>NC_072855.1:44956785-45275714 GCF_028858705.1 Grus americana
TTCCTAGGTTGCAATGACCTAGGAAAACCTGTAAGAGTCTAGTCATAATAGTCACTGTAGATCTTATTTAAATGAGGTATGGGGAAGGTATTTAAGAGGAGAGATTTGAGAGATGAGATGCAGTTTGTTGGAGCGAGTCCAGAGGAGGGCCACGAAGCTGATCAGAGGGCCGGAGTACCTCTCTTATGAGGACAGGCTGAGGGAGTTGGGGTTGTTCAGCCTGGAGAAGAGAAGGCTCCGGGGAAATCTAATTGTGGCCTTCCAGTACCTGAAGGGACCTACAGGAAAGATGGTGAGGGACTGTTTATCAGGGAGTGTAGTGACAGGACAAGGGGTAATGGGTTCAAGCTGAAGGAGGGTCGATTTAGATTAGGTGTTGGAAAGAAATTCTTTACTGTGAGGGTGGTGAGGGACTGGCACAGGTTGCCCAGAGAGGTTGTGGATGCCCCATCCCTGGAAGTGTTCAAGGCCAGGTTGGATGGGGCTTTGGGCAACCTGGTCTAGTGGAGGGTGTCCCTGCCCATGGCAGGGGGGTTGGAACTAGATGGTCTTTAAGGTCCCTTCCAATCCAAACCTTTCTATGATTCTATAACATGTAATTCTATATTTGTAATTAATGTTAAGCTTCCCTGGTTGTAGAAATATAATTGTGTGAGAAAATGCATGAATTATGTAGTTTGTGTTATTGACAATCCTAAATCTAAAATTCTGTGCCTTTAAGAAACTCATTCAGATTTGAGCGAAACAGTAATTTCCAAAAGTAAATGACAGCTCCATCTGTTTCCACTTTGAAAACTTATATATATATATACACACACACACAAAGGACACTTGTAAATTATCACATCAAAATCTGCCTTTATCTCTGGCTGCCAGTTCTAGCCTAGATTCGCCATTCCACTGCCCTTCTTATACCTGTTATTTGGGGGGAGGGGGGAAGAAAAAAAAAAACCCCCAAACCCCCACAAAAACCAACCAAAAAAACCCCCTGACAAAACAACTTCTATGGATACCTATTCTATACAGATCAATCTTCAAGACAATTGTTCTTCAAGCATTTCATTTTTTTCAAAGAGAATGGAAAGTTTCCCACAAAAGTGTGATTCTATTTTTTAAACATTCACAGCTAGGTGAAACCCTATATTTGCTATTCTAAAGCTATTGTAATAGAACACTTTTATCAGATCAAAACTTACTGGTTCAAAAAAAAGCGAAACAAAACCTACACTGAAAAGCAGAGTCTCTTCATTTATAACTCTTAATCTTTAACTTGAAATCTTATATTGTACAGTACCAGATAAAGAACCTTCTGTAGCTGGGAACCATCTCCCTATGCACCTACTTAACAGACAGGTATCAGGTCACCTTCTGTTGAGAAGATAAATAGCAGAAAGAACAGCCCAAATACAAATCAATAATACTCTGCGTGCCTCTGGCACAAGCTTTGTGGTGATCTCGATTCCCTTTCGAAGTACTAACAGACCATACTTTACAAAGTACTTTCACAACTCATGCTGTTGTTAAGACTCTGCAGATCAAGTCATGCTTATCACTACAAGTTTGGGAAACCAAAGAAATAGAGCCTGGAATTTGAGGGGGGTCTTGTTATTTCTCACTGAAACGAACCAGTGATTGTGTGGAACAGAATGTTCTATGTTTTACTTCCAGAATATTTCAGACTTTTCTAAGGGAGGAAAGAAAGTAATGCTAAAGGCAGGAAACTGAGGACAGGGTAGAAACCCCTAAAACTATTTCTCCCATTTTCCAGAGGGCTGCCCTAACCAGCTATGCTTTGAGTCGTCATTTCTTCTTCATAATGACTAAAGTAGGTATTTTATCGAGAGAACAGAAGAGTGTTTCACCACGTAAAGAATATCTTGCCAGAATTTCCCTACAGTATGTTCATGAGGAGTTAAGGATCTGAATTTTGGGGTTTTGAAATTGGGAGAATATTCAATTTCTAAGGAATTAGGGGTTTTGGTAGTTTTGTGTATCTGGTCTCACACAAATTTTTTTCATTCAATTCTGTGAATACTGCTGGGATGACTGAAATAATGCTTTTTTAAAGAATAAACAATTTCCAGATCAGACATAAAAAGTTTTTCCCATATAGGTATTTATCTTTCTTTACTTAGGAAGGGAATCTGTGAAAACAAGCCTTCAGGTGGCATTTTTGACAGTATGTAGTTGGAGAGGATTTCTCTTACTTACCAGCTCCTGTTCCTTGTCAGAATGATCACTGCAGATGCACGCATTTTCACTGTTTCTGCCAAAGGTCACTTCTTTCTTCCCTGACTTTTTTTCCCCACCTAATATAAAATTAAGTCAAATGAATTTTTCAATAGCTTTCCATTCTTATCTTACTGAAATTACAAAGGTTATTAGCCATTAGGGAAATTATTGTGGAATAGTGACTGCCTTGTGTTGTGTCTGCTCTAACCTGTTGCTAAATACTGAAGTTTTTATGTTGGGAGTATTAGTGCAAGAGTTCACGGTGGTTTTAAGACTGTGAAAGAAGGTGAGGAGAGTCAATATTCTGCCTGCTACTTGTTTTTCCACAGAGCTTGACAAAGGTTTGTGTGCCAATAGAGTTCATAGTGTGGTTTTTTGATTTGGTGGTGGTGGGGTTTTTTATCTTTATTTTTTATTTTTTTTTAAGAACGTCCTGAAAAAATTCAATTGAAATTACTAGGATTGACAGAAATTAATAAACCTTTAGTGAATGTAATCCTTATTTGACTGGTGATCCCAGTTGTCAGGTGAAGGGCATTAAAGTCTGCAGCTATTTTTGAAAATCCTTCAGTTAAAAATGAAGTGAAAATTGAAGTTCCCCATAGATCCATTTTGTAGTATTGCAAAGTTCCTGATATTTCCCTTCACATTAAAAAAAAATAAACCAACAAACCAAACAAAAAACCCAACCCTGAACACCCACCCACCCCTCCAAACCAAAACCAAAACCCCAACCAACTCTGTAGGACTATATGTATTTTCTATATTACCTTCTGTGTTAACAACCTTGACAACAAGTTTATACTTCATTTATTGCTCTTTGGAGTTGTCAGCAATGCATTGATATTCCTAATGGGGAGGTATTTTAGTTACAAAATATGGAAAACATACAAATTAGGTCCATTGTTCGGGTCCATTTTTTGTGGCAATGAGATATACATACGGTATGGCTTATTTACTATTGCCACAGTGAAAGAAATAGTCCAAGTTCTAATGTTGCATGTGCTGACCCAAAGCTACTGGGTTCGAAAGTTCCCCCTGGTTCCTGAATAAGAATCTTAAATTATTTATTGTGCTTTGCTTAAAAAAAAAAAGGGAGAAATATAGCTGGAGATCCTGTTTTCAGAAATGTTTATGTTAATTCCTACTTTCACAACAATTTTCAGTAATAGGTCTTTTGAATTGTCAGCTCTGCATCATTAGCAGAGAGATAAACTTGGAAACAGAGTCAAAAAGAATTTCTGTAGGGGAATGTATAATATCTAGAATTAATGAGTATTTAAAATTACTTTGAATTTAAGAATAAGTAGTAAAGTATTTTATGTCGTCATCATTAGGTGTTTACTAGATCAGAGGAACAGAAATATCGTGGGTTCTTTTCATTCAAAGCATATCAATTTTTCTAGCTGAAGATAAAAAAAAAAACAGATGTAGACCTATTTAAAAGTGAGTAGAGTTTGTGTTTTGGGAGTCTTGGACAAAACTAAGGCATCAAAAAATCTTTTGCTTGCTTGTTTTTTGTATTTTTAACCTCCAGCAGTAAACAGTGTAAAAGTCTATTACTTCATTCCAGTGTATTTTTGTTCTTTGGTTTTAGTACACAAAGGCTTTTCGAATGAGATCTGAGTTTAGAAAGGAACGTGAAAAATTGATACTAATTAAAGACTTTTCCAGGCTTATCTCTTGTCTAAGTTCTTACACTGTTTCCTTGGAAGTCTTATGTCTTGCAGTGTTAGCTCTGCATTTTGTGTAATGCCAAAGTAATAACTGTCGTTTTTTTAATCATGAGTAAGAAAGTATCTGAAAAAAGTTTTAAAGTTTTGGCCCACCATGATGCAAAAGACATTAGTATTTTCTGTATATGTCTCAAAGTACTTTCTTCATTAAATGAAACATGATGAACACATGAAATATTGGATACAATTCCATAGCAGAAACCTTTTGATTGTAAAAATTTTTTGGTTTGCTATTCCAGAGTTGATTCTATTGATGAGTTTTATAAATCATGAATTGAGTCCTTATATTCAGTCCCATACCATCTGTTATTTTCTACTATTACTACATAATATGCAGTGTAATACAGTTGGAAATTGCTGAAAATTGCTATCATTGCACCAGAGATCTGTTAAATAAATGTACTTTGCTCTCCTGTCTGTTTATGGGACCACTCCGAGTGATGTCCACTAAAAAGAAATATGAGGCATTGAAATTTCTGCTACCACTGCTGTTTTAGTTATTCACATGGTTTTTGTTGAGCAAAGCTGAAATTCTGTCCATGGAATTAATATAATTTATAATCTTGCCTATGTATTCATGTTTTTATGAGGTTTCTTACAATGCACTGCATTGTATTTGACCATTTTATTAAGTTTTATTTCCAGGATTAAAAAGTAATAAAATATATTACATAAACTCAATTTATATTTAAAGTGTATTAATTTATAGATGCACTGCACATGTATTGCATCAGTTACGCATACTGAGATTTACATGTGCAATACATTTATAAATGCAGTTTATAATTTAGAATTTTTCACATGCCTTTATGATTTTATGGGGAGTTTTTTCATTTGTCTTAGGTGATTTTGTAAGATTGTAGCATGTTTTACTCTACATCTTGGGATTGATTTATACATACCAGGGTTGTTTTTCCTTTTCCATCAGTGAAAACTCATGTGAAAGAGAGAATTTTCAAGCATGCAGCATATAAACAGCTTGATGGATTTTTTTTTTTCTGCTAGCTTCCAGTTACTGTACAGATCATTGGCATAAGAATAGAAATTACATTTATACATTTCCACAAGAAAATATTGAACATAGCTAAAGTAAACCAGGAGATGTTTAAAAAAATCCTAGCTGCTTTCCCCCCCCCCACTCCCCTCTCAAATACTTATTCCAAGTCCTTTTTCACATAATTTTCTTTTGTTCCTACTGGTTGATTTCCTTTAGCTGTTCCGTTCTACATATAACTTGATTTATGTAAGAATGGTCTTTCTAGCAGGTAAAAATCTTTGAGAGTTATTCCTATTTAAAATTATTCCTATTGCAATTTTATACCCAATGCAAGTTGACTGGCAACTAATGTGACCCTGGAAAAATTCTGATTGATGGGTACTTCATTGTAGGTACAGATATTTTAAATATCTGGAAGGAAGATTCTCAACACTTCAGATCTGAATCCAGAACTAACCAAAATGTTTATGGGAGGCTTTTGAAACTCTTTTATCCTTTTAGGAATCCCATCCTCTCCTACATAACATATGCTCTCCTTGCAAGAAGAAGATACATTGAAAAGAACCTGCTAGTGCTCTGATTTTAATCCCCTGTCCTAAAGCTTTGATTAGTTCATAATTTTTCTTGTTTATTGTGACATCTTCTGATGGACTGTATAATCTTCTTCTTTCGTACAACTGTACCTGGCTACACAGAGCTGATGATCTTTCCCGTTCTTATCTGGTAGGAAATAACGTCAGTATGACAGCTTTTTTTTTTTTTTTGTTCACAGTGGTTTTGATTCTCTCCTCTCTCTGAACTGCTTCAGAGCAGATGAATGAACCTAGAAGATGGTGATTCTGTATGCTCAAATGAGTCTAGTAAGGCTGCACAGCCTAAATGCTAGTATTATCTGATAATCCAAATGCATGATTGTGTAATCTAGGCTTGCTTTATCATAGAAAGATATAAACATAAGAAAAAAACATGTTATGTAAAGTTTCAGAAAGCTGATGAGGCCTTAATTCCATCCTCAGCGTTTATTTTATTCTGATTGCGCAGATCTAGGAGTGATAGACTATAACTAATTTCTCTGACAATCCTTCTTCCTGTGTGGTAAATATTGACAATTCTCAGATTGTTAGTAAATTTATTCAGGGAGTAAATCTTAATTGTACATTTGTTCTAACAGTAATAAGGAAGACTAATTATTTTCAGCACGGTTAGTTATCCGGGTCACATAGCTGTGTCTGTCCTCTAATTCAGTAATTCCCAAAATTAACCAGCATACCCATAAATCATGATTGTTTGATTCTTAATTTGAATATTTTTGTCTTACATGCCTAGCTTTGCTGGTTTGGATTAACATGAATTTCACTAAATCAGAATTGTTTCAGAATTTTAAGATTCAATCATGCTTTTTCTAATATTGTCTTGGCTCTGATACTTAGATTATTTTATATAATCAAGTTACCCTGACATATTTCTAAGGCAAAACATATGTCAGTGTCTTTTTTAGAATAACGCACTGTAAAATATTTTAAATAAACCCCACAGGCAAGCTGTGGTCTTTATTTAATTTCATCCCTCCCAATTAGCATATGAGGCCAGCACGCTCTGGCCTCTTAGCAGCACGCTATTGCTGAGGAGTGATAACTGTAGATCAGAGGAACTACGTTAGATAAGTCTGGATCAGCGTGTTGTAACCTGAAATACGGGGCTGATTGCATCGCTTTTATTGCACTAGCTTGTATCAGTTACTGTTTTCAGAAATAAACTAGGCATTGCTACAATAAAATTGATTAACTGATTACAAATTAAAAAGTGTTTTAATTTTTCTGCTGCTGTTTAAGAGTATTAACTATGAGGGGCCAATAACCAATCCGCTAAATCACAGATGGTACTTTAAAAGCAAAACAAGAGAGTCAGGGCTCAAGGGTAAAAAGATCTGTTCTGGGACAGAAATCTAGTGAACGTAACAAGACTAAGATTTATAGTTAGATATTTTTGTAACTCAATTTGTATTTTTTTAATATTTTTTATACATGTTGTGTTATGTAGTGCACAAGCATATTAATTATATAAAGAAATGTTAAGCAATTGTATGTTTTTAATTTGGCAATATTATTAACAACCTAGAAAGTGACTGTGCACAAACTGCAGGAAAATACCCAGTATTACATTGCTTAATCAAGTTAAGATGTAACAGAAGGTCTCAGGCTTAGTTTTCCATTTCATCTGAAGAATTACTGCTATTAGTTTATCTTTTCTGCTTAATAAATATTGGCAAATCAAACCATAATTATCACTGTCTCATATATAGAATCCACATTTTCAATAGGGTACTGAACTGGTTCTTGAAAATAAATCCTGAAGTAGGTTTTTTCCATCTGATACTTTGTAGGGGTCAGAGCTGGGGTAAGTGGGAGGGAACAGAGGTATTTGTATTATTTGTACTAACATATAACACTTATTTCTGATTAATGACTAGACTGTAATCTACCAAACGTTAATAACTAAGACCTCTGTATTTAAAATACATTATATGCGGTACTCTAAAGAAAATGTGTTATGCTTCAGAAATATATTTTGTCTTGGAAATGGGACATGGTAAATAGGTAAACTAGTTTAGTGGAAAAAATAAAAAAACAACCAAAAACTGGGATTTTTTTTCTTGAGAGTATCTATAGATTCTATGCACGCAAGGATGCTACACGCTAGTTGAATTCTCAGCATTGTGATAGTTTCTTTTAAGGCAAGTGTTTTGCTGAAGTAGAGAAAGGCTGCTGCTAAGTAAACTCAGAAAAGGCTATAATTTTATCATTTCAATATATTATTTGAATCATTAGTGATTTAGAATTCTAATGCTTTCTTTTGGCATGAAGGTTCAACCCTACTGTTAAACACAGGAGCAAAAACTCTTTTTCAGAACAAAATAACAATAGTTGTTCCTGTTAATAAATGATAACCCTCCTTCCCTAAGTTTCATTCTACTGGTATAAATACAAACAGTCCAGCTGAAACTAATAGCTATTCTAGATTTACACCAGTGAAATGGAGCTCAGACTCTGGACCAGTGCCTAGCATTAGCTTATCATAAATTCATGCATGTATTTTGACAGCAAAAGGTTTGAGATGGGAAAGAGCAAAGCTGCAAACATATGCACTACAATTTTAGGGATGTGCATGCACGGTATAATGGGAGTAGAAGTAGCATACAATGTGAATTGCTGCTAAAATTATCTTTCATCTTCCTTGATCTGTTTTTCTCAATGGAAAAATTGGATGATGATGATAGAGCCGGGAAAGTTTCATAAATGTTTTGCTATGTAAATAAATTCAGGATTTTTTTGTTTACTTTTTTGAAGAACCTACTTTTAATTGCTTGACATAATGTAACAATTTTGCCTTTACAGTGAACACACATAAATAACACACAATCAGTTTCAGAGAGATACTCCAGATTAAGAGTCAGAGATTGGTGATTTTCAACTCATTGCATTTTATGGATATGGATTGCTTCTGTGTGCACATGGATTTGAAAATTTTGGCATGCTTACTAACTTATAAATACATTAATAACCATCTAAACACCTTGAAAAGAGCATGAGATTAAAATTATGAAACCGAGGTCCTGATTCAAGGAAGCCATAAAATACGCATTTTATCTCACTGAATTTTAAACCTAAAATTAAGCCTGTATTTGCATGCTTTTCACACTGAAGCTTAAATGAACATGGCAACTCCTCTTAGAGCAGAAGTGTGTTTGACTGCCACATACCAAAAAGAGAAGCTATCAGAGGAGTCAAAGGACAAAGCTAGGAGAGAGAGAAAAGCAAAATTGCATCACTAAGAGAGGAGCCTGCCAGACAAAATAAGGTAGAGAGGAAGTGGTACAGATTATGGGAAAAAAAACCCCAAACAAACAAAAAAACCCCTCAAAGATTCAGGATACGACAGCACACAGGGAGAAATATTACAAAGGTTTGGAGATCATGGTGGAATTATCTTTAAATTGAGGTTTAGAAGGCAGCAAGATGTGGTTGGTGTCCTGATATCTTGATTATTTTCCTCCAGACCTTCCTACATATTCAGCCATCAGAATAATATTCCTCTCTGAAATCCAAGGCAGGCTTATTTTCTCTTTTTTTCTTCCTTTTTTTTTTTTTTTTAATTTCCCCTCCCCTGTCAACCTTCCTCTATTTCTGTACATGTTCTGCCCTTTCTATGTTTATTCTTTGAATTGGTAACATTATCTTTTCAGCCACTCTTTACCCATGCACGTTTTCTGGAGTGCTGGACATCCATGTTGCATTTAAAAGAGAGCAGGTTGTAGGCAAAGAGAATACAAGATAGCCTGGGGAGTCATTGGCATTTATTAGGAAAAATGTGGTAAAGAAGGAAAGCTGCATTATCCCTAAATGTAACTGCTGTTTTCTTAGCTAAAATTACTGAAAGGATATCGAAAAGCTGATGGGCAACACATAACTTTCCAGAACAAAAAAAAAACTTATTTAAAACCCCCCAGACACACAAACAAGGTATTAGCCATCTCTAAACAAAAATGTACAGCCTAGCTACAAAGAAAATTATTAGGATGGGAAAAGGATCAATTAGAGCATGGGAAGTTCTTATTTTGGATATGGCAGAATATTGCCTCACCAGAAATTTCTAACCCTTAGTAAAACTTTTCTATCTTCTTTCTTCTTCTAATTGCAGACAACACACATGCTTACACCAACCTTTGCATGGCAATGCAACCTTAACGTGAAGAGCGTATCCAAGCAGGATATGTGCTGCGCTTGTCCCATTGCCCTCAGTGGGAACTTCCAGAGCTCTCCCCAGGATCACAGGGACAGGCATACAGTGACTGAGGCTTAGTGAAAAACCGTCATGTAGAAAAAGACGAGAAGGTCCCAGCGCCATGCCTCTTATCATTTTTGAGCACAATGGTGAGAATTTATTGATTAACTTCATGTTTTGACCTTTTTTTTTTCAATGAACATGAGCAAAATATTTTTTTTTTGCATTAAAAAAACAAGTTCAGTGAAAGGATAACAGAGTTTTCAATGCGCACATGTGCCTGCACAGTAGTCCTCAGCGCGCAATTTACTGGCTATCCCCGAGCTCATAGAGCTCAATGTGAGTGAAGGCAAGTCAGAGAAAGTTATGTCTTTTACAAAGCAATGGTTATCGGTTCTGATTTACAACACGTAAAAGCTAAATATTCTCATCTTGCTAGTATTAACATGATAATGAATAATCTAGACCATTTGTGTTTTATGTGGTAATTTTCTCTTAAACCTCTGTTGTATCATATGCATGCGTGTTCTTAAACATATGCACCCATTCGCGTATCTACTGCAATTGTTTTGATTGAAATCCCACCAGTTTAAATGGTCAAGCTAAAGGTACTGACTTGGAGTCACAGTCTGTCAGTGCAGCTGATGAAACAGCAGCCTCTTGTGGTAAAACAAAGGAGAAATAATGAGGAGGTAAATACTTATGAGGTGTGGCAAAGCTTCTTGTTTGCAGAGGAACACCAAACTTTCTGATCCTCTTGTAGCGCAGGTGCAATGATTATCAAACAAAGGAATATCCAGGTTGTCTAATAGTTTCCAAAGGGAATAAGATTCATTTGCTCATAGACTGGGATGACCTTTTAATTCCCAAGTGAGAATGTTAATAGGCTTCCTCATTAAAGAACTTCATTAAAGTCAAAAATCCACAGAAAATTATTAACTATGCTACGACAATGCTGAGAAGAGAAGCTCATACAGAAAGAGTAAATATATTTTGAATGTTCTGTTAATCCAGTGAGATTAGCTGTTGAGCATGGTGTCTCAGACCTCCAACGACAGTAATAATAGGTTCACTTTAATTCCACATTCACTGTTCTACAAAAGTAACATTTAAAAAGCATCCTGATATGGTGCCTTTTGCAGTACTCTGTTTTGAGGGCTCTTTCAATCCTGATTAACTGGATTGTTTCACTATAGATTTTTCACGTCTACTGTGTTTTAGTTTGTATCAGCAATTTTAGTGGCTTCATGTATTACAAGGACTATGGCGTAACGGTGTTTCGTGATTATCCATTTACAGTGGAAGTTACAGCACTTTTAAATAAACATGGCTGTTTTTCCAGTGTTTGGTGGGAAACAATGTAGTTAAGGGCTCAGGCAAAAATGTCTGTTAACCTGTTCCTTTGGGACAGGTACAGGCTTTGTATCGATACATGCTGACTGACAAATTGCTAGTGTCTGAACGAATGAAGGGAAGGAGTACCATGTCCCTGTTATTGCTAAAGAACAGAGTGTGATTAGGTGACAGGATCTTACCATACCATTTTATATATAATCAGTTATGCTTTACACTGTACAACAGATGGAGTGAGTATGTTTAGAGTTGATGTGTTGGTACACATAAGTAGCCAGAGCCTTTTCTATTTTATAAGATTTTCTACGGACTGACCTTTTAGTGCGATGAGATCGCTCATGCACTTAATATTAAATATTTGATTAAGAACCTTGCTGGATTGAGATGTCGGACCTTTCCTTGAGGGCAAGCAGTGATTTCTTGCTCGCCACATAAAGAACTCTCTTTCCCTACCACTAAAATAATTATTAAAGAAATCTTGCTGTGACTGCTGTTATATTTTCTAATCCTGGTGGATGCATTAGAAATTGACAACAGTAAGCTGCATTCGAAATGGTTCCCATACTGAGTTACCATGCTGCTAGCTAAAATGGTTTAATCTTCTGCCACAGCGATTTTTTTGTAACATTCTTATTGTTGCTTACTTCATAAGTTAGATGCAGAGTTCACTTATACTTTTATGGTTGATAATATGCCCCTCTCTGGGACATAATTGACATTACTGCAGTTTAAAACCAAGGAATGAAAGGCTTTTATTTGTTCCAAGTGGTTACTTCATGAGCTTTTTTCAACCAACTCTTTAAAAATTATATACAAATAATAAAGGAAACCAGGTAACTTGTAACAACAAATTTAAGTTCTTTTCAAAAGAAACATTCTGTATAGATAACTAAAGGGATAATAGGGCTTATTTTCTTTTGAGTCGACCCAGAGAATCAAAGGGTCATTTATTCAGAAAAGTCCTTCTCTAAACTCATTTGAACTTGTCAGACGACGCACAAATCTATTACCACTGTGAGTGCAGTCCATGCACGTTCAGCCTGCTAACGCAGATGCGAGAATGATTGTAAATGAGAATGGTTCTCAGCTCCTCAGTACGAGAGACACATGGACACACTGGACAGAGTCCAGGAAGGGGCTGATGATTAAGGATCTGGAGTATCTCTCCAGTGAGGAAAGGCTGAGGGAGCTGGCACTGTTCAGCCTGGAGAAGGCTTGGGGCGGGGGGGATCTCATCAATATATAAAAATACCTGAAGGGAGCATGCAAAGAGGATGGAGCCAGGCTCTTCTCAGTGGTGTTAAGTCCCAGGACAAGAGGCAAATGGGCACAAACTGAAACACAGAACATTCCGTCTGAACATCAGGAAACACTTTTTTTTTTTTTTTTTTTCTGTGAGCACTGACACCGGTTGCCGAGGGAGGTTGTGGAGTTTCCCTCCTTGGAGACATATCAAAAGCTGTCTGGATATGATCTTGGGCGACTGGCTCTAGGTGGCCCTGCTTGAGCAGGTCAGTTGGACCAGATGATTTCTGGAGGTAACTTCCAACCTCACTTATTCTGCAATTCTGTGAAAAAGACACTCATCAAATGAAACTCAGTAAAGGGATACATTGACAGAGCCACTTAAGAAACAGACCATTGGTTTAACGGCACTCTTAGAGATTACAGAGACATTGCAGAGGTTACGATGTCTGTTTTTCTCAGGGGCCTCTGGTCACCGTTGTCTTTCAAGGCTTTTATCATTAAATACTGATGGGACCTCAAAGTCAATTCTGTTGTCATTTACACCACTGGAGTTGAAAGCAGCATTTGGCCCATACAGAATTAAAATCTACTTTGTGCTGTATTACCATATGTTATTGCAGCAGGCCTTCAAATATAGGATAATCAACAATAAGCCCTTACGTGTTTGTGGAGTTGTGAAGTTCTCAGAATAGTTGACTCCCAAACAAGCTACATCTCCATCTGAAAGGGATAATAGTTACTCAAAGTTCTCATACTGATTTCAACAGCACTACACAAATATGAGTGAAGGAAGGATTTGGCCCATGGAGAAAGCTGTAACACAGATGAATGAATTTAATAGATTTTTTTCAAAGGCTTATACTAGTGTAACAGCTTGTCTTTATTTAATTTTAACTCTCCAAATTTAAAGAGCAATTTAAACCAGAATAATAGAACCTAGAGGGGAAAGACACCTATTAGATCATTGAATTAATCTCCTGTCACTGCACAAATGTTCGCTATTGTGCATTTTCAAGTATTTTGTCCAGAATTCTTCTTAAAGTCAAAAGCAATAGGGCTTCCACCCCATGGAGAGGATTAGGATTTTCTGGCTAATCGCCTTCAGGACATTTTTCAGACATAGACTTTCTTTTCCTTTTCATGATTTAATTCATGTAGTTCTGATATTTTGAGAAAACAATAGGAGGCTTAATAAAGAACCTTTATTGCTTGCTTTCTACTGACAGCCCATGAGGAAATGGTGGCTATAGCTTTTGGAGCAATGCAGTTTCCTGGCCCAGCAGAGCCGCAGTGAAAGTTCATCCCCACCCTCAGAAACACTCAACCCAACCTGCTCCCTGGTACGGCCAATACAGAGTCCTACCTTCTGGGGTTTTTTGGCTGTACTGCTACCTCCAGAAGCTCTTTTATCTTATCTCTTTCTTTCACAAACAGAAATGTTCATTTTTCTTCTTGCTGTTTTGTGAGTATGTCAAACCAAATAGTGAAGATGTCTCTTGTTTGTTCCATAGCCAGACATCCCTGAGCTTTTTGTTTCTTTGGTCCTTCTCACGCAGATAATTTTGTTCGTGTACTGTCAGTTTTCTTTCCCCAAAGTCTTAGGTATTTTCTGACTGATAGTTGTTGCATTTTTTCTTTTTCTGCTGTTTCTCTGCAGTGACTGACTCTGTTTACTTCTCAGTTTCTTCTGCCATTATCTTTCAGGATTTTCTCTTGCTCTCTGTTATTCCCTTGTCCCCTCTATTCCCTTTATTTCCACTTTGCAGCTACTCATCCACATCTCCCCCTGCTGCTGGCAGAATTAGTTCCTTTCCGTTACTTTCCTCTAGACTTTGTTCATGCATAAAGAGCGTTGCAGATGCTGAGGAACAGCATATTATGCGGTGGAGATATTTTAATTCAGCCTGTTTAAGTTCTTTTTATTTCATAGGGTATTCCTAAAGAGTGATTAGATCTGAGCTGGTAATGAGTTCAATCACCTGGCGCACAGGTTCCAGACCCAACACAAAAGATTATAAAATGTAAAATACAACAATATTCATGGAGCTAATGAACTTTATGCATCTTTAGTAGTAAAACACTGCCCTACTGCTAAATTTGGACTCATACTGACACTTTGCTACCTTTCAGGTCCTACAGATGCTTAGGCTAACCGTTAAGGTTGGAACAGCTTCAAGAAGGAGGAGCTGACAGACTCCAGGGCCTTCTCTGTCATAGAAACTGAAGAGCTCACGTGGCATTTGGGCAAAGTAAAGAATGCTATCTGGATCTTACATGGGTAAGATGATAACCATTCAGATACTGGATTAGATTTTTTAGATAGTTTACAAACATAGAGTTGGGGTCTTGGGAATTGTGTTATGCTCTGGAGAGAAAGTCACCTAAAAAATTACTGTTGCCTTGTTTCTTACTGCAATGTATAAATTTGCTTCTGGATCTATACTTAGTTACTGCAAAGGTGGCAAAGATAAAAAAAAATAAAAATATCTGAGCAGAACAGGAGTGGAAACTCCTGTAACGAAGGAGAAAAAAAGAGTTAAGAAAGTTGATCAGTGAGACAAGAATTCAGGAATTATTGTACATGAAGACCAGAATATATTGATGGGTAGAGATGTCCAAAATTAATTGACTAAAGTTTGGGAGAATGCCTGAGTTGGTGAACTTAAGAGAGTGGCTCTATTTGGAAAAGTTAAAAATGCGTTGTATACCTTAGGTGGAGTATTGATCTCTGGAAGTGTTGACACTGAGTGGTTTGTCCCAAGTTACTTTGTTTCACATTTACCCCTCAGCCAAGTTAATGTATGAAAGACCATTATTTTTAGAGCATGTATTTTGTTTCTGTAGCTTCCAAAACAAGATAATTATGATTTTAGAGAAAGGACTAGAAAGATGGAAAGGAATAATTAATTCATGTTTAATATATCAAGAAAAGCTTTTTTCTGAAGGTGAAATAGAAGAATACTCCCATTTTCTGTCATTACTCAGAAGTACTACACTTCTTTGCATACAGTATCCTGCAGACTGCCATGTAGCAGTGTCTTTGGTCAGCGTAAGACATAGATTTGGTTACTGACATACTACAAACAAAGATCAGACAAAATATAAATGGACAAATAATTATGCTATTGATATAAAGGTATGTTTAAATGACCCCATAATCAACTAGTGCAAGAATAAAGGCATAAAAGTTTTGCAATTGCAGCATACAACTGAAAAAGCACAAAAAACCTAGTTAGTTGCAGCTGACATGTCATAAGAAATGTTCTAATGTGATCCAAGAACATGAATAGACAGGTTGATAGACACCTCATTAGAAATACATTAGTAAAAAACTGATTAAATCCAGAAAAACTTCATTGCTGTGCACAACTTGGCTCACAGGGTGTCAGGGGCCCTGAGAACTCCCACAAGCACTAGTCACTCTGGCCAGCATCAGTACACCCACATATCCTCATCCTTTTGGTCCAGGAGCTCTCTTTAAGCTGAGATCTGTGTCACTAGTCCTTGTCTGAGCTATGGAGTATGTAGCCCTGTGCCCACCCTCGTTCCCTGCTGGTCCCGATGTTTTTGTTGGACTTACAGCTTGACATCAGCACGGACTGCCACCTCATGTTTGTCTGATGATCACTGGGCTGAACCTGTTACTGCCACCAATCCTGCCTGGTCCTGTGGGACGGCACCCTCGTTGGTGAAGTCCCTACCCCAGCACGTGCCAAGGTCGTTTTAGCTCATTGTCCCTCGTGTAGCATCCCTAGTCTTGCTGTTCCATAATGGTCAGCTCCACCGGTCGCTTCCCTGCAGCTGATGGCGATGCTTTTGCTAATGCAGTCCAATTTGAGGGTGCATTGCTGGCTTATGCTCAATTTGTTGTCTACCTGAACCTTTCAGATTATTTTATACAAAGCTACTTGCTAACCACTTGGCCCTCGGCCTGTACGGGGGCCAAGTAAGGGGTTACCTCATTAATAACCATATTATAAGGGGTTATCTCATCTCAGATGAAAGACTTTGTATTTGCCTTTATCGAATTTCATAAGGATTCTGTCAGCCCACTTTTCTATCCATCCAACACCCCTCTAAATGACATACCAGCCCTCCAGTGTAGACCAGTCCACCCAGTCTGATGTCATCTGCAAACGTGATGCAAGCCCCTTTTGTTTCATTGTCCAGGCCATTAATGAAGACTTTAAAAGGTATCAGGTCTAATACGGAACCTTGAGGAATATCACTTGTAACCAGCTGTCAGACTTTATTTGTAACTGGAATTTTACAAACTGAGAGTCTAACCTAATGCAAGAAACAAGTTTCTAAGTATGAATCTAAAATTCTCATTTGTGATTTTAGGAATTATTAGAAAGCTAAAGCCTGTGGTGCAAATAGCCCTGCAAATGGACAAAGAAATTGAATTCAGAAGCTATCACTAGAGGGCTGGAATTTAGGAAGCTCTGAATATCCCTCTACCAAACCGAGACAATACACATCTCTCTTTTGCCTTCTCATTTTATATTTTGGAAAGGCAGTGTGTGTGGGAAATAGGCATCCAGCAATTTTTCTCGCATTAATAACTTTGAAATGTCTTGGTCATACTCACTCATGTAACAAGATCTTGTACCATTTCAAGCAAAATAGCCACTTTTGAACACAGCTCTTTAAAAAGAAAAGTACAAATACTCTTATTCCCATAAAAACAGAGAAACTTTTTTCCCCCCAAGTATTTCATGCAATTGCTTCAAATCTTTATTATCCTAAAGGGCAATTTTCTCCAGCATGCCCAGGACTTCCAGAAGATGTTGAATGAATGCCTCAGTAAGAACTGAGGTGCTGTGAACCACTACTCTCAATAAAAAGGGAATACACACTTGCCTTTTTGACAATCATTTCCTTTAAAGACCTGTTATACGTTTCAAATAATGAAAAGAAACCCAGAACATCTTACTATGCACTTGCTGCATAGTTGTATCTGTCATTTATAGGTTATTTCTTACAGCTAGCTCAGTAAAGATGGTGGATGAGAGTAGATATCAGAAAGTTCTTTGTCTTTGCTTGCTTCATTTGATAACACAACCACATCCCTTCTCTGGTACCCCAGAGAAGTCAAGCAGGCTCCAACAAGTGGTTCTCCTAGGACCATGCATGAAATATAAAGCTGAATCTCTGAAGAGAGAGATGCACTTCTGGCAAAAGGGGTGTTTAAAATAATGTTATGTAAATAACTTAAACATGAGAAACAGGCACACTCTGCCTAATTTCATCCAAAGGATACCTCTGAAAATACTTTGGGCCAGTGAAGAAGGATGGTATATTGCAGTGAGCTTTTGAGTCTGTGGCTTTGGTTCCTTAACCATTGCAAGTTTGAGCCTTTATTGCCAGATGTCTGAATTTTGTGGCTTGGATGAGACTGAATAGACTATGTGATTGGTAATCTCACAAGTACATTATAATACAAAACACACAGGAAAAACAAAACTAGTGTGGCCTTTTTGTTCTGTAGCTGACTCACTGGCATTTTAAAGATGTTGTGTAAAAAAAATAAGGAAAAAGAAAATTCTTCAAGTAATGACAAAAAGAATTAAATGAGAATGTGCATTTGAATAACATCCAAATTACTGTTTACCTCCTGACAGTTTCCTTTTTTTTGTTGTTGTTCCTCTGAAGTGCTAGGTATTCAATGAAATCAAATGCAGAGGGAAAATAGAATGCTATTATTTTTGTTGTGGTTGTCTGTTCTTGTATTTGTGCAGACTCAAGAAGTGAGAAACTGTTTCTTGCGCTGCTACCTTTCACAATTTGGTGCAGTTAAAAATATTCTACTTAATTTCAACAGAAGCATATAACAGTTTTCTTTATAGATGTCATTTCTAGGAATGATTGATAGGTGAAGTGATCTGAAGCAGGAGTCACATCTAAGTGGTTACAAATCAACTGCAAGTAAAATTTAAGTCATGTAAACTATGACTTTAATTAACCAGTCAAAATCACAAAGTTGCTGTTGAGGGAACTGTCCTTCAAGGAATAGTTTTGTATAAAACAAGCTGCATGTAAAAATGGAATTAGTTTTAATAATTTATCCATTTAATTTTATTTTAAAAACACTGAAGTTACATGATTTTTCCTTTATGCATATATCCATATTTACAGTGTAATTCACTGTTTCATTTATCATAAAGAGTTTTTTGGGTGTTTTTTTAGAGTTTAAGCTGTCAGACAATAAATACTAGTCATAGTTAAAGCCTGCACAGTGTTATGAACATGCACAAAGTGACAGAAATGTGGGGGGTGGGGGGAGGGAAAAAAAAAAAGAGAGATTTTAAGGTGTTGATTGAGATGATTCGGGAGTTTTGATTGAAACACTCATGTAAGTGCTTTTCTGGACGCATGCCAGTGCACTTAGTTGTTTTTTTACTGGTAACTCTCCAGTAAAGCAGATCTCTCAGGCTGCAGCTGACACAAGTCCTTGCTACAGTTTATCATGGTAACTTGAGTTGGGACAAAACCAGAGGTTTTGTTTTAAATATCAGTAAATTTGGGGAGAGTTCCAAACTGAAATAGAATTTGAACTTTTCTGGTTAGTTCATCTCAAATCCTAAAAGAACTGCTGTGAATCCCTGATGGGTTGATTCTGGTCTCTGCCTACCGGCACCATCCGAGTGAGCTGCAGAGCAGCGCAGTTTCTTCGTCTGAGTGGAAGTGTAGCTTTTGGTTGCTTTTCAGTGATATTCATTTCTGTTATCTTCACCTACAATATAATTTTTTTTATGGCCTTATGGCCTAATATAGTTTGAATATGAGCTATCATTTAGGCAGTTAAGAAACATCTAAACATGTAAAAGTCTGTACGCTTCACTTTTATTCAAGTAAATGCAAAAAGATGATAAAGTAGTGTTTATTAAGGAAAATAATTAAAAGCCCCACGTAACATTTAAAAGTATTTAAGGTAACTGCAGGGTTTTTTTCTTAAAGAAAGATTCTGGAATGAAAACAAAGGAGCTTGAGTAGAAGCTTTAGAGAGGAAACTCTTACACACCTGTCAAATGAACCAGACTGTACTCCAAGTATAATTGAAAGATTTTAGAGCTGAACCTTTTCTAAGATACGAATTGGAATTGTGTGTGTGTGTATATATACATGAGTAAATTTTTTTTTTATCACTTTTTAATCAGGAAGTGGTAAGAGATTTTCCACACCTGTGTAAGAGCTGATACTTTATTTTCCTCAAACTTACAAATATATGCTTCCATCTGACTTATTTTCACCTCGGTTGTGCTACTTTTCCTGTGCTACTCTAAATTATGATTAATTAAAAATTAATAGTCTACCAGAATTTTAATCATAATCTCATAGAAAAGCTGTACAACATATAAAAAAAAATTAGTGAAAAACCCTCCTTTAAGAAGCAGAATACTTTTCAATAATAAGTACCAAATTTTTATAAAGTGAAACACATGAAAATATGAATCACGGTAACACATTTTTTCTACTGAAAAGCACAAGTTGGTTTGTTGGTTTTAAATACCCTTAAAAATCTCTTGCTCTTGTACCAACAGTTTCTGCATGTCTATGGAAAGAGAAAAACCTTTTTTAAGGATTTCTTATTAAGAATGATTTTTCATTTTAAAATATGTTGGTATCATTGCCATAATCAGTAACATTTTACTGTGAAATTACTTGTTTCATAGCAGTGTTTTGTTCTAGCAAAGTTAGAAATTAAATGTCTGGCTCCTGAATGTTGCCAAAAACTTTTCTAACATATTGCAGATATGACATTTCCAAAAAGAGCCCTTCAACTGTGTCATTTCCACAGTAGTTATTAAATTAATCTATATAGCTCATAGGTGAGATCACTGTTCCAGTATACCCAAGATAGCAGAAGTGAAGAATCATTCATTCATTATTAAATCATTTCCAAGGTAGTGTCGGAGAAATGTAAATCCTTAACAAGAATTTTTCATGTTTAAAACTTTCTTCTTATTCTGAAAGATATGATTTTCTTTTGCTGATATACAGCATAATTATTGTTGGAATTAATACAATTTTGAAAGGACATAATATTCCTAAACCATCTTGAAATACATATGCATATGCTGGCCTGGTTGTTATGAAATATTCAACATGTGACAAGAAATACTCCGAAAGGTAGATATGTGCTGGCACTCCAATAATTGGGTTCATGAATTGCTTCCAGTAGAAATGTGAAAGTTGCTTTTTCTCTCTCCAACTAATTTCACCAGTGCTCATAAAAAAGAAGTAATTTTAAAAGATAATTTAAGAAAATGAATCTGCTCACACAGAGGTGAAATCCTGAATTTTTGACTGACTTTTTTATCCCAATGATCCAGGTATTTAATGACACATGCAATTTGTGCAATATTACTCTAACAATACATGGCAGTACTCAGAGATATACTACTAGTATTTTTCCAAAGAAATCCCACAACTATGTTGGTTTTCATTTATGGTAAACCCTTGTAAGAGGAACTTGAGGAGTTCTTGTCTGGGAAGTGGAGAAGATAAGAGGAAATACCTTCACTTCTTTTCTCCAGCAAATAGAAATGTCTTTACATAATCAGAGACAATAGCACTACTTGGTAATGAATGCCTATTAAATGTGTCCTCTCTTAAGTATTCGTGTTTATTTTTGAGAAATATGATACCAGTCTCTCAGATGTTAAAGATGAGACACTGCTAGAGATCAAAAGTATCGAAAGCAGAGTTTCTGTTAACAAATGACAAATTAAACAGCAGAAGTTCCCAGGACACATCCAAGAGCTCTGAAGGAACATAGTGAATGAGATTGAACTCCTATAAAACAAAAAACAATCAAAAAACCCCAAACCCAGGTATTCATTAAAATGAGCTTCTGTAGCAGAAAATATTTTACCTACCTTTGAGCCAGGGGCAAATGAAATTCTAAAAATCACAGATCTTCAGTAAATATTTTTGGTTGAAATAACAACTTAAAAATAAAATTATGAAATACTTAATGGATCATAATTTTACAAGGAGATTGTCTTCTATAAGGGGAATAAATGTGCCTCTAATTTAACATAGCATAATTCCTTGAGGGTGTCAGTAAAACAGTGAGTGAAGGGGATAGGTAGACTTGTTTGTCTAAGTTTTCAAAAAGCCTTTGGCAAAGTCTTTTACAAGGAGCCATTAAAAATGATCAGTCTTATGGGGAGAGCCAAAATTCTGTCACAGGTCAGAAGCTGGTGAGACATGGAAAATAAAGAGCCTGAATAACTCATCATCTTTGAAGAGGGTGAAATGTTAGCAGTGGTGTGTTTGAATATGGAAAGAGAACCATTCTGGTTTAATGTACTGTTTGCGTTAATGATCTGGAAGAGAGATGAAATGAGCAAACCCCTGATTATTTATGATAGAAGTAAAAAAAGAATTTGAGACATTTCAGAGGGGTTTAGCAGAATGAAGGCACCGACATGATGGCAGGTATAATGTAAAGCTGACCATGCTACAGCAATGCCCAGTGCTGGCAATTTTCTAAATACTCTTAAATAACTTTGGGTCTATAATTAAGATATATCTTCATTAAAGACACAGAAATCCTATGTGTATTTCTCAGTGTTATCTCAACTTCCCCCGATCTCGAACACCGCCTCCTTCCCCCTCCCCCCCCCCCCCCCCCCCCCCCCCCCCAAAAAAAGAAGAAAGCAAACTCTTATGTTATCTGTGCTTCAGAAAGCAAAAACACAATTAGGAGAAGAAGACGACGACAACTCCGTGAAAAGAAGTCACTTTACATTGACTCTTGAGTTTAATGATAGGCTTTGAAGCTGAATGTATGCACATGCATATATATTAGTTAGGTAATTAGAGATCACTGTGACAGGAGCATTTGGAATATTGACCTAAACTAGTATATAATACCACAGAGCTTATATTTGATTTGCTCTGATGGCAATGGTCCTTAATGGTTGTAGCCATCAAGACAGTCAGGCTTCAGAGCTCTTCTGTGAGGAGGAGACCTGAAACCAAACCAAGCAACCAAACTACAGGCTGGTCAGTCTCACCTCTGTGCCCAAAAAGATCACGGAGCAGATCCTTCTGGAAACTATGCTAAGGCATATGGAAAATAAGGAAGTGATCAGCGACAGCCAACATGGCTTCACTAAGGGCAAATTGTGCCTGACAAATTTGGTGGCCGCCTTTGACGAGGTTACAGCGTTGGTGGCTAACAGAAGAGCAACTGACAACATCTGCTTGGACTTGTGCAAAGCATTTGATGCTGTCCAACACAACAACCTTGTCTCTAAATTGGAGAGACATGGATTTGACAGGTGGACCACTTGGTGAGTATGGAGTTGGCTGGATGGTCACACTCAAAGAGCTGCAGTCAATGGCTCGATGTCCCAGTGGAGACCAGTGGCGTTCCTCAGGGGTTGGTATTGGGACCAGCGCTGTTTAACATCTTTGTCCGCAACACGGACAGTGGGACTGAGTGCGCTCTCAGCAAGTTTGCCAACAACACCAAGCTGTGTGGTGCAGTTGACACACTGGAAAGAAGGGATGCCATCCAGAAGGACCTTGACAGGCTGGAGAGGTGGGCCCGTGCAAACCACATGAAGATCAGCAAGGACAAGACTAAGACCAGCTGTAAGGTCTTGCACGTGGGTTGGGGCTATCCCAATCACAGCTACAGACTGGGTGGGGAATGGATTGAGAGCAGCCCTGAGGAGAAGGACTTGGGGGGGGTGTTGGTGGACAAGAAGCTCTACATGAGCCAACAAGGTGCACTTGTGGCCCAGAAAGCCAACCATATCCTGGGCTGTATCAAAAGAAGCATGACCAGCAGGTCGAGGGAGGTGATTCTGCCCCTCTACTCTGCTCTTGTGAGACCCCACCTGGAGTACTGCATCCAGCTCTGGAAGCCCCAGTACAAGACAGACGTGGACCTGTTGGAGCGGGTCTAGAGGGGGCCACAAAGATGATGAGAGGGCTGGAGCACTTCTCCTATGAAGACAGGCTGAGACAGTTGGGGTTGAGCCTGGAGAAGAGAAGGCTCCAGGGACACCTTACAGCAGCCTGCCAGTACCTGAAGGGGGCCTACAGGAAAGCTGGAGAGGGACTGGTTACAAGGGCATGGAGTGATAGAACAAGGGGTAATGGCCTTAAGCTGAAGGAGGGTTGATTTCGATTAGATATTAGGAATCAATTCTTCACTGTGAGGGTGGTGAGGCACTGGAACAGGTTGCCCAGAGAGGTTGTGGATGCCCCCTCCCTGGAAGTGTTCAAAGCCAGGTTGGATGGGGCTTTGGGCAACCTGGTCTAGTGGAGGGTGTTCCTGCCCATGGCAGGGGGGTTGGAACTAGATGGTCTTTGAGGTCCGTTCCAACTTAAACCATTCTATGAGTCTAAGATCTGCTCTCTCTCCCCTAAAATCTGAGATCTATCCTTTCATAAGACAGCTGAGTTTCTAGGCAGTTTGCAGCTCTTGGCCTCTGTCCCTGGGCAGAGCATTTTCAGGAACGTTGCTTTGTCAGGGCAGGAGCTTTACGCAGTTTCTCAGCTGTTATTTCCCTTGCTGAGCTGCTGCTGCTTAAACCAAAACAAGTCCTGCCCCAGCTCTCAAGGTTGCACTTCTTCATCAACCTGTAACTGAGCATTAGTGAGTTGCTTACAGTTTTGGGGCCTCCACTTCCAAGCTGTGCCCACATTGTCAAAGCCTTTGCTGTTATCCTGAGGTTAAAGTGTGCATCATAACAAGAGACACCGTGTATTATTAAGCTTAGACTCACACAGCCAGGTCTCATAACAAGCTGATGAGAAGCCCAGCAGGTCAGCACTGGCTCCTTGCTCTGTGAGCAGCAAACACCACTAGTGTAAAGCTTCTGACCTCTTACTGGCAGTTACAGTAAAGTTTTTACAGGGCACTGGTACAAACAAACAAAAAAAAAATACAGTTTTGTTATATCCATGGGCTTATGTTTGGGTACAGAAAAAGCTAGTGTTGAAATCTGCATATTGTGTTTCTACTTTTATGGGAGCAACAGGTTTCTGCTTTAGCTACATAGGCTACAAATTTCCTAAAGAGTTTAGGTATCACTTTAATGGTATATACCACGCCCTGGGAGGATAATGGGTCTGGGTTGAGTCCCCGTCGTAAGAAGCAATTATGCATTTTTCATGAGAGGGCCATTACGTCAAATGTAAAAGCTATTCTAATGTTACAACATGAATAAATTAAAGACCAAAGGCTTACTTTGGTATGTACAGTGATTATGGGTACAAAGTTATAGGGACTAAAATTACTGTGAAAAATGGAGCTTTCAGAAAATTATTTAACTTTCCTCCAAATTCATTTGGTGCTGCTGATTGTCAGTATAATGTATTGAACTACATAGATGACTAATTTGATCCAATGTGACCATTTCTACGTTCCTATAGTGGTCTGTTCACAGAAATGGTTAGCAAAATAATTTTCTACATCACTGTTGACAGCTTTCCCTTTTTAATGCTGTCACATTCATTTTATTATTTAAATCGATTCAGGTAACATCAGTTAGGGTATAAGCTTCTGCTAAATATCAAACCTATATTCATAAGTAGGAATTATGTCAAAAACATAGAAACTATAATATAAGTCAAGTCTAAACATCTTAAATTTCTGCTGTCAAAAATCACATAGGTAATCTACGCTGTTATCAGTGGTCATTTGGTAAACTGTAACGGTAGTCTTTTGCTGTAGAATTTTTAGTCACATCTTTTTCCCTGGCAGGACAAATAGAGAACCTTATAGAAATCTGTAAAAATGGTAGGAGAACAATGCATGCAAACCCTGTTTAATTCATGTGGTTTCTCTACAGAGCCACAGGAACAATCTCAAGAACACCCATAGAATAGTTTCACAGTCAAAAATAAAAGGGTTTTGAAAAGTCACTGGAGCTCCTAATAAACTAATAAAAGTGATTTTCAGTGCTGACCGGGGCAATGTATTAACTAAAATTTAACAAACTTAACTTTAAGCCAGCTGAAGGAAAACGTTACTAGATCTATAGCTGTATGGCATGATGTGATAAAATCCTTTGGTATATTAGCATAGTCCGGGAGCTAAATGTAACAAATAAAGAAGGTAGTTAGCTATAATGAATATGCAATGTAAAAATCACTGTTTACATAGTGCTGCATTCTAACACTCTTGCATTCGCTTAGCATCTTGGCTTGCAAATAGTCTCAGAGTAGAAGTTTGACACCAATCTCCGCGAAAAGCACTCGAGAGTCTCCTCTTACCACCCGTGGTGTGAGCTGTGTGGGCTCAACTCAGTGTTCATCTGTAAGCAAAGGAGATGCAGTCGGGGCTGCGGAGGTCCTGTCAGCAGGAGCAAATTACCTTGAGCACAGGAGAACCTGAGTGCCTCTCGCGTACTTCAAGAGGGAAGCAACATCAGCCTTTCTTTCCTCTCAGTTTGTAGAGAAAGATATGATAGTTATTAAAAAAAAGGGGGGGGGAGGGAATTTTAATTTGTTTAAACAGGACTTCGTGCAGTGAATGACATGGGAGTTTGTATAATAGAGGAGAAATAGCTAAAGAAAATGACTTCTAATCATACTCATATGGGAGTAAATTTTACACTTGAAATCCAACTCTTTTTTCTTTTTTTTTTTATTCTATCTTTTACAATGAGTTCTGGTCTCTGTGCCTTTGTAGCCATAAATATACATGTGTGATAATGATAGAGATGTTATACAAATTTATGTTTACAAATTAAACATGGAAATTCATACAGTCATATTATTTTTAATTAAATAAGGTACACATATTTTGTAGATATATTAAATAAGCAGCTTCATTCTGAGTGCTCAGCATGTTTTAGCTGACAAGGAAAAGATGGAATTCCTACCCTTAAATCACTAAATGAAGATATTATTATTTAATTATGTATTTATTTATTTCCTTCTGTAAACAGAGAGCGAGCTCTGCTTTGTGTATGATCAGCCTTCTGGGCTGTTTCCTTGTCCCCCAGTTTATTTTGCATTTTGGTGTGGGGAATACCCTCTCAGAGGTGGCTTTTGCGCTAGAAGTGGCGTGCGCAGCCAGTCAGAGCGTTACACTATTAAATACTGCAAATCACGTCCTTCTTGGACAGGCAAACCACACGTTTGCCAAGGCATAGCGTGCACACAGACCAGTATGGCTGGGAAGAGCAAGTGAAAACTTGGAACCATCCTTCTGGAAGGTGTGTCATTATTAAGTTGTCTTCAGAAAAATACAAGTGAGATTTATTTATTTTCCTCTCTTTTACTTCTTAAAGCATTTAAACTCTTCCCATTTAATTATTTGACTTCACCTTCTTGTGAAGGTGGTAACTTGGATGTTTCCTCTTATTTAAGATAAATATTTTATATTTGAAGGAGCTAATTTTTCTATTTTTGAGAGTGAGGTGGGTTTTTTTATTTGTTTGTTTTTAATGTATGGAGTAAACAGTTTACATTAGTAGATACAGTATTTCTGAGAAGTGCAGGACATCTAAAGATAAACAAAACTTTCAGTTCAATGGATGTTGATCTCTGCAAGCTGGAAAGATGTGCTCTGCAGTTATTCCACTGTACACGTACAAAATTTATCTGTAAGAATTTATCAACATATCATCATAATATACTTAAACAGCCAGAATTTGCAGCAATAAGATTAGTGTTTTGCTCCTAGTGAGAGCCAAAGCAAACAATATAGGTACAGAAGTAAAAAACGATCAATAATTGTAATCTCTCTGGTTCCATAAGAAAAAAAAAAAAAAAGAGATAGGACATAACATGTCAATCTTGACCGTTTCTCTAACATCTGTTTATGACGGCATTTGAATAATGCCAGATGTGTGAGTAATACCAAAAGTTAAAGACCCAGCAGCTCATGTCATCAGCTATGCTGGTGAGGCACAGGAGTAAGAACAGAGGCTCAAGCAGAAAAAAATTCCAAGTCAAGCTCAGTTGCATCTATAATTTATCAAGTTGTTTCTAGGAAGTCAGCTTAGATGCCATTTCTAGAACAGTAAGTTTTTTCAAACTGAAAGGATTCTGATATTTCATCTAACTGAAAGGAGGAACAAGTTTTGTTTTGTTTTCAAATTAAATTTTAGTTTCTGTTGAAGCGCAGCTTTGATTGAACTGACATTAAAAGAGGGTCCACAGCACCTTAGTTGCTCGTGCTAAACTTGGCCATTTTAAATCAGAGAAAGATTTAAGGGAGACCCCAATGCCTTAAATAATTAGAACAGGGAGGTTAGCCTTTTTCTCAATTGAACTTTTTCTTTTATTAAACCCAGACACTTTGATCACTTTTCCTCTTCAGCCACAAAATAAGAAGAGCTATTATTTTTCTGGCTCTGCTTCAGTATCTGCCCTTTCCTTCAATTCAAATAGCTGGGGAGGCTGGAAAATGAGAGGATGACAGAGCTCTTTCCACTCATCTTTCCACTTTTGAAATATTCCTAAAAGAGGATGGAATCTGGCTATTTTAAGGATAATTCATAGACCAGAGAATTATGTCACTTTTATCCTCATATCTGATGAGAAACGTTTCCCTTCTTTCAAGGAAATCATCAGCTCCATTTATAGTATTTCTTCCAATAACAATTCCAGCAAACAATACATTGTAAATCAGTAGTTCTGACCAGCTGCTGGTAGCTGAGGTAGACTTATCTGCACATTTCTTTGTAAGAAGCAAAACTAAACAATTGCATTTGGGAGTTTTTTCTCATTTGTTGTTATTTGAAGAAAAAAAACAAACCCACCACCATGCCTCCCCTTCCCAAAAGCCTTTTCCTTTGCAAAACATCAGTTTTGCTTACTGAAGCTGAAACTAAAGCATCAGGCTGAAAAAGAGCACATTAATAGTAAAATTTAAGTTTCTGTCTCTTCTTCGGTATTTCTGTAATGGAGAAATATCACTGCAGTGAACTTCTTATCCGAACATGAATAGCTTTATTGTCAGCTGTGTGCCTACTTTGCGTACCAAATGACAGCTTTGCCTATGTTGTCCCCTTTCTCCCCTCATTGCCTATTAGAAGTATTTGTACTGATGTGTTAATCTATTATTCTATTAAGATTTTGCTCATTATGATGTAACAATTAAGCAAGCAATTCTTTCTCATTTTTTTTCAGTTAGTCTCTCTCATTCCTCAGAAATAAGGAATATCTTAATAGATGGTTGTTCCTCTACCCCAAGTTATCGTTTATTCACTAAGATAACAAAAGACAAATTAAACTGCAACAGAAGAGTCAATTAAAGCAAATATTTTGATAATCCTGACACAAGGCACAATGATGTTAGTGTACCAAGCCCACAAAGCTGAATTTGGTCTGCTGTGTACGTGGTAGATAGAATGAGGAAAAAAAAGTTGGGCTTATGCCAAGTAGTTTCAAAAACATCCTCAGTATTACAGCTTTTCTTGGGCTCTTCTGAATGGCAATAAATAGCGAATTTATGTAATACATAATTTGCAGCTGTTAAACCCAACAGAGCTGTATCTCTGTAGCCTTGCACACTGGTACTAGATATAGTTCTCTATGTTACATCCGGCTCATGCACTGATATGACAAATGCACATGGTGCTTCCATATACAGTTGCAAATTGTTTCAATTTTCTAATTCCTGGGGATTTTCTTTGTTTTAGCTTGTTTTAGCCTTCTATAATATGTCTTCCTTTGCTGGTTTTACCCTCTTTTTCAGTGGAGCAACTTTTGTTTTACTTGCGTAGATGCCTTTATAGGGACTTCCGAGTTAACTTGCCTGATACTAGTTTAAGCATCCTATGTAACTTATCAATGATACAGGCCCCAGCTGTTCTGCAGCACCTGCAGCTATGGACGCAGGAGTTCTATCGTTTCAGTGGCTACTGCCTCTGTACAGCAGATCTCTTCTAGACAGTAATAAAGATTGATGTAGACCAACGTTTATCAGGAGTAAGCTGCTGTATGCTAAGAATCAGTCATGCAGTTCCCATTTATGCTAATTGTAACCACTGGGATCTTTTTTGCTGTACTTGCTGCTGAAAGCATAATCTTTAAAATTTACTAATTTCTTGGAAAAGCCCTTCTGGATATGATAGACATCCTACAGTACCTCATAGAAAATCACATTTTGTCTCATGGACTACTTTAAAAACGTATAGAGTACACTTTTTTATTTGTCATAGGCTACTATACCCATTTCTATAGAGTCGTATTACGTACCTATGGAGAATTTTTTCAGACATAGTAAGTTTTAAGGGACTTTTCAAAAAACGAGCCGTTAAAGAATTATCTGCGATTACATTGCATGAACTACATGAGGATTTACATTGCATTGGTTACTCCTCATCCAGTCCCTGTGGGTCCAGTCGTTTGGGTTTTACACTCGGGGAGCGTGGTTAGTGAAACAGTTCAGGTGCAATAAACTATTCTGCAATAAGACTGTACGAGCTCACTGTGCACTAGTTTCCCTCCACAAACAGCATCTAAGAGCGTTGCCGCCTTCTGCAGAATAGGTTTAATCCTGACAGTGATTTAGTTTGAAGTGTCTTACTGTGTATCTCTGTGCGATCTCTTCACTTTCTGAAACAGGAAGCAAGCAACCATTTGTATCAGTTAGCAAGAATACTCACTAATTGCTACCGTTTGAACATTTATTATATCCCTGGTGTCTTCTGAAGTATTGTTATGGTCAATTCATTGAAAGAAGCACTCGTGATGATTTAGTCACAGCAATGGCCAACCACCACGTTCTGAGACACGCTTTAATACAATTTAGAAAGCAGCGGTAATTACGGTCATAACTCAGTGAAGAAATAAAAACAATGTAGTCTTTCTTCTTTGGTAGAATCATTTAAGTTGGAGAAACTACGTAGCTGCTTTGCGCACACTTTGGGACATCTTTTCATAGTTGGTTGCACCTGTATATTCATACCAGTTTATAGTTATCTCTGCCTGTAGAAGAGCCTTATTCACCTCTATAGATTACCTCTTAAAAAGATTAAAGACTAATGTCTTCATCTTGCTCAAACCTAGGGAGAGATGGCATTGGTATCCCTGTCACGCATGATGAAGGATGAAAGTAAAAAAGTAGTAATCCCCTGAATAGGCTACATTTGCCCTGGGATTATCATTTTAATAACTTGGCATTTCCAATCAATCATGAACAAAGAATTTAGGTAGTCCTCGCTTTCTGAGATGATCACGTTAATTACATATAGAATCAACTACTCTTGCTGGTATTAGTATTTGCCAAGTTGTCTTGTTTATATGGACCATGGTTACAAATGATTTTGTCATTTTGAGTGTTATTTTATAATTGTTCATGACACATACCTGCTTTCTTTTTTTTGTTCAGAATAAGACATTGAGTGCTGGTTGCCTGAGTAATAAATGACTTTGCCAACAGATTCAAAGGTAAAGCTGGCTGGCAGCAACTATGATGGAATAAATGAGAAAAATATATCATTGCCCATGTACCTTAGATTTATCTATTTATTTGTTTAACTTTCCCATGTGTACAACTTTGGCACAGTATTTTTTTATAAGGGACAGACTTGATCCATTGGCTATTTTAGAGTGAGGGTCCATTCTACTGGTATGCTGAATTAAAAGAATTTTTTCCCCATGTTTGTAGAAATGTTTAAAAAATAAGTTTGCTAAGCTTAAGTAATAGAATGTGGGTTTGGATACTGTAACTCTCAGTCCATGTTCTTCATTTCTGTGTACATAGACTAAAGCAGAAGACAAACTTTGTTTTAGTTAATCTTTCCCAATAGTAGACAGACTAAGGAGTATATGTGTATTTTTGAGAAGAATGTGTATGTTTAAGGTACATTGTGATATTTTGATATTTAAAATAAAAATAACAAGAAGACCCTCTCCTACACGCTATTTTATTTTTCATTATTGTCTTTGAATATCTGTCTTCTACAAAATTAAATGGGAACAGTTTCCAGTTCTTCCTTTGCTCTGGTAGATGAGTATCAGTTTATATGGAATAGATCCATTTTTCTCTTCGTCAAGTAAATAATCTAATATGTTTATTAAAAATACATTTATTATGGAGGGTTAGTGAAATACTTTTTTACAAAAGAATTTGTAAAAGGACAATTTTAATGTGAGAAAGTTTTGAGAAAACAAATTTCAAATGTAAAATTTTAAATATCACTTAATGTTTCTACATTCACTGATTTTTATGGACTAATGTGTTAGCTGCAGGTTTTGTCTATTAGTGTGCTTGCAGTTAGAATGTTTCTGGTTTCTGTTTTCATTTTCTGAGCTAATAACATAGGTTCTGGAGTTTTCAGATCTACTTAAAGTGTTGTATAATTGACTATAATGGGGGATCCCAAAGTTTCTTCAACTGTAAGGGCGTGCAGCAAGTTAGTCATGGATCTGCATTAGTAGAAGGAAGGGTGCTTACCAATGAGAAGAACATGGCTAGGCTCCTATAAACGAGTCTATGACTTCAGCGTTGGAGCCATGTAAAGAAAGTTAAAGTGCTCAAATACAATGGTGATGTAAGCTTTTTATTTGCAAACCTACAGGAATAAAGATAGAATAATTATTTTTAATACCATTAACTTTCAACTTAAACGTTCTGTTGTCCCCTCCCCAAATTGTCTTAAATAACAAGAGTATTTGATCTCAGTATTTCCATTTTTCTTGACATACTCCTGCATTATGTGCACATTTGTGTGCTTTCTCTCTATATTATAAATATATAAAACCTGAAAATACTTCTAATGCTAATTTTACTACCATAGTTATGTAGGCAAAATATAAAGAAGTGGTAGTAAAGTATCATTTACTGAGATAATTTTTACTTTTTAACATAAAAAGACCAATTTATTGCCAAACCATTTCTGAAATCATTCTCTAGCATGAAGTGGAAATTTATGAATCATTTGTCATAATTTCAAAATTAGGCCATATGCAGCATGACATTTCTCTAGTTACTTTGAAGTAAATCTGGAATGATGTCAAAAGTCAGTCCTTTGATATTTATAAATGGTTGCTATTCTGTTATGTGCATCTCACTCGAGCATTTTCCCATCAGCATTAAAAAAAGGCTAGCAATGGTTCAAAGGCTGTCTTTTCATCATTATTGGCAAGGGCTGGATATTTAGGTGGTACAATAAACCTGTAGACAGCTTTCGGCGTACATGGCTGCCAGCCTTTTCTTACTGCTGAAGATGTGGATGCTGAAAGCTCTTCCTGTCCTAGAGCAACCGGGGCTCCCATGCAGGTGGTACAAAGAAAGCACTTGGTGGAGAAAAATGTTTTTTCCCCTAACTGGTCACCACTCTTGTTTGTATTTTTTTCCCTGCATTTGATGAAATTAACTGTCCCTTTTTTAATGTTTTTTTTCTCCTTCCCAGCACTTATAACTACCCAATTAGAATAATGTTTTATGTTCCTTTAATGGCTGTGCAGAAGATATTTGTCCAGTTCTGTGTTTCTCAAACACAATTAGCACTTAAATTAGTATTAAATATTCATAATTCTGACCTCAAACAACTGGTGGCTCTTAACACAGAGACTGATAACATTCCTTAGTTCAGAAACCTGATTATTTTTTTCCCATTTTGCAAGAGTGATAGAGGTACACCCAGAAAATGCATTTTCAGAAAAGCTGTAAATCCCATTCTTTTTTTTTTATATATCATCATTTTCTTTTGCTTAATTATTGTTTTCATGAAACAGAGAGAGGAAACAACACTGTATAAATGTTTCTAATACATAAGCTTTCATAAGAGAGCAAAATTGCTGTGCATTAACCATTGCATGGTTAGATGGCATAAGTGTTTTTGACCATTTTTTGCCAGAATGCTCTTTGCCATCAAAGTTACTTGATTACCGTATATAGAAATATCTACTTTTCAGATGTTAATTTCCCAGACCTGAAGTGTAGTTTTTATATCATAAAATGTAGTAAGTAGCAATAAATCTAGAGAACAGAGTGATCTTGACCAATTCCTGAAAACGTGTGTGAGACTTCATTTTCTTTGGCACAGAGAAGTTGGATTGTAAGTCAGGAAATGCTAAAGGGTTGGGAACTATCTTCTCCTACTCATTCATATTAAAATGAGCTTACTGAGACTGCTTTCCATGTACTGAGATTTTTTGGAATATATTTCCTCTCTCACTATGACCATGTTGAGGACTGGACTGAGGAAGCAGAGTGGGTTAGGGGGCTAAGAGGAGCAAATTTCAATTTCTGACCTAGGAATTTCAGCTGGCAAGGATCTCCTTTTTTTTTTTTTTTTTTTTTTTTTAAACTTACATGATTGTTGGTTTTGGTTTTGGGGGAGGGGTGGTATTAGGGTTTTTTTTGTTTTGTTGCTGTTGTTGTTGTAGGACTTGAAACAGATAATTGATCAAGTAGGGATCAACAAAATGCTTCCTGTGTATACCCTGTGTTCTCATCTAAACACCAAAAGAAACTGGGCTGTAGTTTTGGGCTCAATGAAAGTTTAGTCTTAATTTTCTGGAAATTTATTGATGGATAGAAGATACAATTAATTTAACCTTTTCCCAAATGACATACAGAATTCAAGTCAACTATGATCATTCCAGTGTTAAAGTGCTGATACCGAGGGTATTCTGTTAGAGTACAAGCACATTAGAGGGCAAGGCAAAATTATCCTTGGTTTCCTTCTGAAGTATTTTTAAGCCATTCTGAGATGGAGCTATTTATAAGATTTCACATATCTAGGAGGAGATTAGGAGTTCTGAACATTCTGCCAAAAAGCTCCCTAGGCCAATCAATAGTAAAACTAAATCGCTAAATACTTAGATAATAACAGAGTTACATGATGATCATGCCTTCTGGGTTGTACAAAGATGTGAAAGGAGTTACGGAGTAAGGAGATTTTATTTGAGAAGGCTGCAATGGAAGATTTCAAGAAGACATTGCTAATTTTGTTCTATTTATTTTATTAGCTATTTTTTAGTTAGCTATTAATATTGTTTAACAGTTGTAAATGCAGAGGGAGATAAAAGCAAGCAAACTAAATTTGTGAGCTAAAATGCCTTCTGGAAAATGGCAGACAGAACACAGTGTGTATTGAAGAAAAAAATTCTCATTACATGTAGTTACCCTTCTAATCAATAGAAAATCGGAAGAGAGATACATGAAAAGTACAGGGAACTTTCCTGAGATACAGATAGCTTACCTAGTTGACTGCAAGTTGCTGGAATGTCTTAGGATTCAGGAACTTCATGACTGGAACTCCAGGCATGAGCAACCCATTAATAACATACTAAAATAAGTGGCATGTTACTGGACAAAATCTCTTCACTGTGAATAGATCTTCTAAGTCAGCAGTTATACAGATGTTTCTGTAGTTCTAACTGCTATAACTCTTTATTGGAAAAAAAAGTCCAAAGAGAAAATCAAGTGTATGACTTTGTCTTATTTCAGTACAGCTGAAAAAGCAAAGCATGTGCCAATAAAATAATGCTTGAAATGATAAACAAGGACTCTTTTCATGGTTAGTGCTCTTTTGAAATAATGCATTTTCTTTTGTCTCTTAGTTTGCCAAACTGGCTGTATCTATCAAAGCCATTTTCTGAGAAGCTGAATCAAAATCCTGATTAATACAGGCTATAGACAAGGGACAGCTAATGAATTGTGTTAGGGGTACTGATGGCTCTTTTTCCTTTTTTCCTTAATTCTAGGAAGTGAACATATACTGCATTAACTGAGATTTGGAAAGGATTTAGATTCCCTAGATCAGTTAAGATACTGTAGGAACAAATGCTCTATTTATATTAAAATGATGGTAAGTCAGTTCTCTTCATAAAGAGACAGGGGAAAGAGATTATTGCCAAAGAAAACTGCTGTATCATCAATATCCTAACAGAGACCTTTGCTTAATTAATTAATAATAATCTTAATTAATAAACTATGTTTGTATCTGTACTGTATTTCCAACCTCACCATCACTCAGATCCATTTATGCTAGCTTTTTTGTATCACATAAGAATCATTAGGGAAGCAAAGGAACGCTTCCACGTGGAACACGTTCTCTTTTACTTTAGCTGGAAAACACAGAAAAACAGATATGCTTGCACCAATGTTTTTCATATTAATATTACTACATACACTAATAGACAATATGTTCTGAGCATGTGGGATTTTTTTCACCTTTTTCTAGCCTTACAACTCTATACTAAAAATACACAGGTTCAGTTTTATTTTATTGTATTCAGGTATTTGTAAATTAAGGCAAAAAAACTCCCTATGTGCTTCCCTCTTCTGACCTTATTTTTTTGACATCTCTTCCAGTCTTCCATTACCTTCAGATGTAAATATTCTGCAGTTTTGAAAGGAGCTATGTAGTATTACTTGTTGATAGAAAGAGGACACAAGATAGTTGAGAGGAAATGACAGAAAAAGTGTCTCTTCTTTTTTGATGTGTCTTAGAATGATTAAAAAAAAAAACCCTATGAAATTGATGAATCACTAGCAAAATGACAGATATGTTAAATATATATATACACACACGTGTATATGCACATATATATACAGGCATATACATATATATAGATATCACTCTGTACATCCTCTTTGCTATGAATGACAATACTCATCTTCTTCTATTCAATAACTGGGAAAGATGCTTAGTTGTAACTGTGCGTATTTGACACTTCAGAAAACAAGAAGACTGTAGCATACATTTTCTTCCAAGCCTACAGTATTATTATTGTTTAATATTTAGGTTCTGATATTATGCATGGATGTTCCTCATATACCTCATTTTTTGGGCAAGCTGCTTTTCAGTTAGTTTTGCAGTTGTGTCACTAGCTCTGCTGTCTTAGTTTATGCTCCCTATGATCTCTTTAAAGTGGTAAATTATGGTTTCTGTTTCAGGATGCATACAGTTCTTTGATTTATTCCTTTCCACCACGTTTTATTCTTTGTCAAGCAGCAGCAGAGGTTTAAGCCTTGATTCTTGATAACATTAATGGTTCTCTGTAGAACTGAGTATTATAGTGTGGTTTAGGTCACTTTGATACATAGACGATATTATAAACCAAGTGCACTGCTTTGGGAGGCTTTTACATTAATAAATGGCTGTAGGATGTCATTTTGCACTTGACATCTTAGATATAAGCATGAGGTAATAGTGTAGGACTAGGATCTGTAAACCCGTGAAATTTTAATTGTGCTTCTGACATTGATGCTCCTTTGCCTAAGGTAAGCTATTAGCCCATCTCAGAATTCCCTGTTATGAAATAGCAAAGATATTTAACCTCATGTAAGTATCTTTTATATAGTATTGTTAACGATGAATGTCATAGGATATGTCATGGTATTTAGTTCATGATGTTTGCATATGATCATATTTATTTCTTTTGGGTTTTGAAAGGAATGTAACTGACTTAAGGTTTCCCTTTGGGGTTTAGTCCTTTTTTGAAACCAATGTTGTTAAATTACGAGGACCTGCATATTGAACTTTTTGCTTATTTCATGAAGTATTTTAAAAATTTACTTTTTATATCCTTTCTTTTGATGATATCAATATATGTGCAAAAGATTGCATCTCTGTAAAGAAATATCTTTTCAGTTCATAGAAACAGGAGCAAAATTCTTGCAACTGATGAATCAGCAGGTGAGATAAATAGCTCATTCTTCCTCTGTATTCAGTCTTATGTGATATCTGCCTTACTGTCGCACACATATACGAGCTGATGTATGCTTCACAGAACTTTAAGATTTATAATTTGATATAAAATCAATACAGACAAGCTTTTCATGTACAGGGGGGACAACTGATTAAATATATAAATATATATGCTTGCATTAGGTTCTGTTGTGATCGTATGGCATACAATCAATTTGGATTCCATTTTAGCTATTAACAATCTATTAACATATGACCTGTGCTTCTTATCATCTCCTTTGTACCCTGGACTTGGAAACTGCTTTTTAAGACTCTACGTGATATCTCTGGGGTTTTCTTGGGGGGAAAGGATGGTAAGTTTTGGGGGTTTGTTTTGTTTTTTAAAATTATTCATTGGTTGTTTTTTTGTTTGTTTGGGGTTTTTGGGTTGGGGTTTTTTTCTTTCATTTTTGAATGTTTCTTACCTCTGACTGTCTGCAGGTTTGTTTTCTTCCCTTTGGATTTCAGTTTCGGTGTTGACTAACCCACGGTTTTCTTCTTGTGAGAAGGTGTGGTAGAAGGAAGTAAATCCTGATATATGAGGTTAAACAAAGATTTGTACTCTAATGACTAAAACGGTTTCTAAAGTTACCTAAAGTTCATGTGTTTCTCTACCTGAAAATTCAATGGCTACAATGTGAATTAATTCTAGAAAGAAATTCCATGTCACAGTTTATTTTCAAAATTCGCTTGCAGTCATATGATTAGCAGTTTTGATTTTTCTTTCCTCCTTATCTGTGTGCATGTGTTTCATCTTAACCCTAACAGTAGGTGGTAACCTCGTTACTCAGACACTAAGTGATGGAAAGGTCTTCAAGTCAAGACTTTACTTTCCCAATAGTTTTCTTTGAATCTTTTTTTTATTAACTATTTTTATTTAATTTTTTAATAAACAACATTTAGTCTTAGATGTGTCTGTCTTACCATCTGTTTTACGGAAAGGCTGCCATATAAAATAATAGCTCTAGGCGCAACCAGTCCCTGGGAACTGTCAGTTCTTGAGCTCTGAGTAGATGTCTGGTCTTATTTTTACAATGTTTTCTTTGAGGCAGAAGAAATAAGTGTACATGTAGAGGAAAGAATTAACTCTCTGGTGCATTCTAGAGAGTAATTTCCTATTTTGTGTTACATTACATGACATCTTTGAGAGTATCTTTCAGATGGGGACAGAGCTGTACCTGTAAATGCCTTGTGTTTCAAACCTTTTTGATCATAGGGAGAGCTGAGGCTCGTGGCAAGGGCTCCCCTTCCCTCGCACTCTCAGGAGCAGCAGCAGAGGCTGCTCACACTCACTGTAAATGTCTTGACCTGACACAGGCAGTGGTGCTGGTTGGGTATGTGGTGCACAGAAGACAGAGAAAACGTAGGAGCTGTGCTTAGGTCACAGAAGTTGAGTGGCACGGGGGCAGGCTCTGACCAGCCTGAGACAAATACCAACATAGTATGTCCTCTGAGGGAGTAAGAAACTTCCATAAGTACTCCTTCCTCGCCCTGCCCTGCCTTTGTAATTAGTGGAGTCTGTCTTGAGCAACAGAGGCTGGCTCTTCATGTTGATGTGCCTGCTAAAGTCCTCTTCTCACGCAGTCAAATAATTTACTGAGGGCAGTTCCCACGGAACTGCTGGAGCCTGGGATTCACCACCCCAGGATGCTCCAATCTCAGTACTGCAGGGCACTAAATTCAGGTATCTTTTCAAAACAGGCATTTTGATGTATTGCCTGCAAAGGAATGCACGCAAAAGCAGCAGCCTTCCATCACACTGTGCAGTTAAATCTGTGCATTTAGATGCTGCAGGAGTCTGAGTTTCTGCAACAGAACTCTATGTTGGGCATCGCCAAACGCTACCATGAACTGACATGTTCACTGTTTTCAATTGTATAAATATTTCTGAAGGGAGAACAAAATCCCTGGCTTCTCAGGAACTGTGTCCAGTTCCCAGATTTAGAAACATTCAGCAGTGGGCTGCTTTGTGTATAGCCTTGGAGGGGGCATGAATGAGCCTTTATAGATGTGCCAGTAGTATTACAAAAGGGACTAGACTATCAAATCTGAATTGCTCCTTCCTTAGTATATTCATGTATCTGTTAAGGTACGCGTGTAAGTATACAGCTACGTGTGCCTGTGTCCTTGATGACTGCTTTATACCAAATAACTGCACTGTAGTAGATATACAGATATTTGGCTCTAGAGAATTACATCAACAACTTTATCCAGTAGTTTACCCTCTTCTTTATTCCTTATTCTTCAGCTAACATGGGTCATTTTCCTTCACAGAAAAGCTTCAAAATTTTAATATTTATGGTTACAATTCCTCCACATGTGCTGTGTTCTTGTTCCTCTGTTACTATGAACTCTGTCTTCTCTGCTAACATACATTAAACAAAGTTTCACACCCTGCCAGCAGATGCTGTGTGTAGGAATTTCGACTTATGGTTTTTTTCCCATCAACCTCTCCTTTCTGTGCTCTAATTAGAGATAAATTTCAGACCTTAAAGAAAATAATCCTAAACTAGGGTTTAACAATTAAATATCTCATTAATAATACCTGTTTCCAAATCACATTCCTCTATTGTTAATTTGAATACTTAGCCCTTTTCACTTATGTTTCTATAATAAATTGGCTTGCATATGAGGTCATGATAACCACAGGGAAAATTTCTTCTAGACTTCTACAGACATGAATAATCAATGAAAATATTGCATTAATTTATATTTAAAGATATCTTTCAACATTTTCTTCTGATTTTTTTTTTTACTCATCAGTTATTGCAAGAAGTACATTGAACATTTCAAGTCAATTGGCTGGCCTTTGATTAACATATCCCTTTTATATATAGATTCATATTCATGTATCAGTTTCTTCCCAGTGATTCAAAGGTTCCAATACTATTTTTACATCATCTTTCTCTCACTTCTTTCTGAGTAATTTTTTTCTTTTTCCCCTAATAAATTTGTGTTTGGGGGGGTTTTTTGGGGGGGAGAGGTGGTGGTGTTTGGTTTTGGGGTGGTTTTGGATTTTTGTTGTTGGTTTTGGGGTTCGGGGGGTTTTTAAAACTTTGTGTGATTAGGAAAATCAGGTATATGTCTTGGAAAGATTCCTTGGGTTATAGATATCCGGGTTATATGATGAAAGAGAATATTTCAGGTAAAAAAGCTTTGCAGATTTGAATGGAAATCTATAGCACATCTGATCTTTTCTTAACCAAACAAAATTAATCTAAGTACTATACACAACGTGGGCAATTTAGCTGAATGCTACCTCAATACACAGTGAATCAATAAATATAAAGAGTTACAGAAATATACTTTCGGGGATTTAGATGCAAAATTTATCAAAAATGAAAAGATTTTCTGGATCAGAAACTGTTGATTCGGGAGGGAAGAGGAGGGAAGTTACATAAAACAAACCGATCTAATTACACTGATTAAAGAGTAATACAGATGAAGGATTTTCCAAAACTACTACAACAAAAAAACCCTGTAATTAGTGCCTGAACCAAACATACTGTATTGGGATTTTCTTTATTGAAAAAGACCAATAAATTTCCCTTCCATAGATAGTTTGCTGAAGACAAAGCAAAAAGAGTTCCTATCTAAACAATATAGAAAAATATATACAGTATATTAATGTACAAATCATTGCATATGATTCTGTCACAGGTCAGAGCTATGCACTTCTGCTTCTTTAAGTGTAGTCATTCAATTTTAGAAAATAAAATGTTGGTTTTCGGGGTGGTTTTGTTTTGTTTTCTTAAAAATGAAGGTTCAGAAGACAAACCGTTCTTTGCTTTTTGTTATTGGATCAGCAGCTCTTTGCTTTCAGTGGTTGCAGAATAGATGTTAGGAGGCATGCTTGGAATGTTAAGCTGGCTTTTTGGGCAAGTGGTAACATTTTACATTTCTTTAAGCATACAGTGCCCTGGGGCAAAGCTAATTTCTTCTATTGGACAATTTATTCTTGTTATTTTTTACCTATATTACATAGTATGTGTGCACTGAAAAGCAATTTGTTGCTGTCAATTATTATCTTGACAGTTATTTCAGTACAGGTAGCGAAATATTTTTAAGAAATTATTCAAAACTTAAAATTGGTGAAGACAGTTATTGTCTCAGAAAATTATCCTATCTCACTGTGTTATAGTCTCACTGACTGCATTTTTTGTAAGGTATTGTCCTGAGAGCATGTTCTTTACCACTGCAGAACTTACCTGCAGACAGTTCAAAGATTGTTTGTACAATAGAATAAAACAGAATAATGTAAGTGTACAGGTTAATTTCTTGTTGCTTGCTTGTAAATAAAGCAAAATGTTTCATTATAATACTCACTATAATATATTTATTAAAGAAATCTCCAGTATTTTAAATATACACAATGTTTGACAACCTATGTATGTTGCAGGAAGTGCTGAAAAAAACTGGAAATGTTTAGGAGAACTAGATTAATTCCAGTCTGATCCAGGTAAAAATGAGGACTTGACTCAGTGACTTAGTCCATGCTTTAATAAATGGGAAACCATAAAACATTATGGTTTTAAAGTGTTAGTGCTGGAGTACTGGATAATTAGAAAAACAAGTTCTACAAATTAATTTAGTTTCAGTCATCTCAACTCACTATACAGTATGAATCAATATTATTAAAAAAATCAGGATCAGAAGTGTATCTCTGAAGATTGCAATTTGTATTTTTAGGATGGATGTCAAATTTTTGGAATTAATTCTTAGGAATCCCAATGGATGAAAAATTAATAGAGAACACCTAAGGAATGTAACTGTTAAAAAATAAGCTTCATGATCCTTGAATTCTTAGAGAAAATAGTAGAAGTCATATGGTCAATAATTTACAATACTATTGAGATACATACTAGAATGACATGACTAGTTTTTATGTCCGCACTCAAAAGCAACATTGGAAAAAGAGAAAAGGATTGGAAAAAACTTCTAGAAATCTTTCCGATAACCAGTGTTTTGGCTGATTAAGCTTATTAAGGTGAAGTTTAAGAAGCAATCTTACTATCACCTGTCATTTACATCAGAATATAATCTTTGTTAGACAGAAGTGGTTTTGTCCAGGCAAAGACATGCATGAATCTGTTCCTCAGAAGCTGATGCTGGATATATTCAGAAAAAAAACAGGTGCAAATTTTAATAGTAATATTACCACTTAATTTTAATAAATTAATAGCATCATTTAAAAGGACAACTAACATTCTCAATAACTTGATAAGAGATCATAAATTAAAGTTAAATATCTTTCTCAATATATGTTCTATTTTAGATATGACATACAGACTCATTGCAAGACATATTGCACAATGGACCACATTAAGACTTTTAAATAGTTCTGTATAATTTTTCCTTGAAATCCTATGGAATTATTAATTTTGCTCTACTATCCATGCCTTGATATATTTACTGTAATATTTTGCTTTTACATACAGCGATGTTATATATCAACACAGAATGTGAATATGGAAGACACTACCAAAATTATTTTGTGTCATGGTTGATGCAACTGAACGTTAAAGGTAGATCCACTTTACCCTGGGAAGGTCCAGGGGTTTCATTGTTGTTAATTGACAGAGTGGAGATTTCCCAAGTTGTCTAGAATTTATTGTTGTTCTTAAAGTTATGCCATTATCAGATTTACGCTTAGTGAAAAGTAAATTGACCAAATACCTCAATCCTGCGCAAATTATTTTCACTGTAACACGTTGACATCTAATAACTTCATAAAAGCAAAACCCAATATGAATATCCAATATTTTTCTTACAGATCACAGTAGTTATTAATTCGATTTGGGCATTCAAATTCTTTGTTATCATACTGACATTTAGCACATTAAATCTCTCTGTTGGAGATGTATACTTCTGAGAAATCTTTGTTTTCACGTTGTGAAAAGGACATTCCATTCCCAGTCATTATTTTTCTCAGATTTTCCACAAAATTAAGTCATTTACAAGAATATTATTACCTTTGTGGGAGAAGTCTGAATAGTTAATGGCATTGTTTTCTGAACTAATCAGTTGCAGTAATGTCATAGAAGTATTCTGATGTTACTTCAAAATATATGAATATTTACCTTCAATTAACATTTCTATTTATTAGAAGACCAAACAGGTAGATAGATGAATGTATATTAATGTACAAAAATTAATCTTTTCTGCTTTATTTAGTAACATCATCTAGAAGCAACTATAATGGAGATTCAGTTCAGTCTACCACATCAGCCGTTTGCAGATCCTGAGATACAAAATTTAGTCTCTAGTAATATTTGTAAGGTTAATTGAGCAATACATCTTATAAGTTGGTGTTGTTTTCATTTGGGGATTTTGGGGGTGGGGTGTGGTGTGTATTTGTGGGTGGTGGGGGTTTTTTTATGTACAGGGCAGATATATTTTCTGTTATTTTCAATTCATTGCATCTTTTCATAACAAGTCACTTTGATGTTCAGAAGTAAATGTTCTTGTACAGTTGTAGATGAAACATATTCATTAAGTATTTTTACATTTAAAATACTAAAATGGTTTCTAGCAGAGAAGTCCAAAACTTTGGAGAGCAAACAGGTTTCATGTATGACTATAGGTTTCCTCCATCAGAGAAGACATCATGAATATGAAAATAGACAGAACTGAGGGGTCTGTACTGTTAGTGCTTGCTTCCCCCTTCACCCTAAACCCCCCCACCCCCCCCAACCCCCCCCTTGATTTTTTGGCTAGCTAGAAATACAGACATATAAAAGCTTTTTTTCCATTTTAAGCAATAGTATCTTATGATAATGTAGTATATCTTTGAAAACTGAAATCATAATAATGTATTATAAGAATATGAGAAAGTTCTCCCCAAAAATATTTTATTTGAAAATGTTAGTTTGATGAACCTAAAGTGCTTCATCAGATGCACTGGGTTGAGATGTTTTCCAGTCCATATCTTCAAAATAAAATATTGACTCAAAGCCTAGGCCCTAGAAACACCACATTTGTGTTTTAAAAAGAAATTTTTGTCTGAATTTCCTCTTCAAAAGAATTTTGGAGGTTCTGACTTGGGATAACTTAACACTAAATATATATATATATATATATATATAACATCACTGCAATAGATATAGCATTTTAGGTCACTTTATAGCAGCAAATTTGTGTTTAGTAGCAAGATGGTAGATTCACTGAGTTAGGCTCCTGTATATTTCGTGTATTTTCAACTATGCTATTTTAATTTTTTTTTCCTACATTTGAAACAGTAACTTTGGGCTGTGTGTGCCGTAACAATTAGGAATATTAAGCAGCTAAAATTATTTGCTAGTTTTTTTGAATTAGCTGTTGTACCAACCAAACTCATTTCCTGGCAGTAAGAATTAACTTGCAATCAGAAGAATGGTAGTTTTCGGATTCACAGTGTCATTTTGAACAGTCATATATATCAGCTTGTCAAGGCCAGACAGAAAACCAGGAGATGAAAAAAGAGAAGTACAGCCATCCTTGTCATCCGGTGCTTTAGTAGTCAGATAGATCTAGCCTCCCTGAATAACTGAGTTCTTGAATTATTAAAGCATCTTCTTACTTTCCTTCAGGAGATGATGAGAGACTTACTTGCAAAAGAGATATTAAATTCTAAGTCATAGTTCTCAATGTCTTTATTTTCAATACATTAATATGATTTAGTGATATTCATTCTTTCCACTATAGCATGTTACCTTGCTTAAACTATATAGAAAGAAAATTGCCTAATTTAATAAATTTCCAAACCCCTCTGATTTCAGTGGTGCCCATGTCTGCCCAGGAGATTTGTCTCTCTAGGTTTCCCCCATACTTAGAGAAGTGGAAATTCCTTACCAGAGGGTGATTTCTGTGCTCCAATTTGTCCTCTAAAAGAATGTCTCTCATTTTGCTACTAGTAGAAAGAGCCTCAGGAAACCGGCTTAAAATTAGCCTCTGTGAATAACCCATCACAGCCCAAGGACCAGATTATCAAAGGAACTTCAGGCAATTAACGGACTGATTTTAGTCAAATTTAGTTATTGAACTGTTTTTAACGATCTCTTAAGTGTTTCACATGTTAACAGGAAAAAATCTTGAATGGAGCAGCTGGGGAAACCAGCAGTGTCATTTAACCAGTCTTTCACTCAGCTTGGATGCTGGCTGTGAAATGAATTTACTGTGTTAAAGTAAAGGGTCTCAGCCTTTACTCGTCCCGGAAAGGCATCTTCAGCAACCTTCACATTTGTGTATTCACAGCAGGCCAGATCTATTGTTTTGGTATTGTACTAGTTAAGATTTTTTTTTTTAATCTCTCCAGGAATGATACAGAAGAGAATAAGCAGCAAACCCACATATTTTCTTAACAACTAGTGTGAGCTAAGCTTTTCTTTTATCCTAAGATTAGTGTTTGAATATAGATTTTACAGGTTTGGTTTTACTTTCATATACATGGAACAAACATAAGTGACTTCTGTTGAATACAGAGGTAAAAAAAAAAAGAAAGAAAATCCAAGGAAGAGCTGCTCCTTTGACAGCAAGCACTGAACTGAATATAAAATAACTTCCCATCTCAAAATCAAGCAGGAGATTTTAAATATATATAGAACATAAAGTATAGAACTTAGTAAATATGTATATATCAATAAACACTGCTCCATAACAGTGATCTCAGGCTAATAAAATATTCTTATATATCATGTTAAAGAAAGTAAAAATCGCACCCAGTAAGATGTAAAAAATTAAACCAAGCATATCTGTGTCATGTTAGTCAAAAGTTCTATGAACCCGTTGAATAAATACGTAAACATAGACAGCAGAGTCATAGTTTAACACATTTTCTCAAATGCCTGGAATAAAAATATTTGTTACATGTTTTAAGTTTCACCAAAAGTAGGTTGACAGCTGCAGTATACTTTTGGATCAATTTCTCAAAAAAAACCCAAAACCCAAAGCAAGCAAACAAAAAACCCCATCTCAAAACGCAGACAAAATATCACAGAAGATGTGACTGCAGAATTGATTAAGGATGTTTTGTATTTATGTAGGACACATCTGTAGTCAACAATATTGCCTCTCAGTGACTCATTTTTCTTACTGGAAAAAATATTATTTTGTTCCTTTAAGTAATCTTATGCTGACATATACACTGATTAGTAATAGACACAACCAATAGAGTCTGGGGAGAGAAAACAGTAGACCACAGAATAGATCACAGCTCTGCACTTTTTCATTTGTGTTTGCTGCAGACAGCACTTGGAATTCAATCATTTACAGTTGTGTCGGCAGCAGATGACCTCTCTGATGTCACTGGGTTGAACTGGTTTAAAGATTATGCAAGTGGAGAATGTATTTGTATGACATTAAACAGACCCAGCATTATAATACAGAATTTCTGAATACTTAGATCATATTGAACTATAGTGATATATAGCAGCACCCACCAGTCAGTTACAGATCTATAGAGGAGGGAGCATGAACAGGCTAAATGTGAAGTGATACTTCCCAGGAATACTAACCTACCTGTCAAGGTTCAGGATTTATTTCAGTTAGAGGTGGTATTTCTATATTTAATAGTCACTAACGTATCTTTTCTCCGGGTATTTGTCAGGTCACTTTTTCAGGCCAGGTAAACTCCAGTATTCAAAACATCCTATAGCAAACATCATCCCATTGAGGGAATAGATAACTTAGGCAACTGTCTTCTCCTTGCTTGCTTTGAACTTCCTAACTGATGGTTTCACCTGCTGCTTCCTCTTTTTCTGAGAGAAAGTGAATATTTATTCCTTGTAAGTCCCTACTAAGGGAAGCAAAACAAAGGGAATTCAAACAACAGAGAAGAATGGTCTAGGAGGTTAAGTACCTGGGTCCAAAAGCTGAGTTGAAAAGAAACTGTTAAGGAAATCAGATGTAACTTTCATCTGGGGCTATGTACAGACATTGAAATATCACAGTTCTCATTCTTGGCAATCTAAATGGTCTTGTGCAGAGTATAATTGTGAATGCAATTTTCTAAGAATGAGACTGAGAATTAATTTAATTGAGCTCAGGTTAAATTACTTCAACTGAGAGAAAATGAATGTTGATTAAGAGAGTCAAATGCCAAGTCAATTAAAGTAATTCAACCTTAACAAGAAAACATTTGTGACATATTTATTGACATAAAGTCTCTTGAAACAAGATTACATGTGTTAGCTTTGACAATACTGAAGTTCAGGTATGTTCAGGACATTATATGAGCAGGAATTTCTGACAAAAATACAGCTTAAAACTAAGCTTCCCTTAGTGTTCATGAAGTTAGAACCTCAAATGAAAATTGTATCTACAAAGCCAATCAGGTTAAATTGTCTAGGCTGTTATCCTCTACTTTTTAATGGAAAAAATGGAATTGAAAACATTGAAACAATAAGCATGGTCTGCCAAAGAAATTTGCTTGTTTTACTGGATCTTCAATAACAACAAAAAAGCATATTTTTTTTTTTAAGGTTCTTGTATCACAGAATTTGTATTCATTCCTCAGATTGCCAAAGCACAGCTCAATCTGTAATAAAAACATATGCTATCATTACAATGAAATAATGCAAAATTATTAAATTTTGAAATTACGAAGCTGGTAAAAGGATGTATTTTCAGTGTATCAACCCACAGAGAAAACTACGGGGGGGAAGACAGTGGTAGCATAGTTGCACTTTACCATGCAACTAACAAATAAAGTGCCCAGAGGAAAACTTTGAGCTCTAAAAGGTGAAATATGCTCAGTTAAACTCTGGGCTTATATTAAAGAAGTAAAGTTGTGAAATTCTATTACTATATAACAAAATCAAAATGCATCAAATCCTTGTTTGTAGGGATGATGCTTTTTTTAGGAAAGTAAAGCTGCCATATTGAACATTTACGAAAGTGCTTAAAGAACACTGCAGAGTTTAAAAAGAGAGATTAATTCTGTTGGCTGAAAAAAACTATTCTCAGATTATTTTTTTTTTTTTTTTTGCCAGCACACTGGAGGTATACGTTAAGTTAATAAATTTGCCGCCTTATTCCTCCATCTGTCAGCAGTAAAGTCACTGTGAGTGCAGTACTTAAACATTGAGGAAAGGATTTTTCCAGCCAACAGAATAAAGAAGAATGTTTAAAGGTTATGTCTCCAGCTGACAAAGTAAATTCTCTGGTCAGCAAAGGAAGAAATAAATGAAAATGGAAGCCAGGAAGGCTCTCGTTGAATATTACCAATTGAGCAGACAATGAGGAAGGGGTGGATAAAAAGAATCAGTTTGATCAAAAAATGTTTTAGGGAAAGGTGATAGAAAAGGGTCTGTTTGAATAGCATATGGACTGGATGTTCTTCATTGCGAAAGTTCAAAACATCTGGCTTGTGAATTCAACAATTAGTAGCAGGGACTTGTAATGAATCTGCCAAGTTGGAGTAGCATCATATGACAGGAAAATATAGTATCTAGCTTATAAGAAAAAACAACATGCAACTGCAAGCTGATTAGTCTATCCTCAGTAGTATTCAAGACTTAGGAATAAATACTGAAAGTAAGTATTCAAGTCAGCAGTGTAAATGAATAATGGTTGGAAAATACTGCATCAGTTTATCAAAAGTAGATTGTGTCAGACTAACCTTGTATCTGTCTTTGATAAGACAACTGATTGATTGTCTAGACAGAGAAATTCAATAGGTTTAATCTAATTTCAGTAAAACATTTGATATAATACCATTCAGAGAAAGACAGTAATGCAAGATGGTTAAGGAGATTGTGTTGGTGAGACAATTGTTGGATTTATAGAAGGTTGGTAGTGAAACTCAAAGAAAAGTAATGGGACAAGTCTTGTTTAATGCTTTTCACTGATGTACTGTAATACCTGGGCCATGGAAATTTGCTGATGCAACGAAGCTGACAGTCAGTACAGAGAAGGATTGAGATACAGTAAGAATTAGACTCCTCAAGAATTGAAGTAATAGAATAAAATTAACTGGTTCAAAGTTCAAAATTTACTTCTAGCATCAGTTTGGGCTATGCAATGGAAACGCTACAGATAGAAATGAAGAAAGCATTGGGGATCTCCAAGTTAGTTACGAATTGGTCAGGCTGGATGGTGTTTTGAGGAACCTGATCTAGTCAAAGATGTCCCTGCCCGAGGCAGGGGTGTTGGACTTAGATGATCTTTAAAGGTCCCTTCCAACCCAAACCATTCTATGATTACTTGAAATCACAAAAGCAAAGCAGTTTTTAAAAAATGGTTGTGCAGTCTTAGGAAATATCAGTCAAGAATTTTTAAGAAGGACTTAGCATTGTTATATAAAATACTGGTGAGCTTTCCTCTGGAATATTATGTACAAGGAAGAGATATATTTATTTTCAGGATGAACATGGGAATGGGAAATATATTTACTAAGAGGAAACTAGAGAAGTTTGGCTGAATTAGCATAGTAAAACAAAAGTTGAGTGATGTATAAATATATCATTGTTAAAAAAGATGATGAGTTAACAGCAGTGAAGGGAAAACCACCTAGAGGAATATAATCATCCCACTAATAAAGTTAACCTGGAAAAGAGAAGACAGTTTCTTACCAGAATAGGAGGAATGGGAGAAAGTTATTGAGTGCTTTTAAAACAGATTTTAATTGTTTTAGAAAGGGTTATGTAGTATTAGTGACTGATTCAAGAGGTTCCTTCAGGTCTGTGTTCCTTGAAGAATCTTTATATTCCTTAAATAGATTAATCTTTGCTGTTAATTTTGTTTTGGTCTAAACTCAGAAATTTTTATGTAGACCTGCATATGGAAACAAGGAAAAGCAAGGGTAAGGATCAGTATTGAAATATACTGAGTAGAAAAAGTAGTACATTCTTTCAGGATCAGCCAATATGATTTTCATTATGAAATTTTATATCTTTCTGCTTCATCTTCACCTTTTTTGAAATTAAGGGAATTATTACTGTTACATATTCTCAATTTAGTGTCAAATGAGTTCCAAGTGTTTTACTGATAAATAAAAGAATAAGGAGATTATCATGAATATTCTGGCAAGCAGGGCTCAGATTTGCAAAGGCTTACTTATGAGCAACTTTGAAGTCATTTGGGGATCTGCATCTAAAGGTGGTTATACCTGTGAAAAAGTCTTTGCAAGATCCCACACTGATTTGAGACGTTACTTAGTGTCAATCATTATAATCAGCATATAGGTCTCAGTAAGACTACTTAGTTAATTATCTTGGAAACTTTTAGTGAGTCATCCATAATTGACAGGTTTTTGAGATTATGAGATAGAAATTAGGCTGGATTCAAAGAGGTAACACTCTGTATAAAATGAGAAACTAAAGCACAATGTCAAACCTTATTGGATTGTAGGCTAAACTATATCTCAGATTTTTCAGCCAATCAGCTCTTTTCAGACAATATTGTAGTGCACCAGACAAAATCTTTATTTTAGAATTTCATGAAAGATGATGGAAAAGTCTTGTATTTAGAGGTGATATTAATTTGTATTTTAAATTTGCAGTAAAGTCTGTCGCTGGTTGACATTTCCTTGGAAGGTCCTTTTTTATTTAAAAATTATTTAAATAATAAAAATAATTTAAATAATAATTTATTTAATTTAAATAATAATTTATTAAATTAATTTTAATAATTATTTTTCTCAGATGCTGTAGTTTTAAGTTATTTTCTTCTTTAATTTTTTTCTCTTTTTTTAAAATTCAATTACAGTGCTAATCAATCTAAATCTTTTGCCGTTAAAGCATCAGAATTCCTCTCAGAAACTGCTAATCTAGTGCACAGATAATAGAATGATATAAAATTTCTGTAGCTAGCTAACTAGGCATATACGTCATTTAGCTCATCAAATATGGAGGGAAAAGTGATGAGAAATGGAGGAGGGAAATAATAGTAAAAAAGGGTCAGAATATATTCACATCAGAAAAATATGAAATAAGAAATCAAGAGATCACCAGCTTGGTGTAGTTGAAGAGAGCTATTTGAAAGTCTGAGACAATACTGAACTCAAAAGCACAAATTTGGATGACATCTCTTACAAACTTTGGCATCTACTTCAAACTATTTTTTAAAATAGCTATATAGGACTGTAATTATGTCTTTGAGCTTGCTTATATTGAAAATAAAAAATGGTGGCTGTTAATGCATGATCAGTGACAAAAATTGTCAGAATATTCATAATTACTGAAAAGAAAAGCCAAGAATAATACACAGGTTTTCTGCAGTTTGTGGCTTACATCTTTGATGTGCAAACACTAGCCCATTTCATATTATTATGTGATTTTTAGATTTTTATCTAAAAATAAATATTTATCATATTGTAGAATAAAGCTAAAAATAACATATTATGAATAAAAATAATAATTAAGAAATAACTTATGATTTCAAGGAGGTTAAATGTTGCAGATTCCCTTCTTGTGCACAGTATAGTCATCAAGCTATCAGAACTGTCAGCTGAGCACAGGAGCAAAGAATAATCACTTCTTCCAACTGTGGAAATAAAAAATTTATGCCAAAACTCAATACAGTTAGAAACTTTTCTTCATGCTATAGGACTCCTTTGTCTAACTACTGGAGATATCAAATGGAGATCTATAGACTTTCCTATAATCTGTCCAATTGCTTACAATTTTTTCTCCAGATATCTACTGGCTGAGGGCTTTGTGAATTTCTATTTCAGCTCTTCAGAAATGCAAGACTGGCTTAGCATTAGTATTTCTTGTTCAGAATTGCTTTCTTGTGCAACGTGCTCAAGAAGTGACCAACAGACAAGTGAAAAAAAAAAAATCCTTAAAATTTCCATTGAGTCCTGTCTCACTCTACTGTAGATATCAAAGGAGAAACTAATCCAATCCATTACCATTATTTCACGTAAGTATTAAAAACATTGTTTTATCATGAACACTCAGACAATTATCAAAATCAGTATTACAAAAACAGAGATTGGTCCATATAAGCAGCTGAGTTTAACTTTCGTCAGCTGGTTGCCTGATTGGAATGTATTACATTAATATGAGCTAATCAGTATGTGTTAATTACTAATGGAAAATTGAGTTCTTCATATAGAATGGAGATATTAATTGATCTAAACTTATACTTTTTCATTGACAATACTCATTAAATATTTATTGTTGGGCGATTTTCTCTGTGGCCTAATACTATTCAAAAGTTACGCGTTCATGGGAAATATGTAGACCAGTCTTAACCGAGAAAGAAATTCTGCCTGGTCTTAAAACTCTGAAGTTTTCCTGGTAAGAACTCTTTCAGGAATAGGCTTAATTCTAATTCTAGTCTACTTCACTATCAATTTCTTATAAGCACAAAAAACCTTATCTTTTCAAAATCCCTAGAGTGAAAGGGAAAATGTTTCAGTGTCTCTGTATGAAGTATTCTGTCATTGCTTTACAGTTATCTACTGTTCAACAGCATGTACAAATTTGTCCTCCCTCACAAGGCATCAGAATAAAATCTTATTCTATAGATTCAACCTCCTTTAAGATTACCAATTTGTCTAGGAGATGTAGTGGACTGAGTGGCCTAGAATATGTGTGTCCATACAGTCATATCATAGAATAAAGCTGAAAAATAACATCTTTATTATGAGAAAAAAAGAAAGTGTTGTTTAAGGTAGGAGGCGCATCCCTTGAGAATTCTGTCTGTATGGATCTCAGACCATTATCTGATTATGCTTTCTTGAAATGCTATGACAAAGCTATCCACAATGAGGGCACAAAAATTGTGGTCTGAGCTTTTCAGCCTGTCTGGAATTTGCCAAGGGCTTGGATAGAACTGCTTTGTTGATGAAGTCCTATTCACCAACCAAAAAGAGCCCAGTGCATGCCAGGGTTTATCCCTGTCAATTTATGGGGCAGAAGAATCAGGACAGTATTCTTAAATGGTTAGTGCAGAGCAAGGGAATGATCTTCCATTGACATACAGCAAGAAAAAGAAATAGCAGAATGTTTTCACCCATCTAAGTTTCTCAGAAGCTCAGCAGTATCTACTGGAGGCTATGTTTGTGACAAAGTAGAAGAGACTAGAAGAAGAGAATGGTGGCTTTCTGTGAGGCACACAAAAGCATCACATGACAAATGATAAAAGTTCCAATCAAGCATGCAGGTAGTATTACATCTGCACTACACAACACTGTGGTTTACCCTACTGCCAAAAAAACAAACTGAAAGACTTCCCAAGAAAAGCAACAGAAACAATCTGAGAGTTGGGAAGACAGGTAAAAGTTCAAAGTGACTAAACCCATAACTGGGGTAACTTCCCATTAAGTTTGCTTACCTAGTCAATAAAAGAGAATATGATAATGTTCTCCATGTTAAACATCAAAGTTATGTTGAATAATAGGATACAACATTGCCAACTCCTGACAGGCTTGGTGACAAAGACTTTGGAGACTGAAAACACCAGTATTGTGGCTTCATGTGTTTCAGAGAGGTCTAAACTCAGTGTGACAGAAAACACTTATAGGTCTTCTCTCAGGCACACCTATACTAGTAAGATGGAAAAGTAAGTCAGGTCTCTTGCCGAGAATAATTACTTCTTTTAAATAAATGATAGAGAAGATTGAAATAGACTGTCAACAACATGTTAATCTCCTTCAATTCTGCTGCCAGTAACTGTTCCCCACAGACCATAAAAGAGATTCTGACTTGACTTTTAGATGCCTGGCCATCTGTTTCCCAAACACCTTGTACTAATTGTCTGAAGAAGTAGAAATTTGTAGCTTAACCTGTCCATACATTCATATGAGCTGCATCATTAGTGGTACACTATCTACAGTCCACAGTTGTCTCTCCTTTTTACAAGTTCAAAGTAATTATGTATGTGTAATGTGCAGCCTGTCACACCAGAAAAGTCAATTTTTCGTACTGTTTCATATTTATATAATCCGTCAAATATTACTCATAATAAAAATGGACAGAATTAATATATGTAATGTCTCTCTTCACAATTAATGATATTGAGTGAAATCTTCCCTCCCATCTGACAAAATCTTATGTGACAGTTATGGTTTTTTCCATACATAGGTAACCCTGTTGTCTTCAACAAAGCTGGCTTTTAAAATGGGAAAAATACAGTTGTTATCATGGATGCAGCTAACTTAAGAGTTGTGGAGTCCTGGTCATTAACTTAATATCCTAGATGTTACTGTGACAGCACCAATCAGTAACAAGTTCTTGTTATCCTCTCTCCGTCAGGTGAGTTTGATGCTACAGTTAGATATAAGACATAAAGTCACACTGAAATGAACACACTCAATTGTTTTTGTTGGTATTTTTCTCTTTTTAAATAAAATTATTTACTTCTCTAAATGGTTATGTGGACCATAAAAGCTTCATTTATGAGTTTAGCAAAGCATTTAGTAGAATTGTCTGTTTACTTTTAGAAAGGGAAACAAAGTTTGAAGCCCTGAAATGTCACCACCACAATTGTATTTGGTAAATTTCATGGCATAAAGGTCAAGGCTACATTAAGGTATGGCAAATCATGTTATAAGCATGATTTGACCTAAATTATTTTTTCTTGCTGGAGTGGATCAATGCTAGAAGGCCTGCAAAGTGCTAATGCAAGTGGAGAAGTCTGGAAACAGACATCTTGTTAGCATTATTAGCAGTACACCAGATTTCTTGCAGCTAGAATAAAACTTAAGGGAAAAGATAAATCAGCTGTTTCGCAAATGTGCCCTGAGAACTGACATGTAATGATGGAAGTGCAGATAGTGAAAAGATTCTTTAAGAACGTAGGATTGATTTAACACATCAAAACTAGAGGATTGCTTCTATTCTTTTCTTATTGTCAACACACATGCATATCAGATTTAAATGAGGGCCATAGGAAAGAAAAAAAACAACCAAACTAGGAAAAAGCAGCCAGACCTGCATTTAAAACATAGCCAGTAAAATACACTGCAGAAGAAAAACAGTGCAACTATAATGTCTCTCTTTTTCATGTTTGTTTATTAATAACTGTCTTAAATTCCTACAATTTGTTTCTTCGAGTTTGACGACAAAGTTTTCTTAAAATGCATGAAAAGGATGTATGTCATCATCTAATCTCATAGGTGATGACATACATATATTACTTAATGTTGCATAGAGAGTTTGTGAAATTTCTGGATTTCCTACTAGCAGTTTTGTCCATTAGCAATACCACAGAACTAGTGTTGTTTCCTTCTTGTCACCGTATGTGAGCAAGCTCTTACCTGATTGACTTAATTTTGAGATCTGATTTTTAAAACCTGCTGTGTAACACTCCACTTGAAAATCCATAATCACTACTAACAATTGATATGAAGGCTATTGTGAGTGTTCAACACAATTTTGACCTCAGAAAAAGCGTGGCAATAGATACATATTTTAAATATTTCAAATGTTTATATGAATTAAGATCTTCTCCCAAAGGTCACATTCAATATTTAAATATGTGGTGCGTTATTTGTATACCTACATTAATGCAATTTGTACACACCATATTGTCTGTTAATATTATGTTATATCATTTTGGAAATGCTTAATGTTTTGAGATAAGGACTTGACACTGTTAAGTATCCCTAAAATATTTGCGGCCACTCTTTTACAAGGCTTGTTATCATACTGGATAATTTCCCTACTTTCTCCGATTTTGCTTCCTCATCCCTCTTCCTTGTGTGAGCTGGGATCACCTTCAAAGCAAAAGATTTCTGAGGGGCTGAACAATGGTACTACAGGTGTGCCTGACCTCTTTTAATTCAGTCAAAATAGTCCGTGGCGGTGCAGGGGGGAAGGCAGGCTTGCTTTGAGCAGACCTGTCTCTTATATCTTCTTTGAAGTAACTTCTGTAGGCAGGAGCAATGAAGCCAAGGTAGCAAACTGTGCTTCAAGGGTGAAAATAGTCCTGAAGACTTGGCCCAACAAATGCTGGCAGAATTTCACAGCATCCTAAGGCACTGTCCTAGAAATCCATGCTGCGTTCACAAAACCACAGTGTGGCATCTACATGAGAGATCTCTTCAGCGTGGCAGAACATGTGCTTCTTTTAGGCAGTTAGTTACCACCAGCTAAAAAGAAAACTTTTAGACCAATGTAAGAAAAAGATATAAACACTAATCCAGATTTAAAGATGGAAGTTGTGGATAGGCATTCTAATTTTTCATCATTTGGAAAGTAATAACTGGAGGAAAGCACATACCTTAGTTAAAGAGAACTTTTTCTTTCCCTTCCACATCTTTTGATGGAAGTCTTAAAAAAAAATAAATCTTAAAATATTTTAATTTGGAGATAGTAGCAGACAATACTGTACTAAAAGAGTTCACCATGCTCACCAGAAATATTTTCATCTCCAGAAATGAAGCTGTTTCTGTGTTTTCTGTCCTTTTCTTTCTCTTGTTTTCATATTTTTTTGTATCTTCTTCCATAGATATATATATATAGGATTTTTTAAAATTGTATTGTTTTTCCTTCCTACATGCATGAGCTGACATTCCCTGAATGGATGGCACCTTTGTGCTAGTCTCAGCAACTGAGGTTTAGAAAGAGAGTAAGAGAAGAGAAGGACAAACTGCTTCGATATGACTGCAGTGTCCAAAGAAACGCTTTTTGTTGCTGATTTACAAATTCCACTCTTGTATAGCTTTCAATTTCATGGATTCATTTAGACATAGTTTAGGTAGATAAATGGAGAAGGACGCAAAAGAGATAGGGAACATGGAGGAGGAGCAGCAGATTAGTATTAAATATGCCTCCTTTATGCTCTAGATGTTGAGCATGTTTGCAGATACAAGCTGGTGTGCTCTGTTAGTGGTTGACTTCTTGGAGCGCAGCTTGGAATGCATTCATATCAGGCATAGCCTAAAAGAAGCAAAGAACAGCCATAGTGGAACACAGAAGTCCAAAACTACATGGGGTACTGGCAGAAGAATCTTGGCAGAAACACAGAGTTTGCTACAGGAACATGTCCGTATTGAGTTCAATGTGGGAAAACTCATTATGTATCTCCGTGAAACTACTTTCAGAAAATCATTACCAAAGACTAAATGACTCGCAGAAATATTTTGCCTGTGGAGTAAGGGTACTTTGGCATAAAAGAAGTCAAAAATGACCCTCTGCAAACTCGAAGTGTTAGTAAACAAAGCCCAAACATGTCAGAAATGCTTGTTCTGAAAAGCACAAGCTTATAATTATAAATTAAGAAAACACAGTCCTGTAGAAAATAGAAATAGCACCGCATAACTCTAAATCCATTTTGTTTCTGTAACCATATGGTTACAGTTCCATAGAAGCCTAGCAGGAACACTGGGATTAAAGTATAGCCTGCATATGTACGTATGTTTGGAATTGGTATGATTTTCTGATCTGATCTTATCCTACAATTGTTACTTCATAAGCATGATATAGATGGTCACAATTTTTAAGCTCTAACCTAAACCTCCTAAATTTTCTGTCATTTTAGAGCTGGAAGTCAGTCTCAACAGTTATTAAAGTCTTCTACTGAAGCTGAGTTTACACACTCAGCATTTCCAAGGTGAACCTTGGAAGATCCCAAAGCACTTGCAGGATTTGAGTCTGCTATACAAGAATCATTATTAAAAATCAGCTAAAAGTACTGTAATATGAGGGGAAAAAATTTTTAAAATGTCCACTGTCACAATATATGTTAAAAAGAGATGCTTTTTCTCTTCCAGAAATATATAGCAAATATTTAAGTTTTGTTTTGTTTTGGGGGGTTTTGTGGGGGTATTTTTGTTGTTTGTTTTTTGTTTTGGTTTTTTTTGAAAGAGCATTGATTGCTCACATTGCTCTTGAAAAGCATGAAGAACAGTTAGCAACGTCCTTATGGTTAGGTGAAGGAATGTATAAACTATCTGTCTCAAGGTAAAAGAAAGAAAGAAGCTAGAAGAAAAAGACTTAAAAATCCATTTTTATTTCAATTTAGTAGCATTTTCTTTCTTTTTCTTGCTCTACTTTGGGGTTTAGAACAAATGTATTAATCCTTTCAATATCTTTCGTGTGAATTAGTTTTGTTTTTTCTTCTTTTTATCTTTTTTCTTTTTTCCCCAGAGTCCTTTCTTGGTTTAGTTACAAATAATATTGATGGACAAGTTTCTGGGATAATAAATCTAAACTAAGTTCCCATTCTCTTGTTCAGAAGCATGATATCTAGTCAGAAGGACATTTAAAATTGTATAGAGGGGGAATAATCCCTTGGCATTAATTGTTTGCACATTGTGCTATCTGTGATATAGTATTTGTATCAAACTTTCTGTTAGTCACTATCACGAATTTAAAATTACAACAATCTCAAGAAAGTTTTGCTGTCTTTGAGTTCATTAACCATTATTTCATTAAGTATTCCCATATGACGTGTCAGTTTATTTCTACATAAACAGGTACATTGTAAAGTCTTTGAAGTCCCTAATACTTCTGTTTACATAATATATTGAAGTATATAATTCCTTGTGTCACTAATTTACTACTGTTTGTAACTACCGTCATATTTGTGATCTCAGTGTCTTGTAGCATGAATGAATCATGTAATCTGAAGGAGCTTGGTTTTAAACCTCATCATATAAAATGTAAAGGAATTTAGAAAAAAACAAAAAAACCCCAAAAACCCCATGACAATAGAGTGCCTGCACATCACTCTTCACTGTTCTGCTGAAATACTGACAAAAGAAAGCATACCTGACTAATGGCTGTTCGAAATAAACGCAAAGAGCAAGTAGTGATCAGGGAAGCAATAATGAGGTGGGAATCCTAGTCCCTCTGAATCAACTAATAAACCCAGCAAGACTGATATAGCTCAGTCTTTAATTCCAAACAGCTAAGCCTTTATCCCTGCTGCAAAACCTATTATGGTGGTTTCAAAGAGAGATGCTGCACAAATTAATGGGGGATGACTGCAGAAAGATGGACAGGGCATATTAGAGGATACCTGGAGAGGGGTGGAGAGGGACATTCTGGCTTTGAACAAGAATTTGGGGATTGCACAGAAATTTTTATGGAATATTTAAGCAGAGAAGAAAAAGCTTTGAAGTGGAGGAGATGGAACAAATGCAGGGGAATGAAGAGAAAGGAGCATAAAAGAGGCTGGTGATGTGTAAGCAGGCTCTTGGTCAGTATTCTTGTCTCACCAACCCTGCAGCTGATCATCACCTTTCATCTTCTGGTTAAACTCTATTTTTAACTACTTTCTGCGTGAGTGTGCTCTCTATTCTGCGTGTGTGACCCAGTAGCAAACTTCAAGGCAGACTAGCTGTAAAGCAGGAAAAGTCTGGGTGATGTGGAGAGACCAAGGATCTGGGAGCTGGTTAGCTGGAGATTTGAGATCTGAAAGCTGGACCCCAGAGGTATGGAGCACCTGGGAGACAGACACTGGTGAGACCTGGAAAGGTGTTTTACCCTGTGTGTTGGGTTTGCGTGGCAAGGTTTTGGTAGCGGGGGGGGGGGAGGCTACAGGGGTGGCTTCTGTGAGAAGCTGCTAGAAGCTTCCCCTGTCTGACAGAGCCAATGCCAGCCGGCTCCAAGACGGACCCGCTGCTGGCCAAGGCCAAGCCCATCAGCGCCTCTGTGATAACATATTTAAGAAGAAAAAAACAACTTAGAGCTTTTGCAGCCGGAGAGAGGAGTGAGAAGATGTAAGAAACTCTGCAGACACCAAGGTCAGTGCAGAAGGAGGGGCAGGAGGAGCTCCAGGTGCCGGAGCAGAGATCCCCCTGCAGCCCGTGGTGAAGGCCATGGTGAAGCAGGCTGTCCCCCTGCAGCCCATGGAGGAAGGATGAGGGGGTGTAGAGATTCCACCTGCAGCCTGTGGAGGACCCCACACCAGAGCAGGTGGAGGCACCTGAAGGAGGCTGTGACCCCATGGGAAGCCCATGCTGGAGAAAGCTCCTGGCAGGACCTGTGGACCCGTGAAGAGGGGAGCCCACGCCAGGGCAGGTTTGCTGGCAGGACTTGTGACCCCGTGGGGGACCCCATGCTGGAGCAGTTTGCTCCTGAAAGTCTGCACCCCGTGGGAGAGACCCACGCTGGAGCAGTTCGTGAAGGACTGTCTCCCTCATGAGAGGGACCCCATGCTGGAGCAGGGGAACGATGAGAGGAGTCCTCCCCCTGAGGATGAAGAAGCGGCAGAAACAACGTGTGATGAACTGACCGTAACCCCCATTCCCCGTCCCCCTGTGCCCTGAGAGTCCTGAGAAACAGGACTGGGTTATTCATGCTATCCCTGTTTTAAGTTTGTGCCTGTGAAGGCACGCTTGTCTTGTCTGTGTTAATATGTTTGCAGGCAGCTGTGCCTGTCCAGACCTTGTGTGTGCCCGTGAGGGGTCAGTGCTCAGCCTCACTCCTGGTGGGGCCTGGAAACAGGGACAGGAGCAGTTCCTCTCAGCCAGCCCCACAGGGGATGGATCACCTGCATCATTCACTCCACTGGGTTTGGCTATATAAGTGAATTAACAATAATTACGTTTACCTTAATGTTTCAGAACTGTAGGGTCTGTGAGGTTTCCCAGGAGTTGGGGTTTGGGTTTTTTTCTGGGGGGTGGGAGGGTAGGGGTGTGGGGTTTTGTGTATTTTGGGGGAGCGTTGTTGGGTTTTCTTCCACTTACTGTATGGTTAGCTTGGATCATCGTTGGAGTGGGGGTAAGAAAGAAAGAGTTATTAGAAGACACTAAATGTGGATGTGCAACTGTCTGTTTTATTGTCTCTTTCAGTGAAAAATTCATGTTGCAGCTGGACTCTGTACACATCTTGATTGTCAGGAAGTGACCTGAGATGATAGCCTGACTCATCTCACTGCAGGTCATGTTTTGGCTGGCTTTGATGTTTAGGGTATCCAGACTGCAAACCTTGACTGAAGTTTTGCCTTTGGAAAAGAGATTCTGTTTCAGGATCCCTTTACTTTTTCAATAATTCATGTTTCATGCATTATAGTGTCATGCCTTATAGCACAAGTCTGAGGTGCAATTTTGTTGCCATGAAAAGTTGCAGACCAAAGCACTTTCTTTCATGAGTGTGATAAAGATAAAATACTGCAGGGCAGGTTATCAAGGTATTGAAAGGATTAAATGAGGTTAGAGATAGCTTTGGGGTTTAACTTTGTGTAGGAAAAAAATCTTTTGTGAAGAAAAGGGATTCATAAGTTGTATCACCTGAAGGGGAGCACATTCTTTTTTGGGTCTACTGAGGTTATCATAGAACCTTACTGGGCCAAAACAATAAAGAAAGAGGAAAAAATATTATTGATTTAGATGTAAAGGGAAGCATAAGACTTGAAAATGGTTTATATCAATTTTTTGATATAAATTTTTTTTGTTATCAAAAATTTTAAGACATGGAAAATGGTTTTTATTACACTGATATTTTTATTTGTTGTTTTTACCTGTTGATAACATTCTTACTTCCCTTAGTAGCTGACCATCAAAACAAATACTCATGTCAGTTTACATTGTTTTTTAAAAACATTTCTCTTTCAAGTGATTTGCAAACTAGTAATTTTAAGTGATTTTTCAAAGTAGAATTAAATTTCTGGCAATAAAATTCAAACTAAATTATTCATTGTGATATCAATATATTTGCTTAACTAGTTGCTAACACAGTGAGAGTTTAGAAAATCTACTCTTCAAGTTTGTTTTGACCAGATGGGCATAGTGCAATGTGATACCTGATAATCTGAGGTGTCTTCCTGGGAAGAAGTCTTGGATAAGAATACCGTTGCATGCCATTTTATGAAACAAATATAAAGCACTCCAATTTCATTTAGCTACTAATCCTCAAATGAGGAATGCATTAGGCATAAAATATTGACCTAACAAGAAGTATTGTTATCCTGTCTTGCAAGTTTTATTTAATATTTTTCCTACCTTTCATGTCCTGTTGCATCAATACAATTTTAACCAACTGCATTTCTAGAAAATCTCATGGTGTTTATATGTAATACCCCTCAGAAGGCCAGAAAATCATCATTCTCCAACTTCAGCAGACTCAAACATCATTGTTGCTTATGAAAATGCAGAGTCCTAAACAACTCTTTCTCATGGTCATGTACTACCTTCTTCATTTTCTGGTCTCTGCAGATGTGACCTTATGATTTGAGGTATGGAAAACTGTTATTGATTTCAGAGATTGTCTGTCTTGCTATTTAAGAAAAGATAAAATTTTACAGCTGATAGCTTTTTTTTTTTTTTTTTTAATTGAATACCTCCCACTAGGTCTTGTCTTAACCTGAGCCACATTACAGTAGGGGTTACCACATAATCTTGTTGATATTTCTATAATTGCAAAAAGTCTTATTTAAAAGACAGATTTCAATTGTGTGTGATTTTTGAATAAGTTTAGTTTAGCTCCTGCCAATGATGTTCTTTCTCAGGGAAAATTCCTTACTTTTGTATATGAAGCTTTATAAGTACTTCCTCAATAATTTAATTTTAAATCAAAATGGAAATTGTTCACAAAATAGAAATTGAATTTTTGGGGAGTCAGTTGAGCAGAACATAGAAGGTCATCTGTAAAGGAATAATTAGATAATTACAATGAAGTTTCGTAGATGAACAATCTAAGTGATGAAACAAATAATGTAAAAATATTTAAGTTTCAGTGTACGTTTACCTTAGATTCCTCTATTCTCTGCTTACTGCCTTCATTACCGTTGCCTGGGACATAATGCCATGTAACAGAAGGTCACAAATTTTTTGCATTGTCCACCCTCACAAATCAGGAAGAACTCTTGTTACTCCAAAGTTTATTAAAGAGGGGCAATCTCTGTGAGAAAAGGCAACAGTGCCAGGATGTTGAAGGACAGGTGGGTGGGAAGAAAAGATAAGAACTTTTAAGAGAAATAGAATTAAATAAAGTATCATTTCTCATCAATGAAGGAAATTTTTAACAGGGATGAACTAAAGAACTGTAAGAGGTCTGAAATTAGCAGTCATATCACACTGAAAGGATGCTGTGACTGATTGTGGTTCAACTACAAGAAGATGTTACTGAAATACTAGCTGTAAATGTAGTTGAAAATCAGTGATAAAAGATAAAAGGTAAGAAGAAATTTTGGGAAGAGTAAAACAGATGTTTTTCTATGGCAATGGTTCTTGAACAATAGTGTGGTGACAATTGACACCAGGCAAGCTGCTACACAAGAAAGTCTTGACACACCGTATAGTGTGAGCTCTGCTGTTTCTGATTGCTGTATCCTCTAAGGCAGCTAAAAATACTTTCCTGCTGTCACTTTTCTACGTAAACAACTGCTATAATTGCTAGTGATCACAACTGAGTTGGGAACATCCATGAGAAGTTTTCTATTTAACAGATAATCTATGTCACTGTTCCTGCTGCTGTAAGTTAGTTTTCTTGGTGGTATGCTGATTGCAGATTAGTCTTGAGAGGCTAAGTTCTGCTTCATATGTATTTTTTTTTGTCCTTTGGAGTTTGGGGAAAAAAAATATCTTTGACTCATTTTTGTAGATTTTCAGTGAACAAGCTGCATTACAATATACCAGTAGAGATTTTACTTACAAAAGGAGGAAAAAATGTAGTTAAGTAATCAGCATGTATTCATTGTGCTTAGCCCTCTATGCTTCAGGCACTCAAATATAACAGTATATTGTAGGAATTCTCTCTCTCTTCAGTGCCTCTGTTGCCTTCTGATAATTGCCAATAACTTTTATACAGTAAATTTATACATCTGAAATATTGGAAGGGTTTAATCTTGCCTGAAAACCCATTGATGGATATAATAGCTATCTAAGGCATAATAGCGACAGGTATAAAACCCCAATGCTTTCTTATAATATACTATTCTCTTTTTTCTGTTTTTCAGCTAATTATTCCAGTGTAGTAGTTTCTGATACTATTACTAGGGCTTGGGATATTTTACCAGTCCTACATAATAGCAGCTGGAGACAGAAAAGCAGGTCAGCTTGTCAGCTTGCTTCCTAGGGGGGGCAGGAGCAATAAATTTTCTAGTGGTTTGATTTAAGCATATTACTTAAATGATGCAAATTATATAATTTATTCTGGTTTCCTTAAAAGATTGTTTCAAAGGTAAGTTGTTTACACTAAAGTAATGTGGGTTTTTTCTTTTTTTTTTTTTTAACCCCCTCAAGACATTTATTTTTATTTGTTAAACTTCTCAGTGTTCCTACTTCTATGGACCCGTTAATCTCTTCCTTTCACCTAATTAGTGAAGGATTTACATCCTTCAGCAACAGTTTGCTATTGTCCTAAGCCATTGCTTTCTAATTTCTATTTTAGCCAATGTGTATGTGTCTTCCTTTTTTTCGGTTTCAAAAGTAGCTTTCATATGTTGGTTTAATGGATTTTTTTGAATTCTCTTGGAACAGCTAATGGCTTATTGGAAAGGCAATAATAAAGCTATACATGGGATCTCTGCCATGCCACATATGTAATTACTGTCATGATATGCACCTTATATTAACATTGAAGACATTTACTTGGCTTCTATTAAAAATAAGAAGCTCATTGCCAGTTCTAATACAAGTCTTTCTGTTAAATAGCTATTTATATTAGTTTTGTGTCGTGGATCAATTCTTGCGACATTGTAGAATTCACGACTAATGGAGTGGGCCTTGTAAAAAGATCATTTATTCAGGTTTTACAGGGAATGTAGTGTGTTTCTTGATGTATAAGACTTTTTTTTTTTCTTTTTTAAGTGACAATAAATATTAGGATGTTAGTACAGAATATCTTCAGGGCTCGTGAAATTTCCCTGGTGATATAATCACATATCACTTGCTCTCACTAAAGTCATTGGAACTGTGATTTCCTGAGTATAATTTTTGGATGTTAGAATAAAGTGCTATATTTTAAACTTATTGTAGCTAATAACCTTATTTTCCTAATTATCACTCTTTATGGTATATTCAAAACACTGATAGATACTGCTACCATTCATTACCTGATATTCCATAGATATTCAAACTTTTATCAAATCACTTAAAGTTTTACATTACATGACAATTACCAACATTTCAGATTTTTTTCCTTTTTTTTTTAATACAAGCAGAGCAATGTGGACTTCAGCACCTGCTTCACTTCAAGTACTATTCAGTTCCACTGATTTTCTTGCATAGTCTTGATATTAGGCAAGTATTTATCCTCTTTATAAGATGGGCTCACTTGCTTTTAAAAAAGAAATAAATAAATGCGGTTGGACTAGATGATTCTTGTAGGTCCCTTCCAGCTGAACTATTCTATTTGAAATAAATATTCCCTGGTTCTCTAGCATTTTACAGAAATCATTTTACAGAAATAATTGTGTCTGGTTCCATGTTTGTTCCTGGAAAAATCTATTTTCTTAAGACCATTTTATAGGAATAAGTTCCTTAGGCCAAGATTCAGGATTAGAGTTTCGTGGGGTGGGGGGGGGGAAGAAAAAAAAAAAGAAAAAAATTGAAAGTACATTTGTGGATTTTCTGTGAGGTTAAGCTCTAATCTTTGGATTTAACTGTGCAGAAGGATTGGTTGTGCATTTGTGGAATTTAGGGAAGAGCTAAAAAGATTTTTTTCATTTGTGAAGGAGACCTTTCATGATCACTATGGTAGACTGTTAACCAAGGTTACAAATTCTTTCCTAATGATCTTGTTCCTCTTCATGTAACCACAGGTATTTAAATCAAGGAAAAGATGAGCTGCTTTCAGATTTGTAATGGCGGGGAGGGAGATGCCTAATGCCATAGAGTAATGGATATAAAAGGTTAATCTTGTTCCAGAAATCCCAATAGCACAGTAAAATCATTGACTGCTTACTTCAAGCATTTGTGGAAAATAAGAACTTCAGAAACCTTTCATAATCTTCATCTTATTGCGGTGCTCAGTAGACTAGGCAGCAATTTTCTGTCTTTGTTAAAGCAGCTAAAAATACTTCATGGCGAACTACAAAATGATTAATCATCTCTCAGGATTTGGACTTTTCAAAGGTATATTTCTGAATCACTAATCCATACCTGAAAGGGTTTTCTGCTTTTTTTCCCCCTCTCATAAACTTCGTTCTCAGTATACCAAATCTGCACAGAAAAATGATAGAACTTTTTTCATAATCTTGTCTGTTTTCTGTCTCACATTCTTTCCTACAACTATTTCTCAGTTAACTTGCATTTCACATTATTGTCTGACACAGAATGATTTTGAATCCTGATTTCTTTCAGGTCAATTTATGTCAACATAAATAGTACCAAATGTGTCTTTTTTTCCTTAAGACTTGAAGTCAAACTTGAGTCTGGTCCAGTGCCATTAATGTAAATGTGTATCTTTCTATTGACATCACTATGTTTTCAACCAGGCTTTTAGATGTTCTTTGCTTCCAGATTTTTGTATTACATTTTCAAGCCTTCTCAAATCTCCTCGAAATCAGCAGTGACTGTGATAATGGCTTTTCTTTATTTGTCACTTTTAACTGTGGTGAGCATAGTTACAAGTAAAATAGCATATGACTCAGAGGAAATTAGTCTGAACTAAGCAAGACCGACGGTCCTCTGTAATTAGTGGCACAAGATTACAGCAAGACTAATACAAGACACTGTAATTCCTGTATAGCATCCCGCGTCTGTTCTGTTTGCAAAGCAACACTGGAGTGAATGGACACTGGATTTTGGATCAACTTGCTATTTTCTGAAACCTCTGACCCTTGTAATGTGAGAGGGAAGAACTTTATTTCATTATTTTACCATCCTCCGCATATCCAACTTTCATCTATCCAGTTTTCCCCAAAAGTGTTCACCTGTTGACACACCAGCTGTAAAAGGTGAGAATGTAGTAAATTCTTATCCACCAAAGAAAAAACTCTGTTCTCTTCACTCTGTAATGGGCTGTTGTACTCAAATACCATAAAAAGTTATAACTCTTTTGTTTTTCCTCTCTAGAAGCAATCACATTCCTTACCACTGAGAAAAAAGCCCCACCTATGTGACAAAAAAGCATAACTTCAGAAATTCACTGCAGTCTGAGCCCAAAACCCCGATGGGACTAAGTGGGCCTGTAGACAGCAGAGGATCAGTGAGCTAAGGCAGGAAGCATTATTGTGTTAAGCAATCATTTCAACTTTCTCTTTCCATTTTTCATACCCTGGGACTTACATTAAAAACAAAAAAAAAAACCAACCACCAAAAAACCAAACAACAAACCACAACACATTTTGAACTCAGTAGATCGGCATTTAAATCATTTCACTGCTGTACTGGATGAGATTAAAAAAATTCAATACAAAAATAGCAGGGGTGTTTACGCTCTCTGGGAAAATTTAAAAAATAAATAGAGTATAAAGGAAAACTGTAATGTCAGAATGCTCATGAAAAAAATATCTTAGGTGTGCTGCATGTCTTTATTGTTTCTACAAAAAAGCTTATCAACATTTATCTATTCTTTTGGCAGTTTAAAGAACAAAAATTGAATAGAAAGCAGGAACCTTTTTCTGAGAAAAAAGTAATGTCTTGAACACTTCCCTGGAATTAAATTCAAGATCTGATCGTTATGGAAGGTAATCACAACAACACAGACAAATTTGGAGTATGGGAGATCAGAGGTGCAACCAAATATCTCTAAGCCTTCAGGGATATGAAAGTGTTATGGTATTCACACACCCTTAAAAAGACTTATTCTTGTTTGTAAAAGCCTTTTATTACTTTGGAGGAAAATTATTCTGTGTGCTACAAGATAATGATGTTCTCAGATGGCTAGATAGAAGCTCTTTGGTTCATGAACTCTCTTTACATTTGTATATCTTACCTGACAATCAAAGTTTTTAAGATAAGTAGTTTCACTGCGTATCTTAAAGCTGGTTTACCTAAAGGGTTGTATTTATACTGTGGCATTCCTCAGCTTAAGTTTTACATTCATTGGTTATTTTGTTTATTGCCTAAATGCCTGTGTTTGTTTTAACTTGTGAGAATCTCATAAAACCTCATTTTCCACTCTGTAAGTTCTAGGCATTATTTTTGGCTGGGATGGTTGTGTTTTGAGTAAACAATAATTAACACTGGTATATGTGTCAGCATTTTAAAATAAATCCATCTATATAAACCTGAAAAATATTTTTAAAGTGAAATTCCAAGACTTTCAGATGGATATTATGATATGGACCAATAGGTAAAGCCTTGATACTACATTTTCACTGTAGCCCTTTCAGAGACAGATAATATAATCACAGACTTGTACCTCTGTCTCAGTCAAACTGATCTCCACGTCCTCTGTTGGGATCAATATATTTGATTTAACTTGTGTTACTGTGATCTTGGAAATTTAGGCTTGGTTGCTTTCGTCTATTTCATTAGCATTTTGTAGTTCTCTAGTATCATTTCCTCCCTAGCGGTAATTGATAAGAATTCAACACTCATGTTAGATCATGGTGTTTCAGACTGGTAAAAGAATGCACCTCATGTTGTTTATGTTATGCACTGTTTACCACAACATCACATATAAAAGGTATGGGAAGACAGGATATCTATGAGTGTTCGTAGTATATGTGTAAGACTGCAAAAGCATAACACTGGAGGAAAACAATGGCAATCAATATTCAAGGAATTGGATTTGATATGAGAAACAGGTAGACTTCACATCAGTGCATTCATCTGTCTTGACTTTTGCACTTGTGCAATTACTGTTCTATCCTTTAAGGAAGAGGTAAGTTTCAAAGCAGCTTTACATAGCTTTTTTTTTTTAAAAAAAAATCTGCTTAGTGACACCCCTGCCTTTTTTCTCCAGGTTAAGTTCTGGAAAATTATGAGAGTTTCTACTCCTGATGAATCCTCTATAGCAGTAGAAGAGATTTTCTTAAACTTCTCTCAATCTGTTAAACTGCTCAGAATCTACAAGATTTTCGGGCAAACCACTCAAGCCATTGACACGGAGATCCTGTACTTCAGCGTTCCTCCCAAATGCCTGGTGCCAGTAGTGGTGCTGCTTCAGAAGGAAAGGTAAAGAACATATATTAAGCCATACATCGAGCTTTTGAGGCTTCTTTTCTGAGAGATCCACAACTTGGGGGCCACAAAAGAAGCTGTAGGTATTGCAGACAAAGCTCTCCTCTTTCTTTCATGCTGCTCTGTGCCTGTCAAACCCAGTTCATTTGTTTTGATGGCATCACTTTATCTGGCACACCAAGCAGGCAGTCTCCCAGAGGGTGAAACTAATGTGATACAACTGGAAATTTGACTTAAGTTTGTTCTTATAATACTTTTTTGTTCTCTCTTCAGCCATTCACCATGTTTTAATTGGACATAAGGAAGTTATGAGCAGCCTATGTGTTAGACATATCCAGTCTAACACAGCTAACCTTACTGATGCAAGAGTGTCCTCTTTTCAAGTTAAACCACAACAAAGAGTTTGACCATATCCTGAGCCTGTAGTGGCAGGATCTAGTCCAGCATTTTAGTAAAAGGATCTGAAGTCAGAGCATGTGGAATTACCTAAGATGCTTTATGTGGGGCTTGGTGATAAGGAGTGCGCAGGCAGGAGAATCCACATATGTTTTACAAACTGATCGGGGTGCTGACAGGAGCAAGCCATCCTGTAAGCAAACTGGACAACTGGTGGGGGGGCCAGCACTGAAGGAGTGGCATGTCAAGCGCTAACTATAGATAAGCACTTTCGAATAGTAAGTACATTAGGTACAAATGTTGGAAAATGGACAGAAATGTTTAATTTTGCCAATGGCAGCAGACCATTTTCCATACTGTAACTTCTCTTTGTTACAATAATTACAACTTGCATAATTATAAGTTATTAGTTGTAGAATATGTTATCTTTTTCTTAGATTATATAGCTCAAACTCTAGCTATTCAAATCCTACAAAAATGTGATCGCTGAGTACTAGGCAGAAAATATATGTCTCAATATTGCTAATTCTCATCTCCCTCTGCTGCTCTCCGTGGAGGCGTGCAATGAAGTATCTGTTCCCTTGTGATATGTTAGCCTTAGACATTTTTATGTTCTGGTATACTTTAAACTGCAGAGCAAACTACATATACTAAGAATTTAATCGGGTTTTAACATCACAGCATCATAATTGTTTTTTAATATGATGGATCATATAGAAAAAGAAGAATCTTAGAATTAAAACAACAGTCGTAAATGCTGCCAGACTTCACTGAAACAAAAGTAGTAGGGTTCCTCTCTAGGACAGATTTATGACAAGTTTAAAATCTCTGTTTAAGATCAGATGACTTTTAGTTTGTTTGTTCAATTTGCTATTAATAGACTCACCTCTATGCTATTAATTTCCTCTATTAAATCCCTGCTTTCTTTATTTTTTATTAAAAGTAGATTTGCGTTAGAAAGTCCATTAGTCAGAGTAGCATAAGAAAAGTTCACAAACCATTTTAAAATTAACCATTTAAAATTGCATCTGTACAACTCTGATTTATCTGCAGCTATTTTTACTGTGTATGTCCAAGCTATACCCTTATACCTAATAAGGTCATACACAGCATTTAGATCTTCTTGTCTTATGAAAACCACGATGGAAACTTAGGTCTACTTTTGCCATCTTTGTTTTGTTTTTGTATTTAGAACCTTCCTCTTTCCCAGTGCATGCCACCACTTACCTGCTCTGTAATTATTACCTCTCTTAACAGCCTTTACCGGTGAGGTTGTTAAATATGCCTTCTCTCCCTCTCATTTTGGGTTATGTAAATTACCATTGTGGCTCTCCTTGACTGTTAGCTTATTAGAAGAAATTGGAAGTTTGTGGAATTTCAAATTACAGTTGATTTAGTTTCAGTTCAAGTCTTACTACAGTAGTTGTCCTGAGATGTTATGGTGAAGGTGTATAAAATATTAATCTCAAACAAAAGGGAAAAAAGGTTGGACCTCAGTAGGCATGATTTATCCTGTTACTTATTTTTCTTTCTGGTTTTGATTTCTAATACTGTTGCAGAAAGTTTTATCACCATCTGCTCTAGGTTCTCAACCTCTATGCTTTAGCAGCAAACTATTTTAATAGTTAGCTAAGACTGTTTACTTCTCTATTTATTGTGTTCTGGTAGCAATAATAAAATTAATTACTTCCTGAATTAGACTTCTATCCCAATTACCATCAATTTCAAATCAGTGTCTTTTCCAAAATTCAGGAGAATTTGTCTTATATATAACTGCACTTGGTATTGTAATCCAGGGCATAACCTAAAGGCCAATCAAGAAATGAAAACATCTAACTGGATCAGATAAAGCTAGTCATATACATTTACACCCAACTCTAAATATGGATGTAAGGATACAAATGAAGAAAGTCACTCAGGGAAAAAGCTTTATTTGAGTAAACACATAGCCATTTGATTAGAGATAAATTATTCTAGGAACAAGGAAACCAGAGAAGAATACAAGTATATGTGAAACAGGGGTTTACTAAACTCTTGATTGCGAGATGTCATTTTAATACACAAACTAAAGTAAAAGAGGAAGAAGCCTCAGTGAGAGAAAAGCATGACATTGTTAGAAGCATGAAGAGGATACATATGATCATTTCTTGGCTCAGTCGAAGACAAGTTTGCTACTCCTTTACAACCTGAGGACATTTGTGCATGTGCCATGTCTTTATCTTGAAAAGCTACAGGGCAATACACTGTCCTTCTAGTCTTTCCCTGTACTGCACCTATCAAAACAATGGTGCTGGGATGACAGTTGATAATACTTCCCACAACTCATCAACAAGCAAATAATAACCTAACCTAAATATACAACCTTTACAAAAAGAACAAATGGTCAAAGTAGTCTTGTCACAGGAAAACAGTAAACCAGACAACTGAAGAATTATGTAAGTGTAAATTTTTTAGGTCGATAACATGGTAAGTTTTACTTAGCAAGATTACGAAAGTTTATTTATTTTTCTAGAGAAAGTGCAATGTTGAATACCAAAAGATTACCCAACTGTACCACTTAATTGGAGATCATTTGGTTTTGAGTTTGCAGTATACTTTTCCTGAAAATTTGAAAAGAAATAAAGACGCAGACAGGGAGATATTTTTCTGCAGAGGTCAAGAGTTCAAAGTAAAAACTCTCCTTCAAAAAGTAAGCAAAAGTAGATAGCATTTTCCAAAATTCTCTAACAAGAAGGGGCAGGGAGCTCAGTTGACATATGCATATTTTAATTTTTAAAAGGCAGAAAATGAAGGAATTTGGAGTGATAAGATAATGAAGCAGACTGAAATCAAGAACAAGTATGTGCACAGCATGAAGTCATTATCTTGTGATGTGTTTTATTTATGTCTTTGATGTTGAACCAAAATCTGGATTATATAAGTTTGTGCAGAGAAAGGAAACACAGGTAAAAATGGTACTGTGTTTGTTGGGGAAGATTAGAGGGTGAAGAAATACAGCAGAAAGTGGATGGATAAAAATTGTTTTACTGGGGGAAAAAGACAATAGACACAAACCAGGTATGATCAGGGCTTAGGAACTTCATTGAACATGAAATGAGGTTATTAGAAGAGAATGAGAAGGAAAATAATGGAAATCAGACAGCACTGAAGAAAGTGAGGTTAGTAAACTGGAAAATAAAATCAAAGGCATAAAAAACTTAAGGAAATATATCTCTTCAAGAAGCTGAAATCCATTAGTAAGGTATTAAAGGGACCAATATTGCTGGATTTAAGTCAGAGTGATATTTGGAAAAAAAAAAAAAAAAAAATTGCAGGACAATGAAAGTGCCAATAGTGCTATTTCCAGTATGAAGAGTAGGCAAACATTACACATGATGTTTTAGCTACACTGGAAATAACATGAATGAGATGGAAACAATTGAAGAAAGTGAGGCGTAAGTTGATTTTTACTGTCTCCTTGTTTCGTGACAGCGAAGGTGAAATTGTCATTTTACCTGAGCATCCCATCACCTACAGAAACATTCTTCTAGTCTCTATCTTCACTGTCATCATTTCACAAAGAATATGATCTTTTTTTCTTATCCTTTATGAGCACATTGTTGCAGCTGTAGCCTTGCTCTGTATCTGTGGAGATACAAACTGTGGTAATGATTTAGCAACTACTGCAGAACAAATGTGCTTGAACTTCCTCCTAGAGAAACTCCCCAAAGGGACCAAAAGGGTTTAGATTCAAAAAGAACTTTTATTCAAAAAATAAAAATGTAAAAAGGAGAGTATTAACTTTCAAAATCAAAAGAACTCAAAGTAATGAACAAACAGAACAGAAACAGAGACAAGAACATTAATCTTCTGCTGCCCATTGTGTCCCTCTTAGACTGGAACTTCCGTGTTTCAGTTCCATTAACTTGTTCTTTCCTGAACAGCAGCAAAATTTGTTCGTTTTCCCTTCTGTCCCAGGGATGATCTTTCCACTGTGTCTGTGCCAGCTTCATCCCCTCCGCTGCCTGTTAGGCTCTGCGTGAGCTCCAGCCTCTCTGCTGGACCTCGCTCGCCAGCTCTGCAACCTTTCCTGCTCCGTGACACCCGTGGCACCCAAGGGACGAGTGGCCTCCGCCCTGTCCAGAGGGCTCTGCTGGAGCCAGTCTCTCTTCGAGGAGGGGATAAACATGTATACTTGGGAACACGGACGTATAGATTTGAAGAAAGATGGTCAAGTGAGCACAAGTACAGTTATCTACTATGCATTAAAAAGATGTATATTTCCCGATGGATATTTGATTTTATTGATTTATTTCTATTTAATTCTTTGATTGCCTTAAAATTACATTAGCATATCTTTTACTTATTGGACAAGGCATGATTTGAATCACTGGGAGGTTATGTGTTATTAATAAAATGTAGTTAAACGATAGAAATTCATTTTAGCTTCTGGCTAAAGTAAGCCTGATTTTATGGTGGTGCTATTTCTGCATACACTGGCATTGAAATTCTCCTCCTTACTGGAAATAATTACCAGGAGAAGTATCAGACAATTAAAATTGAGACATCTGGGCACTTTTTCTAATGCAGCATTAATACCGTACACTTTTATTTCTTTGGCTTGCTCTTACATTTGTATCCTTCTCTCATGCTACTTTGTAAATATTTTATCAAATGCTATAGTGGTAATCCCCTCCCAACATGCCCTTCGTAGTTTGGAGTGCTTTGCTTGTTTCGTGCTCTTGCAGCTTCTATCCCTACAGATTAACCCAGTTACACAGAAGCAGTCAACAGCAGTACCTGGTGCTGATGGGAGCACTCAAAAAAAAAAAAAAAAAAGCACATTTTGTAAAGCTCAAAGTCTCGGTTAAGAACTTAATTTCACTGTTGGAAAAAAGAAAACACAACCACCCAAAGCCATGAAGCAAAACAAACTAAAGTAAGTATAACCAATTCAACAAACCAGTACTACTCTAGATGGATAAAGAACTAACCCTGTCTAGGCTGAAAACAGTAACCTTGCCATAAATTCATAAACTACATTCTCTTAGATTTCTCTTTTGCTTTTTTTTTTTTTAATGTATGCCTAAAAATGATTCCCCAAAGAAATTGTAAATGTTTGGCCTAAATTACCCGTTTTCGTGGCTCTACAGAATGGTTTAGTTGAATGGTGAAAGATAGAAAATTTCAGTTGCTGCTTGGAACAATCTCCATGTAAAATGACTGACATAGTAATAGAAGATAAGTAATAGATGAAGACAAAACTGAATAGAGTTGTCATTGCTGTTTAAACTGTTACAGAGAACATTTATTAGAAAAATAAAAACTTTTCAAAGGATTATATTTCATTATATATTAAGATACAGTCCAATGATAACAAGAGTGTCTTGAGAGAATGCTTTAATTTTTGTAGAATGAATCATTCCCTAAAACAAGTAGAAATTATAAATCTGTCTAAGCAATATTGTTTGTATCTTGTAGATCAGAAAATGCTATTTAGTTGGATGACTTCAGTACTAAATAAGCTATAAATAACCAAGCAAAAGAAAAGGCATCAGGGAGGAAAAAAAATAATAAATAGGAGAAACTCATCATTTTTTTTCGAACCCTGAGGGAGGGCTGGCATCTATCTAGGAGTCAAAGTGCTCTGGTTCCCTTGAGGCAAAAGACAGTAAATTGTCAGTAGCAGACAATGTGAGTGCAATTGTACATGAAGTGGGTGAACAGGAGAATCTCTTTGTCATTGCTTTCCAAACCATCAAGCAGGTTGGGAACAGGGCAGGCAAGGGGTATACGTTGCACTTTACTTGCTCTGTCTGTGTAATTTTCATATAACATTCATAGTATTGCATATTCGGTGTATTTGTTAATTTTGAGACACTTTCTATTGAATTTGTCTGGGGGTTTATTATTTTATTAATTTTCTTTGGGGGGAGGATTTTTTGGAGTATGGTGGTTCTCTGCTCTTATTCCTAACAGCAATGGAACCATTCCAATGATGTTGCACAAAGAGTTTATTTCTCTTACTCACCTGTGTGGATAAACAGCCAAAGGCTCCAATCTGGCCTACAGCCTTACAGAATTTCTGCAAAAGTTTATAAACTTAGAAAATGTATGTTGTTTTTTCCAAATTCAAATATGAAATGCAGATCACATCCTAATGTTAATTAATAGTGTTTAAAGACTTGGACTGTTTATTTGGAGAAAATCAAGTGAATGAAATGGAAATAACTTGGACTAGCTCACTTTCACTTATTCATTTTCTGTCTCTTTCTGGAACAACTATTCCTGGATGTTTGGAGGAGTTAATGAAATTTAAATTGAAGGTACTAGACTTTGTTCAGTAAAAAAGAATGTGTGTGCTTTCTGTGAATTGGATTCAAAGACAGTTGTAGTAAAAATATTTTCACCTAACCGATTCAACGTTGTACATTGGCTTTTAGCCTGCTCATGGTTTTGTTCTCTGTAATTAGACAAGGTTTACAATTCAGGGGACAATTAAAACATTACCATAAAAATAGGACTACAGGTTACACTTCTACACAATTTTAGGCTATTGCACAATACTTAGAAGGAAAATTTTTATAATAAAAATAAAACACTAATAAGTATGACTTGAAATAATGGGAGAAAAATGAAGATCAAACTTCTTTTACAAATTACAATATAAGCCTATCATCAGATTTTATAAAATACTACTACTATGTGTTATTTAGCTCAATTCTTAAGGAAAATCACAGACAGTGATTTGGAAAAGCTACCCCTCAACAGTATAACCATAATCAGTTCTCTGTTAAACAGAAGCAGTAAGAGCTGTTAAATATGTTGTCAATGCATAATTTGCATTTTAATAGTGAAAGTATGCTGAGAAATTACAGTTTTCTGCCTTCTTAAAGTATGTATATGACACTTGAATGTTGTATAGTATTATTGCTGGAACATAAAGATTTTCACTTTTCTCTAATATAATTTGTTATGAGCATTAGCATTGTGCTTCCAGCTCTTGCTGATTAACAGGCAGTCATATTTTTTTTCTTTCTACAGCTAATGTCACTACAAAAATAAAATTAGTTAAAATAAGCATCATTTTGAATAGAGAAAAAGTATTTCATTTTAACATGTTAATTTCTTGCAAATTTTGCTTGTCAGGTTTTTCATGGAACGTTCTGTTCTCTCTCTCTCCCTAGACACAATGTCTAACAGTTTTGTACTGTAATATTGCCCTCTGTGACATAAAATTAAAACATGCCCAGAAAATAGAAAGAATTCTTCATGACTAAACATTGTCTTTCATATCCCCAGGCTTTCTCCCTTTATTCAAATTCATGCATTTGAGATGGCTTCTACACAGCCTATTATAGCAGCATACGAGACCGTAAACGGTACAAGCACGTAGCAAAAGTATTCAGCCTAGCTACACATGCAGTCCTTTTGTCTGTTTTACTAACACCTAACTGAAAAATTATAATAAAGTAGAGGATCATTACTGTAGGCTTAATGCAAATGAAAAGCACCTCTTTATCTAGAAAAGATGAAAGAAGATAAAAAGGTGGATGTCTGGAGAAAGTGAAAGAACAGTTACCTCTCGCAAGCCCTGACACCTTTTGGACTCACCCAGAAGAAACGTAGACGTGTGTTCAAGCTGCTTTAGGTGAGAGGGTAATTTTCTATGAAATCTGACTCTGTTCACTTACAAAAAGGTAGCTTTGTTTCTTCTCTAGCAGAGCTTGGAACGGATAGATTGTAAGTGTAGGTAAAATGTAGTGGTTGGCTCTGTGCTCTAAGGCTAAGGTAGTTACTAGTTGCTCAGTGGCAACCTATAAATACCATACTGTCTCCATCAATTTGTTCCACATAGCTCGGGAAGCCTGTTGCTTTTGTGTATGAGACCTTTAACATTAGAGTAGGTTTTTTTGTGGCACAGTGACTTCCCTCATCCTTATTGCTTTCTGCAAAAGTAATAATACAGATTGATAGAATGCAAAATATTGGTTACCCAGCAGTTATGCAAGAGTAGGACGAAAGCTCTCAAGCAGGATGGAAAATTATGGAAAACAAGATGTATCACTATATGTAGTTTCAGATCCTATGTTAATTAAAAAAAAAACCCAGCCAACCAAACAAACAAACAAAAAAACCCACCACACAGAAACTTCACAAATTATGATTCTTAATTAGAAAAGTGAAGCCTATATTTGTAATACTTAACAACACTTGTGCGTAAGAGAGCTTCTTATTCCAAAGAAAAGATCAGCTAGAGACTATGATATGAGACCTTGGATGGTGCATAAGAACTGATGTAATCTCACCTGCTTCTAAAAACCTTGCAGCTATGATTGTATAGCACAACTATTAGTTTGATTTTATTCAAGGAATGACACATCTGCACTTCACTATATCCCCAGGCTTGAGCTTATGTTCTTTAACTACCATTACACTGGCTCTTTCATCCCATGGCAGACATTTCACTTGCATTTTGTTTTGTTTTAGTGAGGGCTTATTTTATGACAGGTTTCTGGTTTTTTGTTTGTTTTTTTTCCTGAGTTTGTTGTTTGGGGGTTTTTTTGAGTTTGTTGTTTGGTTTTTTGTGGTTTTGGGTTTTTTTTTTGGGGGGGGAAGGGAATGGATATGAGGGTATTCTCACCTGCATTCAGACTGTTTAATACTCTGCAAAAGTGAAGTTACATTCCTTTTAAGGAAGCATCCTTTTCAACTACAAATTTACACTGTCCCCTGTGACAAAAGAATATTTTATCTAGGGTAATAAAAGAACATTTGTGGTGGTGAATGGCCTTGGGATGAAATATTTCTATTTCTTGTTATAAATCTGTGTGAATGCTTTAAAAATATATGAGTTCATTATAATATATACACAGGCATCCACTATTCTTTGGTGTATTCTGCACACACACACATATATATACACACACAAACCAGAAGACTGAATATTTACTCGTTTGTTTTAACTGATAATTGTAATCATATGTAATATACTGTACTGGATCTCCAGTTAACAAAACTTTGTTATAAATGTCTTTAAAGGTTGGGGAAGGTTTAAGCCCAAGAATACTTGTCAGTGTAGACTGAAGATCACTATTTTCATTCTAATTACAATTTGTTTAGCATCTTGTAAATGTTTTCAGGCATCACTTTAACAGGTACTGCCTCTAGTAAAAAAAAGACTTTGAAGAATTGTGGTAGCACAGAAATGCTTATTTCCCAATACTTTTAATTTAACATGTTGAGTTGGATATGGTCTACAAGGACTCTAGCCAGTGATTACAATTTGTATGTATGTCATACTTTTTACGGTGACATAAATACAGTTGGAGCAGGTTTTTCATGGTGTTTATTCTTGTTGAAAAGCAAAATTATAGAAAGAGCTCCAAATAATATGATGTTGATAGTCTTTGCCACAACATCTAGGAATTCATACATTATGCTGCTAAAGTCACTGACACAAATAATATTTATCAGAAATCAATGTTCCTATAACCAAGCATAATTATCTGAAAATTCTAGGTTCCACTGTATATGAGCTTGATAACAAACCCAAGCAATATATCTGATTTTTGCTATACTTAAGATGTGGTGGAAATAGAAAAAAAAAAAATCATGCTCCTCTTTTAGAGCCTCTAATCTATTTCTCTGCCACTTAAGACTTACTCCCAAAAGTATGTCAATAGTACAATGAGTAAGGAAGGTAGGAATGCAATTTTGCATAGTAAAATGTATTAAATCATAGAATCACAGAATGATTTGGGTTGGAAGGGACCTTAAAGATCATCTAGTCCCATGGGCAGGGACACCCTCCACTAGACCACGTTGCCCAAAGCCCCATCCAACCTGGCCTTGAACACTTCCAGGGAGGGGGCCTCCACAACCTCTCTGGGCAACCTGGTCCAGTGCCTCACCACCCTCACAGTAAAGAATTTCTTTCCAACACCTAATCTAAATCGACCCTCCTTCAGCTTAAACCCATTACCCCTTGTCCTGTCACTACACTCCCTGATAAACAGTCCCTCACCATCTTTCCTGTAGGCCCCTTCAGGTACTGGAAAGCCGCAATTAGATCTCCCCGGAGCCTTCTCTTCTCCAGGCTGAACAACCCCAACTCTCTCAGCCTGTCCTCATAGGAGAGGTGCTCCAGCCCTCTGATCAGCTTCCTGGCCCTCTTCTGGACTCGCTCCAACAGCTCCATGTTTCTCCTGTACTGGGGCCCCCAGAGCTGGATGCAGTACTGCAGGTGGGGTCTCACAAGAGTGGAGTAGAGGGGCAGGATCACCTCCCTTGACCTGCTGGTCACGCCTCTTTTGATGCAGCCCAGGACACAGTTGGCTTTCTGGGCTGCAAGTGCACACTGCCGGCTCATGTTGAGCTTCTCATCCATCAATACCCCCAAGTCCTTCTCCTCGGGGCTGCTTTCAATCCATTCCTCGCCCAGCCTATAGCTGTGCTTGGGATTGTGCCAACCCACATGCAGGACCTTGCACTAGGCCTTGTTGAACTTCATGCGGTTCGCATGGGCCCACCTCTCCAGCCTGTCAAGGTCCCTCTGGATGGCATCTCTTCCCTCCAGCGTGTCAACCACACCACACAGCTTGGTGTCATCGGCAAACTTGCTGAGGGTGCACTCGATCCCACTGTCCGTGTCGCCAACAAAGATGCTGAACAGTGCCGGTCCCAGTATGGACCCCTGAGGAACACCACTCGTCACCATTCTCCACTTGGACATTGAGCCATTGACCACAACTCTTTGAGTGCGACCATCCAGCCAATTCCTTATCCACCGAGTGGTCCATCCATCGAATCCATGTCTCTCCAATTTAGCGACAAGGATGTCATGCGGGACAGTGTCAAATGCCTTGCACAAGTCCAGTTAGATGACGTCAGTCACCCTTCCCTTATCCACCAACACTCTAACCCCATCATAGAAGGCCACCAAGTTTGTCAGGCATGATTTGCCCTTAGTGAAGCCATGCTGTCTGTTCACCAATCACCTTATTTTCCATGTGCCTGAGCATAGTCTCCAGGAGGGTCTGCTCCATAATCTTGCCAGGCACAGAGGTGAGACTGACCGGCCTGTAGTTCCCTGGGTCTTCCTTTTTACCCTTCTTAAAAATAGGGGTTATGTTTCCCCTCTTCCAGTCGGCGGGACCTTCACCAGACTGCCAGGACTTCTCAAATATGATGGAGAGTGGCCTGGCCACTTCATCCACCAGTTCCCTCAAGACCTGCGGATGCATCTCATCAGGTCCCATGGATTTGTGCACCTTCAGGTTCCTTACATATTCTCAAACCTGATCTTCTCCTACAGCGGGCGGTTCTGCATTCTCCCAGTCCCTGCCTTCTGCGACCTGGGCAGTGTGGCTCAAGCATTTGCCAGTGAAGACTGAGGCAAAGAAGTCATTGAGTACCTCAGCCTTCTCCATATCCTGGGTAACCAGGTCACCCGTTTCATTCCGGATGGGACCCACATTTTTCCTTGTCCTCCTTTTCTCACTAACATACCTAGAGAAGCCTTTCTTCTTGTCCTTGACATCCCTGGCCAGAGTAATTTCTATCAGGGCTTTGGCTTTCCTAACCTGCTCCCTGGCTGCTCGGACAGTTTCTCTGTATTCTTCCCAGGCTACCTGCCCTTGCTTCCACCCTCTGTAGGCTTCCTTTTTTTGTTTGACTTTGCCCAGGAGCTCCTTGTTCATCCACGGGGGCCTCTTGGTGGATTTGCTTGACTTCCTCTTTGTTGGGATGCATCGCTCCTGAGCTTGGAGGAGGTGACCCTTGAATATTAGCCAGCTGTCTTGGTCCCCTCTTCCTTCCAGGGGTTTGTCCCTGGAAGGAAATAAGCAGTAAAGTTAAAACAAATGGGAATATTGTTTCATATAAGACAAAATCAAGTCACAGGATTCATTGTTTTAGAGTGCGGTAAAGGTCAGAATGTATAGACGCTAAAAAGGAGGTTAGGTAAATGCAAAAGAAGAATAAAATTCTGTCAATGACTATCAAACATGATGGTCTGGATGAAATCTCCAGCTTTAGAGCGCCTTACCACTCATAACCAGTACTGGAGGGAAGGTGATAATCTGTGTTGTTTTCTACATTTTTCATAATAACAGATGTTTTGGAAAATATTAGACAGATTAATGAGCAACAGACCTTTGGTATTACTCAATATTGCAATTTTTTATTTTGTGTTAACAAATCAAACTCCTCATCAGTTTGAAAATTTCTTAGTAATTTCCATTTTTTTATAATTTTCTGATATGTAGTATTCAGGATATTTTAATAAAAGGCCAAGCATGATTTTCGGCCCTATTTTTTTATAAACAACACAGTAAGAGATATTTTTCTATGCATTTTGCTACCTCTTTTCTTCCAATGTTACAAATTACCTTCATTCTGTTTTCTTATTTTCTTCCTTCCCCCCCCCGCACCTGAAGATCACGCATCTTTGCTGGCATCTGCTGTCCCTGGTTCCCCAACCTCCTTTTCTCTTTCTTTTCTTCAGAAGTCCTTATCCTCCATCTCCCTTTCCACTTCCTTACCTCACCTTCAACTTGGCCGCTTGTTCCTCCTTTGATCCAGCAGGGTCTTGTTTTTTCTCCTAAAAATCACAAAGTCCTGGTTCTATAGATTGTATGCAAAGACTATATCACATCAGAAGCAAAGTTTATTTTATGCCATACATACATAATTTGAATAGCTTCTGTTTTGACATGAACTGGGAAGGAATTGTATTGGTCATTCACATATATTGAAGAGGAGTAGTGTAACTTTATGTACTTGTCTACTATATACACAGAATACTGTTTGAAAGAATTGTTCTTAATTTATTCACCACACGCACGTAAGCACAAAACATTTTTAAAATGAAGTTGTAACTAAGTCTAAGTTGGCCAAAAGTCTTACAATTCCTTCTGTTCTTTTGAGTGACTAAAACATAGCCATACCTTGAGTGGATATTTAGTGGCGTACAAAGTTCTTATCATCCTGCTAGTTTTCCAAAGCTAGCAATGAAATGGAAGTGGAGATGGGCTGTAATCAAATGGTTTCCTCCAGCTGAGCAGGGATTGAAGGATACATGGCCATGTAAAAAAAAAGAGGAGTTTTTAATTTAGTAAGTATATATCGATGATCAGAGGGTTGGAGCACTACTTCTGTGAGGACAGGCTGAGAGAGTTGGGATTGTTCAGCCTGGAGAAGAGAAGGTTCAGGGGACACCTTATAGCAACCTTCCAGTACCTGAAGGGGCCTACAGGAAAGATGGTGAGGGACTGGTTACAAGGGCATCTAGTGATAGGATAATGGGTAATGGCCTTAAACTGAAAGAGGGTCGATTTAGATTAGATATTAGGAAGAAATTCTTTACTGTGAGGGTGGTGAGGCACTGGACCAGGTTGCCCAGAGAGGTTGTGAAGGCCCCATCCCTGGAAGTGTTTAAGACCAGGCTGGATGGGGCTTTGGGCAACCTGGTCTAGTGGAGGGTGTCTCTGCCCGCAGCAGGGGGTTGGAACTAGATGATCTTTGAGGTCCCTTCCATCCCAAACCATTCTATGATTCTATGATATTATAGTTAAAAAGAAACTATACCAATACATTTTAATACAGGAGATAATGCTAACTCCCATAGAAGTTTTCCTGATTTGTTGTACAAATGCTTCTAAACTTGAAGATGAAAATGCACAAAAAGCTGTAAAATTTCTTCATGGGCTTTTTATTTGAAAGCAATATGTATGTGGAATAATAAAGAAAGAAATTCAGCCCTAAAGTGTAGAGTAGCAGACTGCCGCAGATTTCACAGTAATACTATTACTATGGATGAACCCGTATTCAACTTCAGTTGAAACAAAAAAAAAAAGTTACATATTATATATTATTTTATGTGTATATAAAGCGTATATATATTATTTTATACTATATTAAATATATATTAAATAAATATATATAAATTAATATTTACAAAAATGTTCAACTAAACATCTGTTTGTGCCCACTTAATTTCTTGTATTGGCTTGAGCTTGGAAATTATGAACTCCAACAGGCTGTACTCATGGTTGTTTCAACATGACTGGAAGAAACGTGTAGTGAACAAGTCCTTCCTCTAAAGATTTAGTCCCCTTTTGCAGAAGTAACAGAAAGGTGATGACAAGTATCTCTGCATTGGAATGCTTAATTTGTTCTTTAATTTTCTTATGCCACTACTCAATCTGCTTGTTTTTCTAGTTTGTGTTACCTACTGTTACTAGTATAACTCTGCTTTCCCTGCAGATTAGAATGTTGTATTGGAAACATACCATAGGAGAAAGAGAAAATAAGAGAAAAGAAAGAATAATATAAAATGTATCAAAGATGATGTTTTTTGAAAAATGTTTCTTAGCTGTATTATAATCATACCTATGTGCAACCTGTACCACCTGTGTTGTAGCATTAGAGCCTTCTATCAGTGATTAAAGTTTTCTGATTGAAATGACAAATTAAGGCATGAAACAGCATTTTCCTCCAGACTGCTGCTTGGAAAAAAAGTTTTATTGCATTATTGTAAGTAGTTTGCTGAGTTTAATAGTTTCTCCCTATGCTAATTCAAGTGGTATATTTCTCTCCATGCTGCTACAATACCTGGAACAGCATACCTTTTAAATGATTGAAATGAATTTCAGTGTCAAACTTTCATGACTAAGCCAGGGGGAAAATATGACCAAAAAACCCAAAGTTTAAGTAGAATGCAAAGAGAATAGAGGGAATTATAAAGATTTACAAAAGATACAGATTAATAAAAAATAAAACAAACAAAAAATTACTTAATGGGGAACAAATATTGTTTTCTAATTAAAAACATAAACAAAGAAAATTATTCCATACTGATTTCTCTATGAAACATATTTTACATTTTGCTTTTCTTCCTTTTGCTTACTTTTGTTTCAAAAGGACTTCTGTGAATAAAGTAAGGGTATGATTCTTAGTTCCTTTAAAATGGGGACACTTTCTCACTTAAACAATCCAGAAAAATACTTGGACAAGCTTTTTTTCAAAGCTACTTGATCAAAACAATCACCTTTTCATCTTTATTTATCAGGAAATTCAGAAAGTTTTGATCCACCACAGAATATCCTGTGTCAATTAGCCACAGTGTCTCTGTGTTTGCCCCTCGTTTGGGGGTTATTGGCACCACCACTCAGCTGGAAGAAGGTTTATGAACATTCATTATCTGCTATCATGCAAAGTTGGCCAAGTTGCTTCAAAAACACTTTTAGTGTCTGTTTATGCTAACTCTACTCACCTTAAATAATAACAGAGGAACAGGCTATGGATAGGGTGGTGGAAGACAATCTTTTAAAACATCGCAGCTGTTTATACCACCTGCCTCATCCAATTTGTTCATCTTCTACAGTACATGGTAATATTCAAGGCAGAAATTCCTAAGAAGAGCATAAATTAATATTTCTGTTTAGATCATTCTCTACAGCATTCTGTAAACTACAACTTTCTCTGCTTGTACTCAGCCTAATTTCATACTGGCCTTCCTTACACAAATGCAATCCTTATTTCTATATTATGTATTTCTCAAATATTTTATTCTTTCCTCAAAATACCCAAAAAAACATAATTATCATACTGTATTTCATTTTTACTCTCTACAATTGCTTTTTCCTTAGTTTCAGATTTACTTGTTCAATGTGTTTTCAGTCCCAGGGAGATGCTACAATTATCATCACAGGTCACTAAAAATAATTATGTCACTGGAAATAGTGAAATTTTGAATAACATTATTCATACTCCTATGCATATGATGCTTAAACCTCAGCTTGGACATCATGTTATATTCATATTGCATGTCATTTGGGTCAGGTGGACTTAATGTAACAGTTCACCTATTTGCAGATATTTGGGAGATTTAAGAGTGGATTTTATGATTATTAAAGCTATTTCAGGCACATGGAAATAAATAGAAGGCAGGTATGACATTCTGAATGATGATGAAAAGCTAATTATACCTATGCCCATCAGCTCGAAGACCTGACTATAGTAAAGCATCATGTAAATTCTGTAAATTTTCTCATCCACATTTGTGGTAGGAATAAGCTGGAAAGGACAGAATATGTTCACAATTTTTTGCAAATTTAATAGGTATTAATCTTCTGGAATATGTCTTGATTTCATTCTAAACAATTTAAACATGATTACAGCTTGAAATAAGACTCTCAGAGAAAACTAGTAATTCACAGTTTGGGAGGTCAGTCACTGATGAGAATGGCTTAGAACTTAAGTTATCTAAAGCATCTCGAGTCACTGTTGTAGACAGAGGCAGATTAAAAGAAATAAATAAAATTTATGCTTTTGCTATCGGTCTGAATATTGCCCACATTACTGTAAACTCCTGTGTTAAGACTCTCTGTCAGGTATTCTGTGTGACAGTTTTAATGTCACTATAGAAGTCTTTGTTTATTTGTGGAAAGCAGATAAACCTGTCAAAAAAAAAAAAAAGACCTATAAGTAACAATGCATGTGGCAGGAGATATTATTTTGCGTCTCGCGAATAGACAAGAGTAGCTACAGAAGCTACAGTATGCAGCATCTTGCATGTGACAACTTGCCCGAAACTTAGAACAGAACTGAGAGTTTTTTTCATTGATGATCTTTATTTTCCATTTTCAAAGGTAAAGCAAAAATCAGAGATTGGTGACATTGTGTAGGGAAGGGAAAGGAAGGAGAAACAGGAAGGGAAGGGGGTAACATCAGGGATTCAGATAACAGTTTTACCATGGCAACTACTGTACCGCAGAAAAGGTTGATTAACGTAACGCTGGAGATTAGGATGGAACGATAGTGGTGTCACTAACTCTCTTCTTCCCTCCCTCCGAGGAAGTATAAATGCAGCCAGTTGCCATGGGTAGATATGTTTTTCCTCAGGAAAGATGAAGATGGCCGAGAGAGATATAGGACATTTTATTATTTGTCCTCTATCTAAATACAGAGAACCAGAAAGCATTTGTTGGTCTTTGCCCTGTGATGATATTTGGGTCACTCGATCTGCTCTGTGCTGGATATGTTAACAGAAGTCCTGCTATGTTCTATTTCTGCAAGCTATAAACTTTGACAACTTTCTGAAAGTTTGTAAAGGGTAGGTTTTAGATGAACTCATCTTAAAGGCATATCTTGTCCTGGAAGATTCCAAAGTTTCATCCAAGCAGGTAAGCTTTTTTCAAGACAGGAATAACCTTCAAATAATAATGTAGTTGGTTCTTTTGAAGAGTTTTCTTGAAAGAATTATGTCCTTCACACTTACTGTAGGCTTTATGTTGGGTGTTAGATTTATTTATGGTGATGATAGTTTAAACACCTTTTTCTACTTTTAAGCTTTTTAAATATTGATGAAATCCAAGTCTATATAATAGCAGATAAAAATATATTTTAGCATACATACTATGAACACAAATTAATGAAGAGATCTTTGATGCTGATAAATGCGGATAAAGCTGACATGTCCTGATGGTCCATTCATTTGATTAGGTGATTTATCACAGCATCTGCAGGGACACATCTCACCCTTAGAAGTGTTCTAGTTGTAGTGAAGGGTACAGCAGTGCCCTAATCAGCATTTGTAAGTACTTTCTGCAGTAGCATATTTACCACTAGTAGAGCAGCCAGTCGTCAGTAGAGCGGAGCATTTCTGCACATAGCTTAAAACGTGGGAATCCTGGACCTTAAATGTATTTAAAGGTGACTCTGTTGTATTTGTGATCATTGTGAAAAATTACTGCTAGCATTTCAGGTACGTATACATGGTTCTATACCTGATCTGCCTGACATTGTTCTGACAACTCTGAATCAAGCTTGCTGATATGGGCCTAGCTCATAAAGGGGATTTTTGTCTAGCTAGCTTTACATTTTCAAAGTGCAACATAGAAAGTGCTACATATTAAAGTATTAAATATCACTTTCCTCACACTTTCAGTAAAAAAAAAAACAACCAACCAAAAAAAAAAACCAACCACACAAAAACCCCAAACCAATCCTAAATTATAATACTTAAACTGAAAAAAAGAGACGTGCAGAACAAATATTTTAGGATGCAGAAGCTTCAGTTGGATGCTGGCAAGAAGTTTGGCACAGGTCAGACGTACAGCAGCAGCAGTCTGCTGATTACAATGGTTTCATTTCTGACCCTACACAATCTCTTTTTCTAAGCTCTTGTTTCACTGAAGTGCATCTGACCTATCTCTTCCCCTAAGTGTAGAAAGAAATTCTCTATAGAAAGTAACCAGCTATACTAGTACATGGAACAGAATGTAAATGGTAAAATAATATTCCCAGTGGAGCTGTGTGGGGAAAAAAAAAAAAAAACAACAACAAAAAACAACTGATAGTTTTGCAGTCCTAGAAATCAATAACAGTCTTTGTTACCAAAACTAAAGTAAGTACTGACTATAAAGATTGTGTAAAAAATTGTAGGTTTACTGAAATTATATGATTTTATACACAAAAGCTCACTCTGCACTGCTACTGTAGACGTGAAAAAAGAAGAGAAGTCACAGTTATAAAAATAAGCTCCCATTCTGAAATCATATCCAAGCTGTTCAATTTGTCATAAGCTACCAAAACAGGTTCACTGTTGCCAGCCTATGCTTAGGCTTATGTATGACATCAAAGAGTTGGGGATTGATACTCAGGGACGGAGACTCTGGAAGTGGACTTGAATTCTAATTCAGCCTCTTGCCTTGTTGTTGATTGCTTTGTGGGATGGATAGGGTAGCTGAAGGCAAAAGTGTGTTTGCTTCGCATTCAGCTGTCAGAACAAGCTCTGGCCACATCCAAGTTTCTTCAGCCAGGGATGACTTACAAGGGCTCAAAACGAAAATGAACTATCTTCAAATTGTGTTAAGTCTTCACCGGCCAGATTAGGAATCCAAGTGAAAGGATACCCTGTCAAAAAATTTCTGTTGTCATTTCCAGAGAAACAACATTCTTTTCCTCAGATTTTAAAAGTTTTGAAGAATGAAAATGCTATTTAATGGAATAAATTATTTTATCCCAACCCTGACTGCCATGCTATGACATACTGAAATTCTTTCCATGTTTCAGATTTACATAAAGACAACAGCAATGACTGAACGTGTTTTGTTTTGGGTTTTTTTAATAGCTATTTCACTCAGGAGGACCATCGATGCTATGGACACCTGCTGTGACCAAAAAACCTTCATTAAAATGGGGAATATTCTTGAAGCATGAAAAGATGAATTCTGTGACACAGGTGGGAAAATTTTCACCACTATGTTAGCAAAATATTCCTATGCTTCTCATAGCATGTATATTCTTGAGATACTCATAATTACTCATGTGATGAAGCCATTGTCAGTCAAGTCTAGGTGGTTAATTGGTATGGATATACTTCAGAGTGGAATGATATCGATTTAAGTATGAGTACCTGACATATGTTTATCTATTTTAAGGGATAGCAGTAGCTTATAGAGAAATAATTTATTGATACCATATGGCAATCACCAAATGATAGCCTGATTAAGCTTAACTTAACTCATAAACACCCCAATTTTTTTGCCATCAAAAAGGCCTTAAGGATTGAAAATAATGCTTAACATAGCTTCTGGGTTTTTTAGAATTGTTCCTTTTTTTTTGCTTTTATGAGTTCTTAAGATGTTTAGAACATCAGTTAAGCTGCATGGTGCTACCATATGGAAATAAAGTTGAGGAATGCCTTTTTCCCAGGTATTCCCAAGTGTTCATTTTAATGCTTCTGGTTTAATAACCTCTTGCAGCTTGCTTTGAAGGCTTTCATCCTCAGAAATCTCTCAATTTCCAGAGGACTATTAAAGATATATAGTAGATATCTAGAAATCTGTTAGAGATCAAGAAGTCAGACAGAATGCATGTGCAATAAAATTTGTGATTCAGTAAAACAGTTTAATAAGAAACCCTTGGGTTTATACACATAAAGCAAATTAAGAATAATGTTCCTTTAAAAGTATGCTATCTCTACAATATCTCTGCAATATAAGAGGAAAAGAAAATATATTTGACATTATGATTGAAAACAAGTGCAGAAATTTTGAGGAAGAATTGCTTTTGAAATATTTGGGTACATCCTCTAAAAATACACTAGAAAACCAGAAAGGGATGTAAAAAAGTTAATAAAGGGCTATGTTAAGTTATTACTGTATTGCATATTGTATCTGTATGCTGGAATTGAGTGTATGTTGCAAACTGCTTTTCCATTGTGACAGGTAGTTAACCAAGGTAGGAGGACCTAGGAAATTTGATGCAGAATAATTGCTTATTTTTCATGTGAAACGCGATTACTTTTTCTTCTATAAACTACTATTTAATATGAGCTACTCTACTGAATTCGTGTTGATCATTATAATATATAGTGTTTAATTGTCAACTGCAGGATATATGAGCTCACAAAATTACATGAAATACCGAGTTTCCTTCTGTGACCTCTTCAATGGAGAAAGAATGACAATCTGAAAACAAGACCTGAACAACCACCTAAAAATATTAAAAATAATATATTTCTAGTAATTATCTATAATCTATTTTCACTCTCATTTTTATATCAATGTAATTATTAGGAAGGTAAAAATTGTGATTGCCATTATTGATTTCACTAACTATTAAATAATATTCTAAGCAACGAAGAGAAGAGAAAACCTAGAAGTCAGCTTCTAAAAGACTATATGTGAAAACAGTTTATGTGAAGATCAAGTACACAATATCATCAAAAATACAGTAGAATAGTGCAATAACTTTAAAAGATTCAAATATATATATAGGTACGCTGTTCTAGTCAATATTAAAACTTTATAAAATCCATGTTTTTGGCAAATTTATGAGATTAAAAATCTGAAATGAGGAAACAAAAATGAAAATTTCATTTTGAATTGATTTTCTTCCTTATCTGGAGAAAACTACAGGGGTGTATTCCCCTCTGCCTGACATGACACATGTGTCTTGCTTAGGGAGTTTGTCCATCATATAACTCGAGGACAGTGCATAGCAATAGCTGTTATATATGCCTAGGTCTATTAAGCAATTCTATCATGCTGCAAAACAGTAAATCTGCATTACAGTACACAACATCCATGTAGTATACTTCAGGAGCAGGTTTTCCTAAATGTTTGCATAATAACTGTTTAATGAAGCTAAGCATATAATTTCAGTCAGATAACATAATCATAGTATATTTTCCCCTATTTTTTTTCTTTCTTGTGATCATGGAGTGACTGTAAGCAGAAGACTATTTTGTAGATTTCTGTCAGTTATTAATGGATTTATTTTTCCAAAATGTAGTTCTAGATCTTGCCATTCCTGATCCAAAGCTCATCAGGAGAGTAATTCAGACCTATAAATTCAGGGAAGGAAGACAACCCAGGTCCTACCTCCTCTTAAACTCCTCTTAAACTCTTTCAGATGCAAGAGATACTACAGAAGGTCTACATTTATGAAGGGGGAAAATAAAAAACTTCCCTACGAACAAAGGAAGCATTATGCACTCAACTAGAAGTGTTATTGTCTTGACTTGGCTGATTAGAAAAGCAGGACATAGTTGTCTGATGATCTTTAAAATCCAGAAACCAGCCATTTCCATGCTTATTTATATTCAAGATCTGAATTTTCTAAGTGTTCTTGGAGCATAATTAACATACACTATAGGAAGTAACTCAAAGCTCTATAAAAGAAGCTTGATCTTGTACATAAGCATCTTGCCAAACCTTAACGTTTTTGCATTTTCAGTGAAAATTCACATAGCAGGATCATGCTTAAGAGGTTTCTTAGATGTGAGCCATCCTGCTCCCCCGCTTGAAGAGGGAAGAGTATGTAGCCTGGGTTGCCTGAGTTGTGAGGACCAAGAGGAAATGAGGGCACCTCATTAGCCATCAAATTCATATCCAAAGGTAATAGGTCTTGACATTCAGGACTCATCCTTTGCAACCAAATATCCTGATCATCTAAGCTAGGGGTGATGATACTAAACGGCAAAAGCATCACCACCACTTTAATAAAAAACAAGGTGCAGGTGCCCATGTCTTTTGTTTTAGCTATGCTGCTTTCTGAACACAAGATATGGCTTCCAGCTCTTCACAGAATTACTCACCCTCACTCCTGGGATCAACATGTTCTTGTAGTGAAGAACGGTGTTTCACACACAACCTTATGCTGCCGTTTCCTATGGACTCACTGGTCAGTGCTAATTGCTGTGATTTCCAGTCTGGGATACCTACCTCTGTTCCCTTTACTGTTCCTGGAACACAAATGAGCGTAACAGCATTGCCAATGACATCCTCAGAGCTAGCTGCCTATTTCTAGGATTCACAATGTTACGGATTACAATGTCGAAGTTCCGGTTTTATATCTGACTTTGAGTTTGGCTTTTTTAAGCCATTTAGACCTGTCATTGTCAAACACAGCAGCCTCTACATAGCCTTAAAAACTAGGCCTGGGGAAAAGTATGAGAGAAGGGCATGCAGGCTAGTCAAGTTTCACTTCTAACATGAAACTCCAAAGAATTCGAGATCTGTCACGTTCAGAAGAGGCAGCTCCTAGCAATAGATTCTGGGAAGAGAAGGGTCTTACTCCTCTGTTTTTCTTCCTGGTAAATAAACAGAAAGGAGGAAGATTAGCTGCTAGATTATGATGGTTAATATATTTGGATGAGGATTTTAGGAGGATTAGCCAGGATACAGACTGTTCCAGCTAAGTTATTTACAAAGAGCCAGGGTAGTGGAGAACTTCGGATGGTTTGGAAGAATCAAGCAAAGCTGTGAACAGGCTGAGGATGGGTTGGAAGAATAAACAAAAAGACTACGCCAAAGGCGTTAGATATCTCTGAGATGAAAAGGAACACTGTTTTTTTTTGTTGTAATGTCTGATGTCAGGGTTTCCAAGAGAAAGCTTCTTGCATTCTTTCAAGGTAAAAAATGGAAAAAGCTTCTGAGAAACTCCATTGTGATGAGGGTAATTTTAGACAAAATCTCCAGAGGAAGAACAGCCAAGGAGAGGCAAAGGCAATTATGTTTTCGTTCTAAACATTATTATTGTCTAGGGAAAAACATTTTAGATTGAATACTTTCGATACTGTCTCTCTAAATAGTGTCTCTGAAGGAAAGACTGAAGCAATGTCCAGAGGGATGTAGTCAGTCTTCCCTATCACAGAATGATTAAATGATCAGATCATGTCTTTTCTTCTGGACCAACTGAGTCCTGTATTGAAAACCAAACACCTATGAAAAAAAGTTCTTATAATTTATGAGGTATGGTCTATCTGTGTGAGATCCAATGCAAAGTAGGAGAATCTTTTCTACAGTTGTAATTCTAACATATTGCTCGTATTAAAGTTTGCTTAAAAAAACTTTAATTCCACAGGATCATCTACCACCTAATTCTAGTATTCATAACATGAATCCTTTTCAAGGAAGCTGAAGTGTGAAAAGAATGAATTTCAGGAAGAAAGGTTTGAAGTGGCAAAACCATTAAATAGTCATTAATATGAAGTCAAATAAGCAACCTGATGTACTTTGAAGGAACTAGTAATTTGAAGAACCATAAGAGACAGTCATGCAAAAAACTTAGAAAAAGGGATATAAAAAAAAAGGTTAAGGATGTTAAGAAATGTGAACACCTACCTATAAGTAAAATCTGAAAGAAAAGAAAAATAGTTCCAGAGAGAAATGGAAAGAAAAGTTTAAGTAGTGGCATTTACAAGATATAGATGACAAATTATGAACTTCATACTACTTTATTTTTTACAAAGAAAGATTTACTCTTCATTTGCACCCAAGAATGGTAGAATGTGATTTACTGTGTGACATTAGAATAAAACCTTAGGAGGCTAACAACCTGATGTTGATATATATACACATAAAAGTAATCCAAATATATTACTGATTTTTAAATCATTTTCCCATAATTTTTATAATGGCAAGAATCTTAATTAACTAAGAACAGAAGGCATAGATAGAAAGAGAATGGACTCTTATTTCAAACATGCTGTTTTGATTTACAAGGTGTAGCTGGAAATTTCACTGATCCTCTACACTGTTTTAAAATACAAATGTGTATTTATTGTTTTGACTAGCTAAGCAGTTCTTAATTAAATGCCTGAGGTCATGTAAAGTTCTGGAAGTGGGGTTTTTTTTTAGGTTTCACAGGTTGCTTTGTTGAGAAATAATATTCCACTGTGATGAAATTTTTATTCTGGTTCCCACAGAAGCAAGAGCTAGGAGCTATCTGATTGTCAGTGTGTTAGAAAAACTAGGTAGTAGTCTGACAAAACTCTCAGAAGAAGGCCTTCCTCTATCACCTGAAGACAGTGTTCTATAAGGTTTGTAAAATTGCCAGTGAAATTAAATAAGGTCAAGAGTATTGAAGAAAATATTTTTCTAAGGTAAAAAGAAAATGTGTTTGAAAGTAGATAAACTATTTGGACTCAGCTGTTCTCTCAATATGCTAATTGTTGGTGTCTATGAAGAAAAATTCAATTACATTATTACTGCCAGGTTTATTTTAAGTTTCACATTTTACTGCCTCCAAATTTGACCGTTTTCTGCATACTTTCACAGTATTACTAAAGTTATGGTAGCACATTTTATTCTAGATTTCCAAATGAGTCATATGGTTAACAAATGCTCATTGTTTGCCCCCGAGATTTCAAAAAGGACAAGCTTTTGCCCATCAATGCCTGTTTTAATTAGAAATATGATGCAGAGGACCCACTTTGATTTTCTCCTTCTGGCAGGTGCAGGCTTCAACATAGGGATCACTCACTGCCAATATACCTGCTAAGGCCACCTTATCTGTCATAGTTGGTTATTTCCTGATCAGGTCGGTCTGATCACCATGTAGAAGATTTCCTCCAGAGTGGTGACCTTCACTCTCACATTTTGCTTCTTCTGTCTGACAGCTGTAGTTTGGCTGCGTATTTATTTAGTCGAGAAATTGATTCTAATCTGAGGTGAAAAATACTCAGAAGACTTGACTGCCTATTGACCTTAGATCAACTCATAATGCATATTTCCAAAGCTGACCACTCTGATGGCATGATTCATGAGATTCATGTACATGTTTATCAATTAAACTATATTGGTATTGTGCATAATGGGGAGAGTGGACAGTAGAGAGCAGTGTTTTGAAAGGACACTAAAGATTAGGCAGGCGAAGCTGAATAAGGGTGAGAAAGAAAGACGACGACTAAGTATACCACAAAGTACCTATAGGTTTCTCATAGCAATGAAGTCTTGAAAGTATAGTGGGAAAAACAGAATTCTACAAGGAAAATCTGGTAGTTTTAAGGATAGTATGTCCTCTTCTTTAACTTAGTAAACAAGAGACTTGTCTGCTCAGTCATTACATTTAGGATATCCATATGGAAGGATTTATACAATAATAAGAAATAACTATAGGAGATAATGCTGATTAAAGCAACATTTTTCTACACCTGCAGAAGTAAAACATGAACAGGACAAATTTGCTGTAAATGGCAGATCCTGGGGTTCACAGTCGTGTAGCCATTGTTGTTTTGAAGTCCCCAAAAAGACGTATCAGGATGTTGGAACTAGTCCAGCTAAAATGAATGGGATCCACCTCACCTACCTGCTTGCTTTAGGCAGCTTCCTGTCATAAAAATGAAGAGGTGATCTAAACCTCAGACAGCAATCTTGATCTAAGCTGTTATACATATGTATAAAAAATGTATTTTAATGGTAGAAATTAGCAATCACATCACAGTGCTTTTCCTTTGTTCCAAGTCTTTACAATGTATTACTGAAGCATAGTCTGTTACATGTGACCTTAGTGATGTTCCTTGAGACAGAATCTGTTTGAATGCAGTAACGTCAACCCTGACAAAGAAATGCCCTTCTGACGCCTTAAAACCCAAAGTAATAGTAGTTTTCCCTAAGGTACTGTGATAGCTTTTGTAATTCAGGCTGAAGTTTAAAAAGCTTATGTCCTTGCAAAGTCTTACTGTAGTTCTATTCTTGTGACTAGGCTGACATTTTCAAACTATTTTCTCTTTTTTTCTCTACATTTGACATGCCTGAAGATGTAGTAACTACCATCAGCCTGTGTGCAACGAGCTGAGATTTTGACACTTCACAAAGACACATGCCAGAACATAAAATGAGGCCACCGAGAGATAAAAAATAGGTATGTTATTTTGTTAACCTATTTAGATGTGATACTGTAAGGGTTATCATGACCAAGGTTTTAATCAGGTATATGTCTAAAAATACTTAATAACAATATTAGATAAATGCTTCTTTCTCCTTTCCCAACCCTTAAAGTGCATAAGAAAGCTTGAAATCAAATTCTAAAATCTTCCTTAAAGAAAGAATATCTTTTTATTTCCTTTTTTTGTACAGGAGATTACATTTAGTACATTATGTGATGCGGTACGAATAACTCATCTGACAAGTTCTGCTACGGTGCAGTTGAGTGGTCTCAGCAATAGCTCATAGATTAAACACTGCAGAAGGGGAAGGACAAAGGATGCTCACTGTCTAAAGAGTTAATAATCTAAGGATGAGTGGAAAGAGAATCATTGACTAAAACAGACGTATGGAGGGAAATACGAAACCAATGAGATTATACCAATAAGCATGAAAACCAGTGAGCACAGAACAGCGTGCAACCTCCATGTTGTCATAACTAAGAATTTCAGACCCTTTCTCCACAGTCTTTCTTCTACCTGTCATAAGAAACTGTTTAGATGGTTACATGAAAACCAACACAAAGGGGACATGAGCTGAAACAATGTGAATGTCTCAAGAATTTGATAGGTTGTGCACTGAAATTATTTTATAACCTGCCTCTAGGTCAGGTCCTTCTATTTGTAGATGTGCACTTTAAATCAGCATAATAGACAAGGCTGCGTTCCTAGAGAGGAAACAACTAGTTCGTGTAATGGCTGAGCAAGGACTGATTTAAACAATGAGCGTGCAAGTTCTTCTCTCCTGTAACATCAAGCAGCCAAGCACACAGGAGCTTTGGCATGGCGTATCTGAAGTTAGCTTCAGTTTCTCTCTGGCACTGTTAACTGAAAATGCATGTTGTAACGTTTCAGCTGTAGAAATGCAATGACATTGAAATAAACAATGGCACTCAATGAGCCTGTAATGGCTCACTTTAAAGAAAGAAGTCTTAATTTATTAAATCTCAGATACTAATGCATCTGTTGTCAGTGTCAAACCTTCCAAATGATGAAGTTTGCTTTTACCTTTCCTTAGATTAAGGTTCTGTATTGATCTATGGGATTACTCCAGCAGGTTATAACTATACAGAATGAAAATTATTTGCCCAGTATAAAAGTAGAACAGAGGCAGTACTTTAGTAAGGTGATGCAATGTCCAGCAATATTCATTTTCTGATCTGTCTAAATGAAATCTGACAAATTTATCAAACACATTTCAATTTGATGCTATTTGGCTTTTTTTTGCAGATCTCGGAAAATGGACATGTACTTACTCTGCACTTGGGTGGTGGTTGTTGTTGTTATTGCTGTAGTTGTTGTGGTTGGTTGGTTGGGGTCTTTTTTTGTGCAAAATGGCATAAACACCTGTATTCTACTGAAACATCCCTCCCAAATCTGCTTATACATTTTTTAAGCTGTTTTACTTTAAAGCAATCTATTTCAAATATTTGTAGCATCCAGAATGAAGAAGCTGAATGCCTCCTTCTCTCAGTAAAATCCCAGGAAGGAGATAAAAGGAAAACAGTTACAAGTCAACCCAGGAGAGGGGGAATTATGGCATGGATTTCTCCCACCTGCTAATTTTGGTGCATTTCCATATTTATTTCTCTTTCTGTCTTGTGCAGATTATGAAAGCTTGAGATTTTGATTTTACTCAGCACTTAAGAACTTTAGTGAGAGAATATAAGCCAAAATACCTCAAGTCAGGGACATAATTGGGAAGTGGTCTCTCAGCCAAAAGAAATCTTAAAAGGCTACCCTCTTATTTACTTTCTCAGTATTTTCCAAATAGATACTTATAATCTGAACAACTTATTCGTTACTGCGGGTACCTAAAAATTCTCAACCTATTCATAATTTCTGTTAAAAACACTAAATCAATGTTTTAATTAGTTCAGTAGCACAGACTTCCTAAACTTATAGTTCTTGAGGTTGCACAAATACTGCATCAGTCCTCCCTATAAATTTGTCAAACAGCTAAGTCTGCTGGTGGGAATGCAAGTTGTATTGGCTGCTAATGGCAAGCAGAGCCTTTGGTGATGGTAGCAGCACAAGGCTCCTAGCAACTCTGTTAGGGCTGATCCTAAACAAAAAGTCACAGATAATTTTCTTTTGGTACCTCTGATACCTTAAGTAATAATAAGAATAATAATTTCTTTGTAAATAGCTGCAGCTTCCTGATTTGCTGAAAATTATGAAGTTTCTTTGAAGGCTTCTTCTATTGGTGTTCTCCCATATAACTTGAAAAACTAATCTCAGTCCAGTGTGTATCACCCCTGCTTCAGTTCTAAACCTCTTCTAGGGAAAAAGAATCGGGTCATTCTCTGCCATTGTGAACACTAGTGATATCATGTCAGATCAATGGCTTTGTGATAGAAACCAGTCACGTTCCTCATGACATTGGTAGCTAATGCAGAATTTGACTATTGCAAAGTTTACTTCTATGGTGTGTTTAGCTCTTGGTTAGTAAGAATTTAGCCCTGGAGCTTTCAAAAGGAGTCTTCAATATAAGAAAGAATTAACAAGCATGAGAGGCAAGAACATGACATACAGAAAAATAAGCATGTCTACTTATTTTTTTGCTAATCACATATTTACCTCATTAGGAAAACTGGATCCAGAAGAATGATCCAGTAGTGCCTCTTTTTAGTAAAGTGTTAGACACTTTTATGCTGCAGATTAGTAAGAGTACTAAAGAACTTTACAGGTTCAGAATAACTCAGGGCAATTTAAATAAGCAAAAAAAAAAAAAAAAAAGGCAATTTGATTGGTCAGGAAGAGGTTAAGAACAGATTTCTGAAAACTGAATTGTAGTATTCACTTTAAAGACAGCTGAGGGTTTTCGTACTTTGATTGATGTTAATTATGAACCTTGCTATACAGAACATACAGGTGCAGCACCATGAGAAGTCTCTACCCTAACTGCCTTTATTTCTCACTTTTTGAATGAACAGCATTTGCATTGCCATTACTGTTTCTAGGTTCCTTTTCAAAAGATATGTAATTATTGAAAAGTATAATACAAATATAAGAACAGACTTTCTGTGTTATAATAGAAACTCATAGAGACTTGTGATATTTCATTTGTTTCATGTTTTATAGAAGAAATACTGAAATACATTTTACAATATTTTTATGTCATTTTTTTGTCTTGTGCCTCTCCACAAAGATATTATTAGTCTTATTGATAACTTTGACTCAACCTTTTTTCACCTACTACCGGTCACAGCTGCAGCATTCAATTTCTTTTACTGTGAGAAGAAAAGTAATAATTTAAACCATATATTAAAGCCTTTGAAATGGAATTTTCAGTCTTATCAAGGGAATGTGACTGTCACAGGGGAAAACTACTCAATTAATATAGCTTAAGCCAAATCAGGATTGAAGAAGTTTATTGATTTATTAACAATATATAATTAACCAGTGGACTATGCTTTCAAAATCTGTATCAGTAGTGCAAGAGATAAATCACAACATAAGACTGTTACATAATGTTGAGAAACACCAACAATTTTCTAAACAGTGTTCTGTGACTAATCCCAGGGTGTTCTAATCACACACACACACGCACAGCCATGTGTGTTTCAGACTAGCTCCGCTGAAGCACTGCCAGGTAGTATCAGTGGCAATTTTTTTCTTTTGAGCATCCAGAAATCTGTATGGTTCCCCAAGGAACCATCCTGACCCAACTGTTTCTGAAGTTACTATATGCTGTTTCTTGAATAGCTCTATTAGAGGCTTAGACTGGGGTATGACTGTTAGGAAGGTGATCTCTAACTATATGTCTTATGCTCTTTAACAATTGTAGGAGTCAGTAGACCCCTCAGCCTTTATACTAGAAAAATCCCAGAAGAGCTGTTTACAGGACTGAGGCTTTGAATTACGAGCTCTCCATCAGATAGATTACGTCTTCCTAGATTGCAGCACAAAACCTAGTCACTTCTGGGTAATACTAGCATTAGGCAAATATATCTGCTTAAATGTTGCTCATATAAAAACATTGTAACACTTTATTAGAAGAGCTTTCAGAACACTGTTTCAAAGTTATGAATTTCTGGAATTTGCTGGTGAACTACGAGATGGCTTTTATGCAACTGCATTACATGGCAGAAAATCAGACAAGCATGTACACAGAGCTGTAGTTTTCTGGTTGGTGGTTTTGGTGGTTGTTTTTTTTTTTTCCCCTCCATCTTGATCAGCTCCTAATTTACTATGTATTACTAAAGACTGTCTTAAAAGAGAAAAAAAATATATATTTGGTCTACTTATTTTCTGTGATTGCTATTATTCTCCTGGTGCAGTGTTTCAGAAAAGCTAGCTCTGATGAACACTTTGACCAGTCATGGCACTCTCTCCTACCCTGCAGCCCATCCTACTCCGCCTTTCACCCCACTCTCATCCTCACCCTAGTCCCACTCTACAGTTACCCGATGTCGAAACTTCCAGCACAGAGCACAGCGTCCGTTCTTTTTTCCGAATGAGTAACGCTTGTCAGACACTGCCAAAAATTGCACTAAGATTCTTTGTTATTCTCCATATTATTTACTATAATCTTACCTAATAGGAACACGTATTACAGTGTTCATTCCTTCATGCTGCTCATTCCAGATCTAGTTTGCCCAGTCCCCACTGATTTTCTCACTTCCTTAACCTTCTTGCTTGATCACCTCTACTTACTGGTGTTCCCCTGCCAGACTCCTCTTTCCATGCTCAGACAGAATAATTTCTTCTTGCTTCCTATTTCTCATCAGATCAGTTTCTCTTTTCTCTGTTTATGCAACCTGAAAGCAACCCAAGTCATGCCAGGGCTTCCCCTAGCTGTTTAGCTGATGGTCTTGTTCATTTGGTGCCAGTTCTTTATTCACTGTCAGGGTCTGTGGGACCTGTGAGTCTTTATGCTTCCCCTCCTCATGGATCCGTCTGTCTCACAGTCGAATTAATACCAGTCACCTCAGTTGCCATTCCTAATTTTATCTTATTCTCTCCTCTCCTCTCCAATGAGTAACATATTCCTGGCCAAACTCTATCAAATACCAGATATCTTTCTTATAACACAATGATTCAGTTCAGCAGAGAAATTCCTAGAATTTCTAAGCACCATTAAAGCTTATTTTTCTCTACCTAACAACTGAATTAATTTTGCTGAAATCTCCCAAAAATTTAGTCCAAGTAAAAATGTATTAGGTGAAATTCCACAGAAAATAATGACTTTTTAATTGCATTAAGATTCTGTTTTCATTCTAACATATCACAGTTGAACAACCCTACAAATGGGTAATGCTGCAGACAACTGATAATATAAATAATATTTGTTGTTGTATTTATAGCATTATAATTTCCATAACCCCCTATTGTAGTCTAAAAAAGAAACACGGAACTGAGAGTTATCAAGCAGTAAAAAGGGAAATTGCTTTACATAGCCTTAGAAATGAGATATCAAGTGTAGTGACTTCTGTTCTTGTTTTGACAGATTTTTAATTTTATCATGCATATTTTTTCTTTTTTTAACATTATTTGTAAAGCATATATTTGTACAAGTAGTAAGAATAAGCATAATCAGAAACCGATTCTTGAAACAATAAAAAGAATAAAAAGAATAATTTTTAAAATTACTGTATTTGCCTAAAAATCCTATTACTCTAACTAAACAAGTATATCAAAATTTAATTAAATCAACATATAGATATGTATATGTTAATATTGGTATGGTTCATATGTGTCCCTACCTTATTCCTCAACAAATGCTATCATTTTAATCTTTTAGCAGACTTCCACTATTGAAAGAGCTAGGTTATTTTAAGAGTTGTCCATATATAAAATTCAGGTGAAAGTTCTAGAAAAATGAGGTAATAAGAACTCATCTCAAAATAATTTATCATTAAAAGTAATATCCATCCAAACCCACTGCAATACTATTATAAGAAAAAGCATTCTCAGGAATCTTACTGCTCTTTGTCTTCTAGCACTTGGTTATATTTCTTTAGACAGATGTTAAATGCAGTGCTGCAAAAGCAAAAGGTAACATACGCCAAACATGTAGCAGGAAAGAGGCAAGAAATAAAGCCCCTCAACTCTTTTTGAGATAATTAATTATCAAGAACAGCGCAGCAAAAAGAGCTTGCAGAGAAATGACTCTTTAAAAGTAGTGGGAAAAGTGCATAGATGATTGCAAAAAAGAAAGAGAAGGCAGGGGGTGGGGGGGGAGGGAAAAAAAAAAAAAGCTTGAGCTTTCCAGAAAAAGAGGTTACGAAGGGTTAACCATCTAAAAGTTAGGCATGTTGTCTTAAGCTGTTTACCTAGATGCCCAATAGAGACAAGCAGCTCCTGAGAATTGTCTAAAACACAAGGAGGTAAGCAGACCTGCAAGTACCTAATGCTCTTGTAAAGGGAACTATAAGGGCAAGCTTTAAAGAAGGATAAATTTTGGAGAAAAGAATTACAGACTAATGCAACAGAAAGAGACAATAGATGCTTGAAACCTGGTAGAGACTTGAACCTTACGCTATAGAGTAAAAAAAGGTCATGGTCAACTTAAATTTTCCCCCTTCCAAGACTGCTGTGCTGCTGCTAATGAAACAGAGTAAGTTAAAAATCTTCAAACGGCCCATTACCAGAAGTGTTCGTAAAGGGAAAAACCAGCTACTCTTGATGAAAAGAAGTTAAATACTGAGCATTGAGCCAAATTAAAAAAAATAACCTTCTTCTGTGATGCATACACACAGACGCTGCAAGTTGCAGTGCAATATCATGCAGGCACAGGGATGACTTTGGAGCGCTCCTCTGCGGAGAGGCAAGAAGTCACCTGTGTGAGCCAGGCACGAGGCAGTCCTGAGGCTCTGCCTGGGTACGGCTCTGCCATCTTCACTTTGCGTGTCACAGCCAATCACAGCTGACACACACCCTCTCTATAAACAATACGTGGTGATAATAATAAGACTTTAAAGTACAAGGGGTGAAAACAGTGGTTAGATTGACTTGAAATAACATATGCGAATATTTGATCAGGTAATCAAATTTGAAATCTTATTAGATATTGATATTGATTGTAAATCGAATTGTGTTAAATGTTATTTTCAAAAGCCATTTCTAATAATCTCAACTGATCAGCCAGATCATTTCATCCCAGTGGAAACCGATACAGGTAACCAAAGGCAATTTTAAACATTGACAATTTTACATTCAATTTTGTACCGTGACAAAGTTGTAACAACTTGTCGCACCTTCAGAAGTTAGGAGGCAGGAAAGACCAAGATGGGATGTTTCCTGTCTTAAAATAGATTTTAGCTCATACTGGTGTTATGTTTCTCGCTAGCTCATTTTTCTCCTGTGTTCTAGGGGAATAGGGTCTCAGATGAGACACTTAATTTTTAGATAGCTAACATAAGCTAACACCTTAGGTCAAGTCCTCTAAAAGAAGTAAGATGTATAAAACTTTACTGTGAGGTGAAATACTTTTTGCAGAATTGAATTTTTCTATCCCATATTTCCACTACTACCTTTTCTACCCAGTGATTTTCACCACTTCCTTTTAAGCTTTGGAAGTTCTGTCTTATTTCAGGTTTAGTCTGTTAGTGGGAAGACAAAAGATAATTCAGCTTTTCTTTATGAAAGTGATGTTCTTTTACATAGCCTAGCTTTAGACACAAAAAGCTATTTTCATTAAACAGCCTTGCAACACTAAGGGAGCATCTTTATCCCAATCTCATTCTATGGAAACTGTTCTTCAAAAATAGAATCAGTAAAACCATCTCTAAGTTACCTATTGTTTAAAATGCCATTTCTGGCCTTCAGTAGTAGCTAGCTTTAATTATACCGTATTTTTACTAACTTCAAATTCTTTCTCATGTTGAGCATTCACATAGAACACCAACAGAGACTATTAACCTACTATTGTAACCTATACAAAGTTTTATATTTTCTTTTTTAAGCTAAAATTAAGGACTTAAAAACAAAGGCCCAGATAGCTCCCATTACTCCTTTTTTATTTTTCAATAAAAAATGAAATAAATATTCATTCTTCTGGAGGAGAGATTGCTATCCTAAAGAATAGTAATAGTTGTAAAGATCTCAATGTTTAATTTTTAATGAAAAATTAGCTATTACCTTAATGAATGCAGATGCTTTAAAATGAAAAACTGTGAAGGTGGTTTTCAAGCTTGCAACTGCTCAAATGTTTTCTAAGATTTCACTTTCTTTTTGTATAAAGTTAATATCCAGATTTGTTTATCTCTTTTTTTAAAAAAAGCCTTTGTCACTATGTCCTAAGAATAGCTCCTCTTGATCTGTTTTTATCTCTCGTCATTGAAAACTGTCATAGTCACCTTCAAACATGGGCTGTGATGAAAAAAACCTTACTGAGAAACAAATTCTATTAAAATACACTACAAAATTAATTTAATTCACTCTTTAGGGAGGACCAAGAATGGAGGGAAGGTAATTTTATAGCTCACCTCAAAGATACAGTACTCTGTAAATAAGAATATGGTTTCTGCTGGTAACTCAAGATTATCACTGTGACCACCCTTCTAAAATACTGCTCTAATTCTATTATTGTGTTTCCTGGTCTACAGTTATGAAGTGTGGTTATATTTTAAGTAGATGTAAATTAGAATATTTTTTTGTTAGAATATTTTTTCAGGCTGTATTAAGTTATGTTCTGCCTATCACAGTGACAGTTGATAGCCATTTGTTACTTAAAATAAATAGATCAGACCAGCATCTGTTTTTTTGGTATGTGCATATTACATATGTAAAAGTATTTTAACTGTCTGCAAAGTATCCATCATTGACTTTTCCTTTTCACATGTGGAAATCAACCCTATTCCAAGCCAAACTTCCTAACCTGATGCCTTGACAAGGAGTCTTTGGAAGCTATAGACGTCTTGGAGAACAGTCCTTTGGTTGAGAACTTCACTGATACTCCCTTCCCATATCATTTGCTCTCCATGCTTCATGCCCTTCCAGGGGTTATTTATACTTAAAATATGTTTATATCCCCCTGCTTCCTTTCTACCTAATCTTCCAAGAGCCTCCCCAATGCTGTGATTCCCCATTTAGCCGACCATCTATCTGACCTCTAACCATAGTCTTGACTTGGCCCTCTGGGCTACGGTACCTGAGTTTTCTACCATACCCTGGCCTGCTTTTAACCACAGCCCTGCTCCTCCTCTTCACGTTATTCCTTTCCTTTCTCTGTGATTTAGACATTAGTTCAGACATCAGTTCTTATGCCTAACATCGTCTTCAAAACAAATCCAGTGCAGATTTAACCACTCAAAATGACCTGAAGGTCATAAACTGAATATCACTTTCTTTTCAAAAAAATAGCATCCCTTTAATACTCTTGTGTAAGATGAGCAAGCATTGCATCCTCCCATTTGTAGCCCTAAAATTATTCTTGAAGAAATACTGAATACAGAAAAAAAAAAAAAAAGGAAATTAGACCCCCCCATACCTTTATGCAGAAGAAAAAAATTGTAGACAGTAGTGAAAATTTTTGTAAATTTGTTTTACTTTAGTCTGAAAAAAATAATAGAACATCAGACACAGTCCTTCGTAGACTAATCTGAGAATTTTCAACTGGTTCACTAGCTTAGGTGACATGAGTAAAATAATATATGTCACAAAGCATGACAACACCAAAACAATCAGTTAAGGGTCAGCTTATGTCTTTTCACATATTAACACACTGATGATGAAATCAAGGGCTTCAATAACTGAGAATAAAAAGTATAAACTAATCCTGAAAGGATGAAGACTTACATCCAGCTAGTTACTTCATACCAAAATGCTTTCCAGCCTTGCTATTACACACCCAAATAGGTGAAATAAATTACATTTCATCTTCTACCACCTCATCTAAGCCTCTGAAAATGCAATGAACTGGTATGTTGTCTCTGAGAGCTGTTTACATGAGATATTCTTTGTATTGGCAGCCGATTCAGAGGAAAGAAAGCTTTCTTAATTGCTAACCATTTATTAGAATAAAATTGAATGCATTTCACAAATGCATTTTCCTTTTCTCTGTAAGTTAGATACAAAAATATAAAACTCTGAGGTGTTTTCCAGATTACAGAATGTGGTTTGGTAACTGATTTAATATACTTTAATAGCTGGTTCCTAGCTAACCTTTATATCATACAAAGTGTCAGCCTAGAAATGGCTGCTTGTTTAGCGCTAGTAATTCTTGTCAGACTTAAATTCTTTTCCTATTCAGCCATATATTTCAATTAATAACTCTAGTTTCCAAGAGTTATAAATGGAATATGCTTGCTTGGTTGATTTTTTTTTTTTCCCTTTCACATTACTACAGATTTTAAAACTGTAAGTGTTCTCTTTGAATTGGTTTTCTGTGTAAACTGTGTTAACATTCAATGCAGAAAATCTGCAGTTACTGCAATTGGCCACAACCTGCTTGGAATGAAAAGGAACTAATCAATCAGAAAACTCATTCTCATAACTGTGATAAATAAAGCTGTTTGCATACATTCAAAGTGGATATGCTCCACCTGTTTGTTCAATGAGATGCCCCAGATTTAAGTGGCAATTAAAACTCATGACTCTTGCCTGAATATCAGCTGCCAGGAAATGCCCCACCCAGATGAAATTTTTGCTTAATTAACAAAGGAAAAAATGTTCTATGAGTACTTAACACATGGTTACTTTGCAATGAGTGCCTTATATTTCCCTTTTTATGGGAACAAAACCATTCAATTTTATGATTTTCTTCACTTATGAAACACTCATAAATATGAACTTGATCCTGGAAGATGCTGAGCATCTGGCCCAGGTCCAAAAAAGCACTTCAACACATCGTTAAGTATGAAACTAATCGCAGGGTTTAACTGACAGATATCCCAGCTGCCTCTGTGCTTTCATGAATCAGTAGGGCTGGGCAGGAAGGAAAAGACATTGGAAAACAAAATTTCTGTCTGTTCATGCTAGGTACTGCCTGCAGTTCACTGCAGGGCTAGTGGAAGCCTGGACCTTTCCATAACATGGCAGACCAGTCCTTTGCCTTAACAATCATTGGTTTTTTCCCTTCAGCAGTGGAACCCTGGCCTTATTACTAGCTGCAATCTCATAAGTTTTGTCAGGTACAACAACCAATTACGTGAATCCAGGTATTTCTTGGAATAATTGGGGAATATGCCAGAGCATAGTGATTGCATGGTGACAAATATACCAGAAGTGATGGGGGTTCTGATTTCCTGTGGGTCTAGTCATATTTCATATCCCAGTGCAAAACTGTAGCAGCTGCAAAGTCCTTATCGTATAACAAGGAATCCTTGCAGACAACTTTGTCTAGGTTAAGAGTGGTTCTACCGTTTCATAAACAATTTGACAAGAATGCTTAGGTGCGTAATTGAGCACAAGATTAAAGATGCCCATCCATTAAAGGATGGACACACCTTTTTGCTGGTCCATCAAAGTTAATGGCTTTGGTAGGCTTCCATCAGGCACAAGAACATGAAAATGGTTTCACTGGCCGAGACCAAAGGTCAGTCTAACCCAACATTATTTCTCCAACAGTGAACCTAAGCAAATGTCTAGGGAAGACTAGGAACAGGGCAAACATATAACCATGCCCCTGCGATATCCTCTGAACCTCGAACTATTTTCATCTGAAAGGATTCCTCAGCCCAAACACGGTAGGTCTGTTTAGCAACCTACAGTGGCTTATCCTTTCAGTCTTTTCCACAGTTTCCCAGACCCCCTCTAAACTTCTATAATACAGACGATACTTTAGCAAACATCTGTTGCAAGATAACACATCTTTTCCTGGTTTTAACCTGGCTCTTACTGACTAGCAGTTTCATGAGTCTCTCTGAGTATTATAAGTATCATCTTGGCAGAGTTGCAAAGATTTTATCTCTATCTCTTCATGCCAAAAATGTCATTATCTTGAAGATCTCTTTCATAATCCCCCCCCATGTTCTGTCTTTCCAGGCTGCTCATGTAGCTTTTGATCACCCTGTTCTCATCCCAATCCACTCTTTCTTTTTTTAAAGGAAGAGGGAATAAGGTTTTCCATGGTGAGTGTTTCATTTGACTAGTTTTGTAAAGAGCAAGTTCATTTGAATTGCCACACTTTGTCTTGATTAGTATGTGATAATTAATTTTTAGTGACTGATAATGTCAAAGCTTTACATTAAAGCCTATATGTCCTAGTAGTTTGAATTCCTCATCTTCCCTCACCTAGTTGCTTTCATAGAACTATTACACTACTTGCACCGTATAATAACTAATCCATTTAATATAAATTGAAAAAGATTTTCCTTAGAGTTGGATCAGATCCATAACAGAAACAAAGGTTTCCTTTTCTTGTCATATTCGTGACTTAAAAAATTTGGTTTGAAAATGGAAATATGAGAAGAGAACAAAAATATAAATAGGATTATACCTCTCAGGGACCCAAATACAAGCAAGAGTTATTGCAAGACAGAAAGGAGATGACTGCTTTAGTTTGAATTTCAAGCAAGATGAGAGCAAGTGTAACATAATCAGAGTTCTAGCCCATGAGCCTAAATTCAAAGTTTTTCAGTTCAAACCAACACTGTGACCATTTTTTGCCAAAAAGCAAAAGTATATCTCTAGTCCATTATGAATGATTTTGCCTAAGGGGGAAATAAATCTTTCCCCTAAAACCAGATATTGTAGGCAACTATTTCTGTTATGTTGGTATAAAATTTTGACAAATGGTGTGCTTTGGAAGAAAATGGATTAATTTGATTATTTCCTGTGAACACTTTTGTTAAAGGAAAAGGAATGTGCAAAGAATATCATAGCTGTTGTCCATCTGGTCAAAGCAAATTTTATGTCAAACTAGGGATTTAAAAATCATTATTTTTGATTCATATTTAAACTGGTTAGAGTCTTATTAGGAAACAACATTTCTAAGGGTAAAATGTTTTAATTTTCCAGTTCTGAAATGTAAATTCAGGCCAAAAAATAACACGAATGAAACCTGTTTAAAATAATTTAGGATATATTGACTTTTTAAACCTCCACAATAGAATTAGTATAACTATTGTGTACAAATAACTACCAGCGTTCAGATGCAGTGCTGTGGACCTTACAAGAATAAAGTCTAAAGCTATCCTACTAGCTCCTGCAGCTCTTTAACTTAACCCTTAATTAAGCTTGTATTCCAGGCCATTAGTTCGTGTCTACAAGAAAATGAAGCAAAAGCTCTTCACTCCTAGCAGCACAAACAGCAACCTTAGCATTTGGTTAATGAATGGCTTATCCTCCATCTCAAGGAGGTAATGGGCCTATAGCTAACATCATGATATGGCAGAACCATTGCTAAAGGTATGGTTCAGTACTGCAGGAACTGACAGATTCTGTCTGTTGAGGCTTAGTGATGCCAGATCTGCATTTCTGGGCTGAGGTTGGTAGGGCTGAATGAATCTCACTGCTTCTTAGGACAAAAAAAATAAAATATTTGGAATATAGTTAATATCCTGAAAAGAAAACTAAAATCCTAAATAAGGTGTCTAACAAGGTATCTAGAACACATTGACTCTGTTACACTTGCATCCCTTGTTTCATTTATCTTAAGTCTTTCCACCATTTAGTTTGTGTCTGAGATCTCTGTTTGCTGTTCTGTTCTCACGCAGAGTAACTCCAGTCATGCATCGGTGTCACTCTATATTCTATATTGAATGATGACACCTGCAGTGAGTTCAGAGTTGGAGAGAATGATCTCTCAATACATGTTTTGCACTTGACTGTGGAAGATGTGGGGTAGAAAATTTTGGTGAAGTAATCAGTGGTTTATGTGTACCTTGAAACTGTGAGTAGAATATTATTATATATAATAATATCTAATAAATAATAATAATATAATTATAATAATAATAATAATTACCAAATTATTACTCGAGAACATGGGTATGTAATGTTTCTGTAGCGGTAGAAGTGGCTCACTAAGTTCTTTCCTTTGATCCAAGCTGTCCATTCATTCCATTGTGTCCCAAGGTTGCCACATCTATGGTAATATAACTGGTTGTAAATTCAACATCAAAACCATTTGATTTTCTATCTGTTCATTTTATAAACCAGTTCATTATAGTGATTCAGTTCGGAGTACTGTATCGGCACAAGTCACAGTACCACAACTGCTGTGCAGTAATGGGTACAAGTGGCAGAGGGCAGAGGCGTCTTTATCTCACTGCCAAAAAGTGTACCATGACAACCAGAAGGCAAGAGACCACTGAACTTAAGCTGACCCTCAAATGAATTTTATATACATTAAGGTTCTTATTGCATATCTATAATTGATATAAAAATATGTTCACTAACAGTTTACCTGAAGTTAACCTGTATTCTTCTCATATGCTATACTACTATTGCTATTCAGTTTTTACACTCCAACATTTCTGTCGTTCTCTTCACCGTATTCAATCTATTCTTCACTTTTAGTGTCTTGACTATTTTCAGGTTCTTTTTTGTACTCATATCACCTTCTATTCCATCCATGGAATCTCACATTCAGTATTTCTTAAAAACATTAGCTAGAAGTTCTGGGTTTATCTGATCTGATGATCTTTTAATATAATGATAGAGCAGTTTTGTACTACTCCATATTTTTCCTGTAGAAGCCAGAGTATGAGCCCTGCCAACAGTCATTCCGAGTATTAAGACTTCAAATGGTCTTTAAAGGGCATGTTCACTACTACATAGAGAGTTTTGATGTCATTCCTCTTGATATAACCACAAGATCAATATTCATTTTCTTGGCAGTATTCTTCACAGCTGGTGTTAGATGACCTTTGAATGCATCTAGGGCAAGCATTCTTCTTTTTCTTAACAGTACACCTGGTCTTCTGATTCAAATGATGTTCAGCCAATCCTTCATTAAATCTGTAGACATTCATCCTTGGTTTTGACACCTCACAATTATTCCAGTAGGCAGCTATTCCTTCGGCATTGCTTTATGCTTTCATATCACATATGGTAGCAATATTATACCATCTGTTAACACTGCCAACATTACTGTATCATGCATTTTTTCATCCACCAAAGCTTTGATGATGGTAGATTTTGTACCCATTTTTTCAATGCTACAATGAATGGCAGGTCAAAGTAAACCAGTTGTCTTGTTCGGCTCAGCAGATAGCCAAGTAGAGAGACTGATTCTGGCAAATTGAAGTTATTTGCCATAGGCAAAAAAAAAATTATGTTGTATCATTTGAGCACAACACCCCTTAATGGTCCTGAATTCTTGCTGTGCAAAGTTTTGTGCTTGTGCTAGTTCTTGATCTTTCTGTTTAATCATTTCCCATGTATTTGGGTTTCCATCTCTTCTTTGACTACACACAAATTATACAACTTTGTTCTCCCTCTCAATGGCAGTATCCTCTTCTGGGTCCAGCTGGGCATAAATTTAGTGCATGGAAGCTTCTATGTTGATTGTTTTTATATTCTCACATTTTGTTCTGCCATTATATTTCTTTCAAGTTTCACAACTGTTAATTTTTTCTGCACACAATACCACCATTAATTTAAAATTTGCATCATATCCTCTTCCCATATCTTTTAGTGCATTCCCTTTTGCACTGATATCTCTCATCTCCAGACCAGTTGCCATTTCACAATTCAATTATAAGATTCAGGGAGACTCATAAAACTACTAGAAATGCCAGTGGGATTCTCTGAGCTACATCAGGTTACAAAGCCACACCACAGACAGGTTGAGGAAAGCAGCAGTAATCATGGGCTCTCTCTAGGCCACCATCTTCTTCTAGATACATACAGTATATTTCGAGTAAAGGTATCATTTGTCTTGATAGGATAAGGAAAATCAATCATGAAGATTCAAATTATTAAGTACTTTCCTGTAGTCTAGCTCATGAAGGTTGAATGAAATGTTTCCTAGTCTCTAGTGCCAGGAAAAGAAAAAAATTAAAAAAAAAAAAATCATCCCATCTTTGAGGTCCTTAGGATGGAGTAAAGAAGCTGGCAATAGATGACATAAATTAGAGCTTCAGCATGTGCTGAGGTCCTTAGATATTTTCAAATGTTAATATCATTTATTTGAATAACCACAGAAGTTAATAACAGTTCTAGCTACCCCTACTATTTAAACAGCGTAACTGAAGTTGAACTAAAGGCCCTGTATTGTGTACATTCTGCAAAGTTTAATTCATCTACTTTTACTGAAAGTCAGCAAAAGTGAGAGACAAGGAAAAGAAGGTGCCATATATATTTTGTGTGAATGTCAAGCAAATGGATACATGAAATATTTTGTGGTGAGACTAGAAGTTATAACAAAAGTGAAGGGTTCTTAGCAAATCAAAGCAAGAGGTTTCCATAATGTATTTTTGTTTCTGAGTGTAATAAGCAAATCTTTTATTTTAAACTAAAGCTGATGATTTGCCTCTCTTCAGATGTCATCTTCAATCAGATGTGCCTCATCTGATGATTAGATTTATAGTGAGCTTTTTGCTCTCTCTTATGGTTTAGAGACTGAATCTCTCACATCTTTAACAGAGACGCATATTGCACTTAAAAAGACTACTGGTATTTGATCCGTCCTTGGGATAGATCAAAGATACAATAACCTGCATATTTGCTCATTAAAAGGAGTAAAACACTTCTGTATCATTCTGTCCCTTGTGTACATAGAAAATACTCATTATTCTCATTGAGAATTCAGTCTTATTGCACAAAAGATATAGCCCTGTGTCTTAGATGTTATGATACTTATTTGAATTTGAATATACGGTCTGCTTTTCATACTAATATGATAGAGAGAGCCTTTGGAGATTTCTCTTTTTCTTTTGTCCTTCCAAAGAAAAAGATGACATAGAAAAAAAAAAAACCCAACAGTAAAAAGAACTTACCGAACATTAATAACACTATGAATTATAAAGCTCTATCGTGTCTAGATGCTGGTAGTTAGTTCTCTATTTATAGACCTGATGTTAGAGGTATGTTCCTCTGTTTTGAATAATTGTTAATAGTATAGACTTTGACAGAATGAGCTATCTGGAAAGAAAATGTTTCACTGGTTTGGAAAGACAGAGCCCAGCTTCAGTTCGTCCTTTTTAAAGCTTCTACCTTTTTTGTTTTTCTTTTTCTTTTTCTTTTTTTTTTTTTTTAGGTGAGAAAGTGACATCAATGGCAGCTAATACCTAATGTGTCAAGGTTGCCAAGTAACAGGCAAGAGATGTGTCAGTAAAGGTTGTTTCTATGAGAGGAATTCAGTAGGCTACAGTTTCAAGTACTTGGAAGTAAACTCACCTCTGTCTTTTTTTTTTTTTTAATTTAAAAAAAATTCTCTAAGCAATAAAAATTGATGTAGTCAAGCAAAGGATACAGTACATACTTAAGACAAAAGTCTAAAAATGGTAGTTGTGCTAATAGTTTGTTTTCCTTCAGAATCTTAAAAACAGTGGAACAACTAACATAACATACCCAGTTGCAATTTCCAGAAATAAATGATTGATGGAAAAATTACTTGAATATATCATCATTTTCTGTGAAGTTACTTGAATTAAAGAAATGCTATAAGCAAAGTAGAATTTGATTGGATAGAACAACAAAGTGTTAAGGAATGGCTAGCATGATTTTATTAGGAAGAAGTCAAGACAAACCGGTTTAATTTGCTTTCTTTTTTTCTTTTCACAGTCTGGGAACTGACTTAGTCAACAGTGGGGAAAGCTGTAGATGTGATATCTTAAAAACCATTACTTTTTTAACACTAACTTTATTGATTCATGACTTACTTTCAGGCTGTATTAGGGGAGTTTTGCAGTGGTCAGTACAGGAAAAGATAGTGGTCAATATCTCCATTAATGCTTTTCATTATGGAATAAAGTGTTTCCTTATAAAATCCAATGGGAATGTTTCAAGCATTTTGGAGGACAGGATTAGAATTCACAATGTTCTTGATAGACCAGAGAAACAGACTGAAATCAATAAGATAAAATTCAATAAGGACTAAAGACAAGTCCAAAGTACTACATGCAGGAAAGTAGAATCAAATCTCTCCCCCAAAAAAATTACTTCAGTGCAGAATTAAAGAAGAGTATTTTAGGTACATATCACATCATAAAATACGGCAGGAGGTATTTCCAGAGGATCATTTGCTTGCTTTGCATTAATCTGTATATCCTCTTGCTGTGAGTTATGATGAGAGGTCTTTCTGATTAAGGAAGTTCCAATGAAAGGCAAAGTACATTAGGTTGAACTCTTTTGCTCTGTATCTATCAAGAAAGATCTTGTGTCTGGCCGATATGGCCGGGTCAGTTTTAGATCCATCCAAGCCTGAACTGCATGGAGAGACCTTACTGGTTGGATACTTCTAATGGGTATGCCAGAGCCAACCACCTATGATTTATGCATGAAGCAGCTAAATTAGGCACCCTAGATCTTTGCTGTGTATCTGGCCAAGAATGTGCTCTGTATACAGAGACGACATTCAGAGTAGCGTGGGCCTAAATTTTCATGAGATTTAAATTTATTTTATGTCAAACCACATTTGAATTTACTGATAGTTTTCGTAGGCTTTACAAAAATCGTGGTGCCTGCCATCTGAAGCATACAATAGAGTGTGTATTTCAGAAGGCAGGTTACAAGCTTATTTCAATGCACTGTGAGTATGCATGTCTGCCTACTGTAAAAAGTATCACCAAGGATATAGGACAAAAAGGCAAAATCAGAAATAATATCCACAAAATTTTAACTGAAATCTAGTAAATTCAATGCATGCTACCTTTGAAAGAGGCTGCTACCTACCTCCAACATCCTTTTTTTTAAATTTCTTCCTTTCCCTGGCGGTATTCCTCATTAGCATCTTGTTAGAAATGTGGATCACTACCTTTTTTGAATGTTGCAAATTGCACTTGCTCCTAAAAAAGGCTAAAATTATATAAATTCATAAAGTAAAAATACTTGGGGAAAAAGATAGTATTATCAAAACTTGTATATAGGAAAACAAAGCTTTCAGGGTTTTCCCCCATTTTAAAATTGAGAATGACTATGGTGGAACACCTCATACCTTGGTTCAGACCTTTTATTTGTCTGTGAGTTATGTATATTCAAGTCTTAATTTACCTAACTCAGAGAAATGATAGTCTCTTGAATTTTTCATGGTTTAGAGGTTTTTATTTGTTTAAGTTTTGGGTAGTGATTTAGGTTTTGGTTTTGGGGTTTTTTTTCCATCATTATACTTCCTTCTCTCTGTTTTCAATATGCGTCTGTGCAAAGCAGGATAGCTGTAATTAAAAAAAAAACAAATACAAAATCTACCTGGAAATGTCTCATTATTGAGAGAGGGGAGGAGGCAAAAAACAAGTTTTATTTATATCTTCTGCTTACCTAAGTCTTAGACCCTAATATTAAAGAAAAAATCATTTTCACAAATGGGATAAACTGCAGTGATCTAGAGCAGGGTTATTATTAGCCATATGGAAAGTAAATAACTACCTCAGTTGACAGTACCTGTTTTGCTTGTGCTCGAGGAGGTGGGAGTTAGTTCCATTAGAAGTGAGTGTAACCCAGACAATCAATCAGTGCCTTCTCCTTGCAGAATTCTCTGTTGCTGCTAGTATTGTTCTCATAGAATCATAGAATGGTTTGGGTTGGAAGGGACCTCAAAGATCACCTGGTTCCAACCCCCCTGCTATGGGCAGGGACACCCTCCACTAGACCAGGTTGCCCAAAGCCCCATCCAACCTGGCCTTGAACACTTCCAGGGAGGGAGCAGCCACAACCTCTCTGGGCAACCTGTTCCAGTACCTCACCACTCTCACAGTAAAGAATTTCTTCCTAACATCTAATCTAAATGGACCCTCCTTCAGCTTAAACCCATTACCCCTTGTCCTGTCACTACACTCCCTGATAAATAGTCCCTCCCCATTCTCGATAGACTCACAAAAAAGTTTCTAGTACGTGCCAGAGTTTGGCTGACCTGAGTTGACAGATAAGCCCCCACTCACCTGCTCACTCACTCCCTGCACAGCTGAATGGGGGAGAAAATTGGAAGGGCAAAAGTGAGAACAAACTCATGGGTAGAGATAAAGACAGTTTAATAAGTGAAGCCAAACTGTGTGCACAAACTGGGCAAATTACCAATTTATTCTATTTGGCAGGCAGATGTCCAGCCAGTTCCTGGAAAGCAGGACCTCAGCATGCATAATGGTAACTCAGGAAGATGAAAGCCATAACCACAATTGTTCCTCCTTCGTCCTCCCTTCCTTGAGCTTTTGTGACTGCGCACTATGTCATATGGTATGGCACATCCATTTGGCCAACTTGGATCAGCTCTCCTGGTCATGTCCACTCCCAGCTTCTTTCCCACTCCCAGCCTATTCCCTTTGAGGGAGGTAGAGTGGGAAAAATAAAAGCCCTTGATGCTGTGCAAGCACTGCTCAGCAACAGCTAAAACAATGGTGTGTTATCAACACTGCTTTAGTCACACATTCAAAACACAACACCGTACAGGCTGCCATGAAGAAATTTAACTCCATTCCAGCCAAACTCAGTACATGGCAAAATGCAATGTTACCTATGTTGCTAGGAAGTGTGCAGAGAGGCCTGGCTCGAAGTTTGAAATTTCAGATTGAAACTTCCCAACAGTTCAAAACAAAGCTGTGGAAAAATTAGGAATCTATTAAATGAACTAATATTTCTGCATTACCAATGCCTTACAAAAAAATCTCATTATTATCAACTTTATCCACTTCAGTGAAACTCTTGCCAATTTATTTTCTATATTCTTCTAAATGATAATGTCTCAATTTAAGGTATAATTCCAAAATAAAATAGAATATATGTATTGAGCACACATTATTAATAGTGAAAATAAATATAAGTTTTATATATGAAGGAAACTGCTGGTTTGATTTCCCAGTTTAGCTTCAAAAACTGACAGCATATCTCTGTCAGCAAACAAAAATACGGTGGAAGTCAGTTTATATACAATTCCACTCTATTTCCATAGATATAACATGAAAATTGTATGTACTGAACAATACATTTGAGATAATGGCAAATAATAACTACTCCTGTCTTTTTCAAATATTCAAAAATACATTACAGTAACATTTTAACAGCTCTTTGTGGAAATAAAACACTTGACACTGATATTTCAAAAGCAGTCATAAACTCAACGATTACTTACTATGCTTTCATTCTAATTTCCTTTGAAATTTACAAGAATATCATACCACTGAGTAAAGAATGGCAATTTTTCATTACTTTAGCTAATACTAAAATGAAGTTGTTCTCTTTTCTCATTGCTGATCATTCTCCATTAAGGAAAACAGAACTTAAAAAGTAAAAGCAGCACTTTGCTAGGGAGCATGCAACATCTTCTCTTATTCACAGTGCAAACTGGATTCACCCCTCACTGCAGTGGTGTGAACAGAGATAATGCACTGAAACCACTCTACCTGTAAGAGTGCAAAGAAGGGTGAGGAAAGAAGATATAGTTTTTCTTTGCTAGTACAACCTCATCACAGGTGGCTATTCTTTTTTCTGACTCAACTGTGAGGATTTCCAGGTGTCAGCAACTATGCTAGTATGTTCAGATAACTGTCTAAGGTTGTTTAAATTATCATCACAAATCAAACCAATCAACCCACAGCTACTTGAAAAAGCCACTCAGAACATTCTTTTTCTTTTTTTTCTTTGTATATGTAGTTATACTTGATCATTCCAGCCATCATTAGCTTTTGCTTACTATGGTTATCTAAAGGTAAGGAAAATTGATCAAGTTTCTCTCCTAGTTCCTGCAGTAATGCAGTGTTTAAGAAAGTTCTGAGTAAATAGTTTTAAAACTGGAGGTAATTACTTTACTTTCTACCAAATTCAGTTATTTCCCCAATAAATTTGTATCTTTTTGTCTTTCACAATACAAAGAAGCTACAACAATGCTTACCCACCCATCTGTATCATGGGGGCTTCCTCTCTGACCCACATAGCAAATAAAACAGTATTTACATTTATGAAAGACATCCTTGAGAAAGCTGCCAGTATATGGTGCAACAAAATGTAATGATGAGCAAACCAGCTCATTAGCATTTTCTTTTCATGTTTAGTGTATTCCCTTTCAAATAACTATAATGTGTAATGGTTGCATATCACAGCTGGACTTTCCGTTCAGCTATTATAAAATCAGCAAGTGCTTTGAAAACCGTAGCTTCCCATGCCCAACTGAATCCGTATTCTCGGTTGTATTTGTATTAATTGTCATGGCACTTTAAGTACAGTATTCAGTCTCAGAAAATGTTCTGTAATCAGTCAACCCTCATGGTTCTTCAGAGCCTGAGGTGCATATAGCCTCCCTGAATAAAGACGAGCACGGCTACTGTCCAGATGGCTGCTCTGTGTCCTGGGAAGAGGATCTATGAGTTCCTCCCATCATCTCCACACTGTCCTTAGGGCCTTTACTGTTCTCTGACTAACATTACTATTGTGCTAGAGACCAAGGGGAAAAGCTTTAGATGACACAGGGACTGATTCCTTCTCCCTCCATGCAGCCTTTTCTCTCAAGAGCTGATCTGTAGCATTGCCTCCATCAGTAGGAAGGTGGAACTTTATCACCCAGCTCAGGAGAGAAATGATGAAGAGGACATTTTGTAACATTAATATCTGCAGACTGAAAAAAATCCTGAAGTACAGGGTTTTCTGCTGAACTCCCACATTAGGAACACTCTGCAGGGCCTGTTCCCCAGCATCACATGTTGGGAGGAGCAACTTCAGGTTATTAATAAGCAACCTGCACATCAGCCCTTCAGGCTTTGCTGTTTCAATTATCCTAATAAATACAGATGTCATAATTAGCAGGACACCTTTCTCCAGCAAAGATTTTGAGAAGTGTGCAGCAGGTGAGTTTGTTATTTGTCAGCATTCCCCCAGGTAACACTTGCCTTTTCATTGGAAGTCCTTAATCATCTACTTGTGTGTTTCCAGTTCTTTTACTGCTTTCAGTTTCTATTTTTCATTAGTCTCCTAGTTTCTCACCCAACTGCTATTATTTATTATATTGCTGTCCTTTTCTCATAAATTGCTTTCTCTTTTGCTTTAATCCAGACTCCATTATTTTATTACTTGAGCTTTCATTTGCAAAAGCTATAAAGTTTTTTTTTCCATTCTGTGAAATTCTTTACTTATATAAAACATTCATCCTTAAACTGTCCTCAGTTGCATTCAAGAAAGTTATGAATTTCTCCTCAAATTCATGATTCAAAGATGGGGGCAGGGGAGGTGGATGGCAGCTCGGTGCCTACTTTTTTTAAAGGCAGGCAACCAAATGCCCTAGTCTTGGTTTAACAAGAGTATGTTCACTTATTAAGTTCCTTTATGACATCAATCCTAGTCAATAGAGAATAAGTAGCAATTACTGTAAACGTAACTAAATTACAAACAAGTACAACTCCAAGACACCTTCCTACTGGTAATCCATATGTGTTTTGTCCTTTGTTTTGTTAGAACATTGAGGCGTAACATTGAAATCAGCGATAAACAACTGAACTTAAGCTCAATGTTTGAGCCAGATATCTGAGAGATTTTGACTTGAAAAATTTATCTTTGGGTTGGTTTTGTTTGAGACTTAGAACTAATTTCTAGGGGAAATGTGCTGAATTTTCAGCTAATTGGGGAAAATGCATAGTTTCCACTGAAAAGAAATAGTAACTCCTTTTTCCTCCTGCTTCAATCTGATAATACTCAAACTGCGATATCTTCAAATATGTAGGTTCACAATAAAATTGATGTGTTAGAAAGTGAGATGGTGAATCTGACAACATAAAACAGAAAGCTGAACCCACAATTTAAATAGTTCAAGGGATGTGTTATAACCGCCAGTAATCTAGTTTGCCTATTATTTGAAATTACCATTTTTACAACAAAATACAGTCTTGGTATCAGAAAATATCTTGGCAGCCTGTAAAGAAGCATAAAGAAATATAAACTTCAAATAATGGTCATGATATATAAATAATTTTTTTCTGATAAAAACCACTTCAACAACAATATATAATGTTGTAAAGAAAGAAAAGGAGTGGCTGGCAAATTGATTTCATCCCCAATAGACCAGAGGAGTACAAAGTTGTCTTGTAGTAAGGAAAATCATCCTTGATTGGAAATGCAGTATGTTACTATTTTTTTTAAATTAACAAATAAAAATATGTGAACACATAATAAAAGCATCTTTGCTAATATCTTTATTAGGAACATTATTTGTGCTGTGCTGCTTTTAAGAAAAGAAACACGTTCTTACAGTTTAACTGTACTTAAAATAAAAACCTTAAAGAAAAAAGGAATAAATTATACTAAAAAAAAGTTATTGTAAAAAGCACATTGGTATGTTTTCCTTAGCCCTTCTGAAATTTAAGCCTTACCTCTGGTAACAGCTTTTGTAATTGGCTGGGATGTTATTAAGCAGACTGCATTGTAAATGGCATAGAATTATTGTTTGTTTATTTTCCATTACAGTTTTTCTGAGACTTCGGGATTCTCAGACACTTTTAAGAGGAAATTAAAAAACTATCTCTCAGGAACGGTTTTAATTTAGTGGATCATACCTATTGATGGAGAAATGGCTTAGACAGCATCTTGAGATCCCTTCCATTTCTAATTCTGTGATCTCCCAAACAGATACTCTAATTTGGAAGTAACCTCTCTTTTTGTACTCCCTCTGGTCGTTTTTGATATTGTTTGTTAAGGAACTGTATTCTTAAACCTTGTTCTCTTCTGACAGCCAGTGATTGACACATCTTTTTTATGATATCAAGTGGTTCATGCTGCATTTGTAAGCAATCGCTGCTGCTTTCAGATATTTACCTCTCTTCAAGAAATTATCTCTGAAGTTACCACAGGACTCCATTATCCTTTTTTTTCAGTTTTCAGGATATCACATTAGGAATCAACCAAACCAGTTTCATCTCCACTTGTGTCCTACGTGCCCTACTTAGTATTTCACTTCTTTATTGTGCTTTGGGTTTGTATTTCCCTTTTGTTCTGTTTGAAGTGCACTGTATTTTATCTATTTTCTGGTATTCTAGCACATAGTTTTCACCTGCAATAATGGGAGTGGTTGTTTTTCTTTCATCTTCAGGTGGATGAGGATGACACTTCTATAAATAAAATACAAGATCATCTATATTTTACACAGATATGTATAGGACAATTTAATACTATTTCCAGTGATCTCTGGTGGGGGAAAAAGCATCCATTCAGCAATGCCTTTGAAACAGCTAACATACAATGTTCCTCCTGAAGTATTCAAATGCACATCAGTAGCCCTAGCAATGGCACACAATCTTTGACATTGAAGTATTGAAAAAAAAACCCCATAGGTACAGAAGGCTGTCTCCCACACAGTAATTCTCTTCTCTCTTTTTTTCAGTATATCAGTATTATTTTAAATATAACATTAAAAAATTACGTTTTGCCACTGCGTGTCTAAGTTAATGGAAATAAGCTTTCATGGAGTCCCCTGGGAGTTCAGGTTTGTATGTGCAGAAATTGTAAGAGAAATCATAAAATGGGATATTTTTGAGATACAAAAAGAATTTTTTCAAATGTTATTGTTCAATGACAGGGGGCGGGGGGGGGGAACCCAATGCGGCAAAGAAATCACAAATGTCCTGTACTAGCACATTACAATTCCAGAGGATTTAATGACCTGGCATAGGGGTCCAAATAACTTAAGTCTGAGCACCAACTCTTCTTAATTGCATGTGATTTATAATTAACACCTAGGATTTTATATACTAATGTGGACCGGTTCTGAGCCTCACACTTAAGACTTAAATATAAAGGAACTTGTTTCCCTTTGAATACTTAGCAAGAACATCCTCAGTTGTTCATAAGAACTCTGTTAAGGGATGCAACATACGAAAGGGCACTGGGTGGAAGGATGGCAGGAGCCAGCTGCAGCCCCTTCGTACGGTTCTGGGCAAGAAGCCTACACATTGGCATGCGATGTCTTAGGCATGACTATATTAAAAGGCATTCTTCTATTAATGTCTAATTTGTGTTGTAGAATTGTGCTTGGTGCTTCTTAACAAGAAGTCTGTCCTAAATGGACTTCTTGAAAGTGATCATCAGCTTTAAACAGGCAACCTAAGGGAAAGGAATCAAACCAGTTCCTAGCGTTGTCACAAGTTTCCTCTCATGAGAGGCACATCCAGTTATAACGCTATGCTAGAAATAATGTTCTTTTTATAAAGAGTTTATACAACTTTTTACCTCCATTTAGAAATATAAATCAGGTCTGTGGTTCAGTTATACAAGTGCAACATAGCAGAAAGTTCCATTAACTCTTCCTTTAGGGCCTGCAGCTACTTCTACGTAGTCTCCTTCAGCACTCTGCTTTATTTGTAGTTTTCATGTGGTCACTTTCAAGACAGAGTCTGATTGCCAGCACTGCTTAACTTCTCTAGTTTCAAAGAGCTCAAAAAATAGATGATATTGGAATTCAACTTTCACAAAAGTATTTCTCCCTTTTTTAACCTGCATCTTCTTAATCCTAAGTCATCTTAAGCATCCCTTTTTCCTCCTGAAAATGAAAATCATAGAAAACAAAACTTACTCTCTGAAGGAGATGTATTATAAAGATGTCAGAAGATTTACTAGAATAATACAATGCATATATTATTGATACGGAAAAAGATTAAGACAGCATTTAAAAAAAAAGTATTGAAACTTTCACTTGAAGTTCTTGATAAATTTGGTCTTAGACATCGTTAAAATAAAACTTACTTGTCTAACATTTCAAACTGACACCTCACACATTAAGTGTGGCCCAGTTTTGGGAAACAATGTTTTCTGAGTACTTTGTATTTCAATGTGTGTATGATGATTTTGAAACACCTCTGAAACATATGAAATTAAAATATTAATGAAATGCTTGAAAATATATAAATAAGAATTGTACCATTGGGAAAGTTTTCCTCACTCACTCAAAGACATGGCTTGCAGTAAGATCGATTAACGTGGGACAATTAGTTCTAGCTACTGATAAACGTACAGTAGATTAGAGTGAATTACTGAAGAGATTAATGGTCTAGTACTTTTCCTTAAAGACTGTTAACTACAATATTAATGCTCCTTCTACTGGACTAATATTAATTAGTCAAATTGTCAGTCCTAGTATGGGGTAATTCTAGGCATGTTAATGTTTAGTGATAGAGTCCTTATGAAGACCTTAGTTATAAAGAGACTATAAATATTAGAGGCTCATTGGGGCAAACCAAATATTTTTAAAATTATCATTACTATTTTTTTAAATATTGTCATATCTAAATACTCAATGTTGTACACAGCAGCATCATGAACCTGCACATCTGTTGTTTATCCCACTACTAAAGTTTGGGGTTTGTGTCTTTCAAAGAGTTCTTGTGTATAGGACATTTGAACCTATAAGGTGATGGTGACCATGTATTTCTAGATATTTAATGCAGTCCAAATGCAAATGTGTAACACCTGCGTAAGGACATTTAGGAATTATATAATTGATTATCCTCTTTGTGGTTACTTTTCATTATGATCATGTTTGGGAGACAGCTAACACTTGAAAACAGTTTGCAATAGTGTTTTTCCCTTTGATTCTACCTTGCTTTTCTTGATCTTCAAGTAGTATTTAATGCTCTTCATCACTGTCTAAAACTGGATATTTTGTGAAACACAGGGTTGTGCAATTACTCATCTATCATGAGCTGTATTCAGTGGGAAATTTAGGCTTGGAAAAGTTTGGAGCTGCTGTTTCTCTGTAAAGTAAAAAATGTATCATCTGTAAGCCAATGATATTAGACTAAATGAAATGAAGTAGTATAAACAGGTCTCTTATAGAAGGTTCTATTCTGACCCTTTCTGCAACTCTATGTGAAAGACAGTTTGTAAAAATGCTCATAAAGAAAAAAAAAAAAAGGAAGATTATAGAAAAGATACTAAAAAAAAAAGAAAAGAAAAAAAGCAAAGACTGTTAAAGAAAAGAGGACTAAAATAGAGAAGCAAAAACTTGCAGCAGAACGTCACAGGTTCCTGATAAGAATAAGCAGATTTCCTTTTGGTGGTGGTTTATACAGCTTCCAAGAAAGATGCGCTCATGTCAGGAATAAAGGACCAGTGATAAAATATAAAAACCTCACAGCTGATCCACCTGCTACTTATTTACTTCTTATGTTGATACGGTTCTCCATTATGTGGCCAGATGCTGTCAAACTGTGATTGACAGTATCTATAGAACAATATCTATAAAACATCATAATGTATTTGTGTATAATGTAAATGGTTAACTATTGGCTCACTCCCATTTCATTTGAATGATATAAGTTCAGCAGAAACTTCTCACAAGTACCCGGCACAGAGAACTGAGGTGTGGTTCTCAAATATTGCTAAGGCATAGACCACAAAAATGATAGACAGGAAAAGGAATGATAGATTCTGACCAGCAGTGAGGTTTAGTTATGGAGACGTATGTTTCTCTCTTTCAGCATTGCAGGAGCCCTTCAGATAGTCGTGTACTGACAAGCATGAAAGCACACTGACATGAAAAGAGTCCTTAAGAGAAAAACTGAAAAAGCAATCCTATAGGTTAGTCCTTTCCGGAAAGGATTTTGCTCAGATTTTTAAAATATAGGGCTGTTAAACATCAAGGAAAATGGAGGATCTGCAGCTGTCAGGGCAGCAGTGCATTAAACAGACTTATACAGTCTTAATCAGTTTAGAATATCTTATTCCTCCTCCTCAGGCAATGATTTGCTTATGCCTTTCACAGATGCATTTTACAGTGAATCTGCTGATTGTTCTGACTAGGTGTCATAGTTTCTGACCCATTTTTTCTTTCTTTCTTTCCCGTTTAAAAAATAATAAGTGACTTGATAAATCTGTTTGATGCAGACTGAACAGAAGCTGTTTTGAATTTTCTGGCAGAATAGTTTTATCTGGTTCACAGATCTCACATATACATCCCAGCTTGATGTCCTGTTGAGACTCAGAATGAATCATTTTCCCCAAAACAGATAAATAATGTCAAATCTAATGGCAACACAAAGGGTAAGATTACCCATTGAACTTGGCTATACTGTCTTGACTTTCAGGCACGTAACTTGTCAAATGAAATGGCAGTCTACAGTGGTACATTACGTCGTGAGTCTTTGAGTCACAGGGTGTGTGTTGAGTCACCCTGTTGTCCTGGGAGGAGGATGATGACACCCAGCGCATTGCAGCGTACTGTGAGAGAGAGCATTACTGCAGCTCCTCCTCTAGCTCAGCAAGATGCGCTGGCACACACCGGGTGAACTCACTGGAACTTACAGCATCAAAACACTCAGCAAAGCTCTGAAATGCTTTGCTACGTTTCTGCTGCTCAGGATGAACAGCAGTGCCTACAGTAAAGCTGCTCTTTGTCTATGCTGCATCTCAATGACACTGGGATTCACAGATTAGACCTCCGGGGTAGGATTTCGCAGGTGTGTTTAGAGCAATCTGAATCCCTTGCTAAAATACATGGGGAAGTGTCCACTCCTGCCATAGAGCACAGCTGCAGAGCTGATAGGGTGCTCAGCTGGGACTCGGTTAATGTCTCTTCCGTATCTGATTGCATTTTGATGAAAGTATTTTACATCTCAGCAGAGTGCCCTAATTGCAATGTTACCGGATAGTCTGGGACATATCTCTCTCGCTCTGAATTTCTTCAGCTGAAGGTATTTAATTAATTTTCCTACCAGAAAGTAATGAAAAAGTCACTGGAACAAAGAGAAAGGAGAGGGAAGAAACACAAGGTTGATTCATGTGCAGGCTCTAGTCCTTGCTCCAATGAACACTGAAGCCTCTTAATTGGAAGGTAGCACAGGAGAGAAATTTACCCTGGCATACTGCTCAGCCCTATGGTTAGGTTATTTGGTCAAGTATTAGCATAGACCTGAGCTGTGCTAAATTACTTGAGACTGTAACTGGACTGGTCTAGCCAGATACTGAGGGGCAGGGGAGGCGCAGGCGAAAGGCTCTTTTGGCACATCCCTGTCCATATATTCTCAGCTGCTTCCTGTTCCCTAAACCCCCAAATATATTGTTTGTTGTTGAGAACTTAAATTAGGTGGTAGAACATCTACCAGCAGTCATTGCAATACCTAACTTCAATCTTCCTGTGAAATATAGCCCCCATGGATTTTAGGAATGTGCGGTTCTTGGAGTAGTGGGAATCTAGAGCTACTTGCAATCATTTCCCCTCCAGTGTATTTCTAGTGGAGGTGGTTGCGTCTATTTATGACCTTCTGAAAAGGTAATTTTGAAACAATACGGAAATGTATCAGCAATACGAAGTCATGCTGGAATGAGAGAGGCATAACTTCAAAACAAAGGCATTATGTAGTGTAAATAAAAGCTGAAGCAATCTGTATTTAAAACCGTGTTAAGGTTGTGACACAATTACGTGGATGCCAACATTATCTCCAAGTTGTCATGGTTTTGCATAATTGGTCTTAATACTGTTTATAAACAGGTCTTTTTGCAACCCAGTACTGAATGAAATGTATATGGTCAGGATACAGTAGGTCAGGATTCAGCAGGTGGTTAAATGATGCAAATTTGCTGTGTCCTGTGGTCTATATATAATACTTCTGATATTCTTCAGCCTGAAGGCTACATTGGACTGTACTTCAAGTGAATTTAAATGCAGTCTCCCACTTGCATCTTCAAATGTTTCAAATCATCGCACACTTCAGTAGAGTTATATCAACACAATACCTATTTTTCTTCTTCTGAAATCATTTAGAAAGAGTAATAATTGCATAAAAGCACTTTCATTTACAAATAAAATGTAATGTGAGACGTGTTTATGAGAAACTCCTAGATAATCCAGTCTTTCACATGTCATTTTTTTACCTGTAAATTTATATTGCAGATCAGAAAACATACCAATAGCTTTGAAATTAGATAACGCTTACCCACAGAATAAAAATCATAGTTAAATAGAAATGCATTATATTTTACCAAGAATAAATAATTGTTAGATACTAAACTGCATTTGCTTCTCAGAATTGCACATAATCATCAAAATCTCCCTTTTTGTTATTATGAAAGAAGATCTCCTGTAAAATGAGAATTTTGTGACTCTACTAGGCATTCTTAACAGTGTCAGTAACTATAATAGCAGGTCATGACTGTCAGGGAGATGAATTTATTCCTACCTGCAAGGATCTCTGATTGTGGAATTTGCATTGATGTTGCATTAGTGTGAATCAATAAATTAGACTAGCTATTTTCTCTTCAAAACCAGTGTACACATATGTAAGACAGATGAAAATTAGAGGTAGAAAAAGAAATTTAATTCAATGTACAGTAAAGGAGCAACAGGTAAATGATGTATCACTGATGTCATTAAAGTACTAATAATTAGATGGTCATGAGACTGAAGCTATTGATAACCTGTTAAAGAATCTTAACACTGTGCTAAAATGAAGTATATAGTTCATTACATAAAATAAAATATTGGTATGGGAAGAAGAAAAGGACAAGGAAGGAGGTTTTTTCATCATTTATAAATATACAATGACACCTGGGAAAGGTAAAGAAAAAAAATCCTCTACCTATAATGACTTGTACCCCAGAAAGTTTTCTGTGCAACATTTTTTTGACATGATGACAATAAGACAGGCAGGTGAAGGTCTTCAAAAGTCTCCAGTATCAAATTAATTACATGACTCTACAGAGCTGTAGAAAAACAAACTTTTTAATTTTCAAACTCCCATGTGGAAATATCCACCTAATTCAAGTTTCTGTCTAAACATACAACTATTAGTTACATTTACCATTTGTATGTAATTAGAGTATCCCTTTCCTTGGAAGCATAAGATAGAAAAGGAAATGAGAGGTAAAAAAGACAAAACAAACAAACAAACAAAAATAAAGAAGGTTGCAATATTATCCACGAAAAAAGCATATCAGACATAGAGTGTAGTCTATAGAAAATTAATAATATGAGGAATTTTTTTGTTAAAATTGTTATTCCCATGTCTATAAAACCAGTAATCGGAATATTAGGAACAGTCGCTTGGACTGGACTAAAGGTTGCCACTCACTTTCCAGGCACTGTGACATAAAATCATAGAATTGTTTGGGCTGGAAGGGACCTTTAAAGGCCATCTAGTCCAACCTCCCTGCAATGATCAGGAACGTCTTCAACTAGATCAGGCTGCTCAAAGCCCTGTCCAGCCTGACCTTGAATGTTTCCAGGGATGGGGCATCCACAACCTCTTTGGGCAACCGGTTGCAGTGCCTCACCACCCTCACAGTGAAGAATATCTAATTTAATTCTACCCTCTTTCAGTTTAAAGCCATTATTCCTTGTCCTATTGCTGCATGCCCTTGTAAACAGTTCCTCTCCAGATTTCTTGTAGCCCCCTTCAGGTACTGGAAGGCTGCTATAAGGTTTCCCTGGAGCCTTCTCTTCTCCAGGCTGAACAACCCCAACTTTCTCAGCCTGTCTTCACAGGAGAGGTGCTCCAGCCCTCTGATCAGCTTCATGGCCTTCCTCTGGACTCGCTCCAACAGCTCCATGTCTGTCTTGTACTGGGGCCCCCAGAGCTAGACGCAGTACTCCAGACAGGTTCTCACAAGAGCAGAGTAGAGGGGGAGAATCACCTCCCTTGACCTGCTGGCTGGTGGTGTCACACCACCTTTCTGAGACTGGAGCTCCCACTGTGACAATATTTACACTTATCCATCTGTTAACACCTGTGTAATTGATGAAAGCAGTGTAGAGGATCTTGTGTAAGAGGGGAGGGTTAGGAGCATTTTCCATTTTAGGTTTGGTTTTCTACATTTCTTAGCATGCCTGAAAGTAGCCATTTATCTGTCAGCCTGAATATTGATTCTGCATTTGTGATCATTCAATTCCTCTTGAGATCATTCGTAATCATGTCACCTAAAGCATCCAATATCTTCCCAGATTTTCATCAAGACAACCTCCTTTTCTGATGTGCAAGGACAACATTTTTCTAGACATGTGTCTTGGTTTGGTTAATAATTGAGTGCTAATTTAGTGCAACTATATGTTTTGTTTTCTTTCACGCTAATCTTCTCACTCACCCTGCTTAAGAAAGTGCATTTATTTTGCATCTACAGCAGCTTCTGTAAACTATTGCCATTTAGTAGATTTCAAATGCTATTTTTCAATTGCTTAAATGTTGCTGGGACTATCTGTTTCCTTCCAATCTCTTATGTTTATAGATCAGAAAATAACCACTTCTACAAGACCGTACTCATCTCCACTTCAATCTATTTCTTCTAGAAGACAGCCTGCTTATATCTCCTAGTCTACATACATAACCTATTTCTCAGTATCCTCTAAAGACATCTATCTTCTTCGTTACTTGTCTCTTTACAATATCTGGTTTTATTCATTAGTTTACAGTGGTAATTCTCTCTTTTCCTAGTGCTGCTGGAGCAATGCAAACTGATATGTAAATGAGAACAAAGACTTTTGCTCACAGTTGCTTGTTAAAATCTTCTCATTAATGTTTTTTTTCCATTCACTGGTTAAATTTTGACACTCTTAAAATTCAAATGGGGAACAGAATACTAATTATTTTTGTTGTTACATCATTTTTTTCTTTTAAATGTTGCATTCATGTGTATCAGAATTAATATTGCATGACTCAGGGGAATGGTTCTCCACAAAGGGTGAAATAATGCCATCAACCAAAACATTGCTTTTTAGTCTGTAAATACTTATGTAAGTAGCAAATGAATTATTAAAAAATAGGGTTGATTAATGAAGGATTTTCACATGTGAAAGCTAAGTTTTTTATCGCTATTATTTGAAATAAAAAGCCTAATCAAGTCTACAGAAACATAATTGGGGTCTGCATAATAGATGTTATGTTAGCAAAGGGTCAGTTGAGTTTCCACTGAAGACAATGAAAATATTGTACTTGTTCAAATATGAATAGCCTTAGATGCTAAAGATATTTCATTGCTTGTTTGCATAACATGTGCCCTAACACTCTGGGCTTGAGAGGAAAAACCTGCTCTTTTAAGAATACCTCATTCTGATACTAAAAAATAAATTATTTAACTGTATTTGCTACACAAAATTCTCACTCTGCTTAATTGCTGACAGGTAGAATTAACAAGAGCAAGCAATAATTAACATTTCTCCTATATTTCATTTTCTTTGTTTTTGAAGTTCAAAGAAAAATTTGGGAATGTTATAACTGTGGAGGCAGAAGTGATTCTTTATATGTGTCACTGTTGATGTCACATTTATATTATCCTAACAAGGCATACACCTCAGCTTCTCTTTCCAACTCATTGATTTTGGTAGGAATTAGATATCCAGTGCAAATTCTGTAGAAGATTTAGTTGGCTGAAGTAAGTTGTTTTTTTTAAAACAGAGTTAGTTTTGTCTGTATCTGATTCCTAGGAAGCTGTTACACAGCTGGGAACAATTGCCTCTGGCAACAAATTTCAGCTGCTGATTAGGAAAATAGTTGGCCAGTGCAAAATATTAAGTATAACAGTGTCTGATTCACTTGTTACAGGTTAATGATGGCTTCAGAAGTACTGGCACCTGCTCAGGTACTTCTTAGATATCTTAATACATTAGTGTAGCTCCTGATAATGGTGAAGAGAACACACTTTATCCTTCAAAACCTCCAACACAATGTTGGAGGTCCCCTGTTACTAAATATCCAGAAGCCTTCCAAGCAGTGAGATATACAGGGCCCTTCTCAGCTTAAGGTTTAATTAGAATTTTTATTTTGTTAGTGTTTAAATGTAGAAGCAAAGATGAGAAAACCCACTGTCATCTCCTTAAAATACACAAGATGTTACAGTTCATTTCTGCAAGAGATCATATTCTAATTCAAAAAGCACTACAAACATAATGTAAAAGAAAAGAGCTTTGAGGTGGAAGGGGTTAAGGTCCCTATCACCAAGCAAGTTAAATGGCTATTCATCTTTATTGTTGTGACTCGCCTGAAAGCTTTTTTTTCCCTTTTCTTTAATATATACTTCATACAGTAAAGTGTGTGTGCATGAATGCATATTTATAAAGCAAATAGTCAAGGCTGGCACAACAGTCTCAAAATAACAGACAAGAACCATTCTCCCCTCTTTATAGGTATTTTAAGTGCTAAAGAAAAGAGCTTAGCTTAAAATATTGTTTACCATATCCAGTATATCATACAGTCTCTGCATCTAAGGCCTGAATATCATTCTTAGCTTCCTAATGAACTCTTCCCCTTTCCTCCCTTCCAAAATGCCAATGACTCAATATCTAGCTGGATGGCAGGTACAAAATTGGTAATTATGGAATTGAACAGCTATTGGGCACAAACAATCACGTATCCATTCATTCACACATCTCTCTGGTATGCTTATGTTTATGGAAAACACTCATTTATCCTAGAACGTAAATCAGAAGTACATTTTATTATTTCTACTTTCCTCCCTTGCAATTATAGTTCAGGAAATTACATGATGTATAGTGTAGGATTTTTTTCCCTTCTAAAATAACATGTAAACAATTAGTTGATAGATTCTTGACCCACTTGAAGAAGGAAAGAATCAGCTTTTAAGTCATACTAAAGTCTTTTAAAAAGGTGCTGTATGTGTGTGAGATGGAAATGTCAAGTGTTTGCCCTGGCCAAGAGCTGAGTACATTGCAAACATCCTTGTGAGCTTTGGCATGAACCGTGAATCAATAATGAAAGAAAAATACTTGAGCCTGCTGAAAAAGCATGCCGTGATATCACCATGAGCTGATCACGGGCCTATGGTGGTATCTGGCCATAGAGACTCTCAGTGGTAGAGACCAGGAGGGATGTAGTTCTGTGGTCATCTGACACCACACAGAAGCAGTGCACCCAAGCGGAAAATGTCTGCATTGGTGCTGAGCTGCCAGAGAGGACCTCGACGTCAAGATGGGCTGCAGTGTTGCATTCATACTGCTTGGCTGTGCTGTTCACTGGAGTGATAAGTGGGAGTACAGGCGGCCTCCGTTAACACTATGCGTGTGTGTGTTTGAGTGCGCACAAAGTTTTCCCTAACACAGCCTCCCTCATTATAGTCATCTTAATGAACTGGGCTTAGCAGTGTGATGGTGTTTGACGTGCGAGTGTTGAAGCGCTCACTTGTAAGTACTGTACGCTGTGAGAGAGCTGGGCACCGTTCTCTAAACTGAAAGGTCTTCCTCAGGGCAATATTTTCCTACAAGACTTTAAGCACGAGGGAGAAAAAATGTTTTGTTTCTTTTTACACAAGTGCCTGAAGGCCCCAATGACTACTTGAATTATGTTAAGAAAAAAGCCAGCACGCACACATGGCTGGGAGCCTCTGGCTCTGAGGACAAATGTTTGGAGACTGGCTACATTTCAGTTCTCTAGCACCTGGTTTCCTGCCATACTCCTAAGACATGATAATCATTTTCTCTGTGTGTGTGTGTGTGTGTATGTATATGTATTGTCTGTATGTTCAATTCAAGGAACATGACATAACGTGAGGGCTGTACAGACAGTTTCTGAAATGTGTGATACCGCAGACCCTGCAAGCAAGGAGGATGGAGAGTGCAAGGCTTCCTCAGCTAGTGTTGGAGCTCTCTGTCTGACAGAGAGGGAGACAAACCTGATCCTATCTTGTCCATGATGTCTACTGTGGAGCTTCCTGAGCCGGTGTTATAGCTCCAACCCAAGGCCAGAGAAGTGCTAGTTGGCATAGACCCAAAATCCCACGCCTTGCTAACCACTGAGCAGTGCAGACTTCATAGGTCTAGTGCACAAACCGATTTAGATATCACCAACAATAGCTGGAACTAACAATACTAGGAATGCTTCAAACACAGAGAAGAAAAAAAAGAATATTTACTCCAAAATATTATTTAAGCATATAAAACTGAGAAAAGAAGCAATCTAATTACTTTTTTTAAAAACATGACAAACTGCTGCACAATGTTACTGAGTGACTCGCCATAAACAATGCAGCTGTAAGATGTAGCCCTCCTGCATTCCAGGCCATGAAGTGCTTATTTGCACGCTAAAGCAGTGTTGTACCTATCATTACGGAAAAGAAGCACTGTACTTCCCTGTTTTATCCATGCTGTGTTGACTGATTGTGTTCCCAGTAGAAGAGATCATAAAAAGGGAACAAAGGACTCTCAAAACTCCTATGCACCAGACCTCACCATCCTCATAAGAACACCATTGCCAGCAGCAATGTTAGGAAAGCACACTATATTTTAGTAAAAAACCCCTAATAATTACTAATATTTACCAAGACTCTGAAAGTTTTATTGGCTTTGTTTTGGTTTGGTTTTTTTTTTCTACACAGCAGAGGAAAAGTAAGATCTATTTCTAATTAATAGAAAAGCTTTACTTCTGCCTATCCAAAGGCTTTGTATATTCAGAAGTCTGATATTGATTTTTTTGGAGATCATTTGCTGTAAATTATTCATGTGAAACAATTGACAGTAAATGTAATGAATTGGCACTTATAGGATGCTCAGTATGGTTCTATAATATAAAACCAAATGAAAAAGTATCTATTTTAACATGTTTCTTTTAAGTTAACAGATAATAACCTACCTGGGTCATAGCCAACAAATATAATTTTCTCAATCTATAGTTATTAAGTCAGTCTTATTACATCATTCAGGTAAAATATAAAAGGAAATTTTTGCTTTTTCAGTGAAAAGTAGCTCTTCAGTTCTCTGGCAGCCAAGATTTAAACTATAATAAATCAAACTTATCTTTAATATAATTCCATTGCTATAATTTAAACTGCATCAAAATTAAGTTTGTCTTTAAAAACCATTTTGTGACAAGATCTTGCAGGTATCCATATCCTTTTGCTTTAGCCCACTTCCTGAGAAGCATGCTTCAAAACCATTTTTTTCTCTCACCAGATCTGGGCTTGCGAGCTGATATCACTGCCAGGCTCAACATTCTGGGTGATGGCAGCCACAGCACAGGAGATGGCTGTTTCCCAGCACCTCTTTCAGCTTTTGGAGGTGACAGGGCAATGTTAATCCAAGAAGGGAGGAGCATCAAGAATGTGAACCACTACAAGATCATGACCAAGCAGGCGCTTCTAGCCCTCCAGCTGGCCCTCCTTTGCCAATTGGAGCACTTAACGGCAACTATTCCAAGTTACACAGGGCCAGCCCTGTCGGGGCCTGACCTTCAAACAGACCACTTTAAGCCTCGAGTAAAAACCATGGAACTGCCGCTCTCCATCGCTGTGCACTGCGCCACCTCAGTGTAAGTGCCAAAGGAGATTCGCTGGATCAAATTGCCCATGTTCCTGAGACAGCTTCCTTCAAATAAAGGCCAGGACATCATCTTCTCCCCATGCTCTTTGCCGTTAGCACCAGATCCCTGGAGCAAGCTGAGAAAAATTAGGAGACTGAGGTTTTACGGTTCTCAGGAGTAGGGGTTTTCATGACAGAACACCACAGTGTGTGTCCAGAGCGATGAAGGCATGGGTGGAGCAGCGCGTGGTGGTGCAGCCTATACTGAGACCTGTGTATTGGCGAGAAAGGCAATATAGCAAAATTGCGTGGCTTTGGCAATACTGCTCAGCAATACCATTCTCTGCCCCAAGCTGTCTCCTGTGTCAGGAAACAGGAATTGTTTGCTAGTGCTACCTGACTTTGTGCTAGCAACCATTCTAAAAATACAACAGAATAAACATTTACGTGCTGGGTGCGCGTCATGGCCTTATTCAATTTACCAGGGTAACATAGCCTTTCTACTAAACATTACCTTGAATTTTAAACCTGTATTTTATATGCGCACTCCTCTGTGACATAAAACACACGGAGGCCGCACATTGACCTGCAAAATGATGGAAAAGCGAACTTTTAGAGATATACAAGTCAAAATGCTATGTGAAGGAGTATGGGTTTTCCTACCGTTCACGTACATACATAAGAATCTATGTCTGCTAGACCATCTAAATTAGGTTTATGACTCCAGGATGACTAGAACCTTTATTTTCACTCTCTCTCAGGCTGTGTCAAACACAAGACTTTCTTTCATCTGAATATCATGTTTTCCTCTTCTAGACTAGTAGTTTAGCTTCTATCTTATAACTTAGTTTTCTGCTGTGTTAAGGCCAAACTTATTCAGATGCTTATAAATGCTTTCCTGAGTAAAAATGTGTTCTTGAATTAAGACAGAACAGTGATAAAAACTGAGTCTATAGACAGTGAAAACAAACTCAATTTCAGATATTTAAAAAGCATTCTTACATCATAGTTTATATATAGTGTTGGTTGCTTGCTATTGCTATTACTCAATTAATCCGTAGCTTTGGTCATAGTTTAGCAGATTGTGTCAGGACAGCCACTCCTTTCTTCCAATCAAAACGCTAGAAAAGATGGAAATCTTTCTTGGAAGGAGATTTGACTTTTTTCCATGTGTGTATGAAGCTATAATTTTGTCGAACAGCTTGTTCATAGGGGGATTGTGCCCAGCAGAAAACTGAGATCTCCAGTGCAGCACTTTTTTTCTGACAGTCAGAGGGCCTTTGCTGACCTAGTCCATAATGTTTTAGCTATGCAAAAGCTCCCGAGACACATATTTTATTGTGCAGAGAGTACAATATTTTGTGGATGCTTATTGCCAGAATAAATCAAAAGACATGTCAGACAAATTCATTGTCATTGCAATCACTGGCAGGGTAGGGCCAGTTTCAAGCAAGAGAAATAAAGAATGCAAGCAACTCATCTAACTGGCAAGTATGACAAATGGACACTAGTCAATTCTACATTTTTCTGCCAGAACAATTTCTTTTTTAGAATGCTTATTCATCCCCAGTAATATAAAATGTGTCACAGAATCACTGAGGTTGGAAGGGAGATTTTTATAGTCCAACCCTCTGCTCAGAGCAAGATCAACCTGCTCAAAGGCAGGTTGCTCAGGGCCATGTCCAGTCAGGTTTTGAATAGCTCCAAGGATAGAGACTCCACGACCAGCGTAGGCAACCTGTTCCAGTGTTCAATCACCCTTACAGAAAATACATTTTTTCATTTGTTTAAATTAAATTTCCTATATTTCAGTTCGTGTACACTGTCTCTCATCCTTTCATGGGGGCATCGCTGAGAAGAGTCTGGCTCTGTCTTCTGTACTCACCCCATTAGGTATTTGTACACATCAGTAAGATCCCCCTGAACCTTTTCTCCAGGCTAAACAGTCCCAGCTCTCAACCTCCCCTTGTATGACAGATGCTCCAGTCCCTTAATAAACTTTGTATAATTATGTGGACAAAAATATTTTAAACAATATTATATACACATTTACTCCTTTGGCAAATATGCAGCTGTCATAATTTATAGGTGAAAGTATGTTTTCCTTTGTTCTTTAGCACATTTACCTGATATTTGCCATCGTTATTTCCAGAAGGGTTTTTTTATTGTTTCATAAATCATGCCTCTCAAGCTACTTAAAATCCTTTTTTTGTTTGTTTGTTTTGTTTTTTTTTTCCCCACAAAAGATTCAGTTCCTCATGCTCTGTTAAGCAAGTACATTGGAGTTTCTCCTAGAAAGGTAAAGTCCTGCTTGCTCATTTTTTTTGTTGTCCTTGTGCATCGCAGGAAAAATTCAACAATGGAAAGAAACAACAGACTAATCTCTTTTCCTCTAAGAGCTCAAACTTATGCCTGAAGCAATAGGTCTGGTCATCTGCAAAGACTTAGTCATTACTTGTTGAATTCATTAGTATTTTAGGCTGGTTTATTTTCATACAAAAATGAGTGCTAGTTGCACAAGCACATTTATTAATGATACATTGCAAATCTATGCATATATGTAAGAGTACATATTTTCTTATTCTGCCCTCCACTAAATCTCATTTCTTTTTCTTTCAGGTCCTTAAAAAAATCTTTGCTATTCCATCTAAACTCAATTGCCAGTCATTGCTAAGCAATGAATTATTTTTAAGCACAAGGTCCTGTAAACAAGTGATGGCCAGTGAATACAAAATTTTCTTCCTTATTTTCACATACACATTGAACTTGATTTAAATCTTATCTTAAAAACCTAATGTACTCTGCAGCTTGTGGTTGACTCTATGCAAAGTGCTTTGTGATGACATGTAGGTGTGATGATATAAAAATAACTGATTTGTATTCTATTTATGGCTGAAATTCTTTCCATAATCCAGTTTACAGCACTGAGAGGTGCAAAGGTAGCTTAATTGTGGTGTTGTGTTTTATTTTGTTTTTTCTTTTGGTCAGTTTAAGCCAGAACCAGGGAGCTATTTAAACATAATTTTAATCTTGTTTTAGGTTTGAAAATCAAAAGTGAGGTTTCAAATGACAAAAAAAAAAAGGGGGGGGGGGAGGAAGCTTTTCATATTTTTGCTGTGTTTGATGCTGAGGTTCCTTGACTAGTGTGTTGAAAATGTTAAGGATCATTATTTTGCATACTGTGCAAAATACGTATATTGCAAAATATTTTCAGCATCCTAAGAAGTTGGCATGATCCTTGTGCTATCTTATCTATGTAAGGAGGGAGTCATGGAGAATTGGAAAATGCTGCCTATATCTTATGATAAACTTTAACATTATTTCCCTAAAATTCAAGTTTAAAGCATTCCTCTAGCATGCATTTATTTCCAAATAGTCATTCATAAGCTTTAACCTCTATAGAACAAAGTTTTTAAGGAACCTCAAGCAACAAAAATTTTAGAACATACTAACAGTTGCCACTGTTCACCTATCTAACTATCTATCTATCTATCTATCTATCCATCTATCTATCTATCTATCTATCTATCATCTATCTACCTATTCTGGGGATTTTACCCAATCGCTGTCATAATAGCCATGAGTTTCAAAAACTGTCCTTTTAAAATTTAAGAGGTGCCTTGGCTAATGCAATTTGGATATAGATTCAGCCACAGTTCAAGAATTTGCTTTCTTTTAAATTCTTTCAGGAGATATATGAACAAATAGACATTTTAGATTAAAATTTTGGTACAGGAATCTGGAGGTTACATTTCCAATGAGCTCCATTTGCATATCTTCAACACTGACCATGGTAATAAATTACACCTAAAAAGATCATCCTAATTATTTGACAAATTCTTATCAGCATATAAAATAACTATCAATTTAAACCATTATAATAATCAGCTCACATCTTCCAAAGAAACAATTTTGCACAGCTATAACTTTCCATAATCAATACTGATATTTCTTTACTCTTCATCTCAAAATGTTAACTTTTAAAATCCATCAAATTACATTATCATTTTACAAAAGATATTACCTTCAGACTGTCAGATAGTGACCAATTAATATTCCTTAATATTGCAAAATTACTTAAGGAGCAGTGTATATCAATGAAGATATTAAATCAGTTAGTTATGCATGTGACCCATCCACAGTACTCTGTATATGAAACCTGAATTTATAGGAGATATAACTTTAGCTCGCAATGAACAAATAACACATACATAGAAAAAAATTCCTAGATGTAATCTTCCATCTTCCAGATAACTTTCAGATGAGTTATTTGTGTCCATGGATACCAAGTCATTGTGAACAGCATTCACTTTAAGCATTGTGAATAATGTTACCTTTCAAACCTAACCTTCGGTACTTAAATTTCTTCTGTCAGATTTCTGTGATAAACCACATATGGGTACAATTAAGGCACGAAACCCAGCATTTAGTCTAATCTCTCGTCTTAGAAAGTGATCTATGCAATCTGCTTGATGTAGAACTTCACAGCCGGGACTGTGGTTGTGCTTATGCAACTATTAGTGGCTGATAGTGAAGATTGGGATGAATTTTGTTTTAATGCAATGTATTTAAACCTGTTACATGGTCCAGAAGAGGGCATCTCAGACATTTATTTTACTTTTAGTATCTGAGCATGTAGCAGTCTTCAACAGTGTTCAAAACACTGAGAAATGTTATTGGCAGTATACCACTTTTCCATTTTTGTTTTTAAATAAAATCACTTGCAATTATGAATCTGCCTTAACATGCTTTAGTACTAAGGAAAACTTATTAACCATTTCTGGAAATTCTCCTTGTTAAAAAGCTTGCAAATTCCCATCTCTACTGCATTTTATAAATACCAGGAAAAAAAGCAGTATGTCAGTACACATAGGTACACATATGTGCCTTTGTATGATAAATAAAACAGAACCCTCTTTTCCCACAATCTCACTTTATTTTTTCTCTCTCTTATGCCTTTTTTGAAAGGAGTACAAAGCCAACAACAACAAAGAGTAGGAAAGCAAGATGGTCATTTTTAAAATTGGAGATGGCTGTAATTTTCCGCACCAAAGGGTACAGTGGAAAGAAGGTTTGCTACTTACTTGTTCAGACTGTTACAGCCCACTCTATTTGCCAACATTTCACGCAAAACTGCTAACAGCCATGGAGGGTCAACTCCTTGTTGAAGTTTGGACCCAATTTTTCTGGCATATTTTCATGGAAAGATTATTCCAGAAACTTGAAGGTGGCTGAGGAGAAGGCTTTATATAATATTGGGTTGTGTAATGTTCAGCAAACAAGATACAAAAGACTTTTTCTTGTTAAGCTCTATTGCTTTTTGCAAACTCTCCAAGTGCGTAATAAGCTGTGAGGTGGTCTTTAATATGACCATTGTTAATGTTCTGTTCCATTTATACCTATTAAAAAAAAAATGTTTGAGGAAAACAAGAAATGCTGAATGCTACCTTAAATGCTCATATTGTCGTGTGCCATCACATTCCCTTTATAGTTGTTACTTGTTCCAATTATTACTTTTCCTTATTACTGGTACCTACAATAATGTCATTACTACTGAAACATTTTCATTTATAAGTTAGTAAAATATAGGGAAGAATTTTAAAATAACATTCATTTTGTAGTGAAACACCCATCTAATTATCCCTAATATGATTTTTATGGTATTATATCACTTATTGCAAAATAATTTTTAACATGTGTTTTTATTATTGGGAGAATAAATCTGATATGAATGTTATTTAGAACTACTACATATTAGTAACTAAGATGTTAGAAACATCATATTTTAGTACCACAAAAAATGGGTTTTTTAAATAAATATTTCATAATTCTGTTTAACATTGGCCAGAATGATTATTACTTCAATATGTTCTGAGTTCCTTTATCATACAGAGCATAGATGCAGGCTGTTAGATTATACACAGTATAGCATGATTAAATCTATTTCCACTTATTTTTACTTCACGTGTTCTTGTCTTATTTTATTGTTAACATTTTAATGGAATTTCAATACTGCAAACTTATGCAAAATTATCTCAAATCCATCTCTCCTGTTCAGGATACATACAGATATAAATTCAAATGGCCCCTAATCATAAGTGTACAGATTGGTGAGCAGGGAGATAGATGTAATTAATTGACTGACTTAGAAATTCATATAACTCAGTGATGTATAATGAAATTACACAGCAATAAATATGTAAACATCACTTAATTCCATCATAAACTCTGATGTGACAGAAGTAATGATGAATAGTAATGTAGGATGAAGCTTATTCTTGGCAATCAAACTTTTATTAGAGAGGTCAACTTTATGTTATTTAAGATGTATATTTCTGTATGAAATTTATATGGGTTCATATTAATCAACAAATAAAATTTAAAAGATCTGCTGGTACTTAATCATCCTAAACTAAGTTAAAAATAATATTTTAATGTGGTGTAAGCTTAAATGGATTATTGATAAATGAATATAAGCATCAGAAGACGACTTCCAGTGTTTTATTTTGTGTTCTTATTCAACAAACACCACACAAATAAAAATAAAGCAAAGCCTTAAAATCCTCCCCATACTTCAAATGTTTGTCTCTACACTGAAAATACTGAATCCTGTAAGACTGCTAAAACGGTATGGTTCCTTCTTTTAAATCGTAATCAAAAGCCAAAAAAAAAAAGAGCTGTAGACCAAAGAAACTAATAATAGTTTTTAAAATTATACAAAAAGCTATGCTGGAAAAACATCTGAAAAAATAAACAATAATAAGAAAAAGATACAAATTAGGCAATGGTGATTTATGTTTCAGTTAACACATTAATTTTCCTTGTAAAGGTTTTATCTTCTGAATTTTGATAAGACAGTACGAGCACAACTAAAAAGTATAAGCATGCATTAGAGAGTCTATCATAAATGAATTTTAACAACACATTTCTCTGCATGGAGTCCTCTCTATATCCTTGCGGTCTTCGAGATGAGCAGATGAACTCCAGAGATACTTGCTAGGCTTTTTCCTATGACTTTGTGTTAAACAAAAAAATAACTCTCTATGCCTTGTTTCACATCGTGCCTGGACTTGCAGGATGAAAGTATACATTAGCTGAGGTGAGAGTTGTCGTAAAGCATACACACAATGGCTTTTTCCCAAATCCTAATGCAGTCCTCACGCACAGCAAGACAATTACCGTTAAAAAGAGTCTACTACATTAGCTATGTAAAGGGACCTGGAAAATTGTATTATTGCAGATACATACCGAAATGGAAAAGAAAAAGATACACACGGGACTGCTTTAGAATTATAAATTGGTATAATTTATCAGAGTTCATCCACAAGATGGAGAAGCCAACAGATGCAGAACTGAAATTCCTGGCATTAGCACAGGATCTGTATTTTCATTCCTGACCCCCTCACACCTTTCAGCAACAAATAAGTGCATTAAATCTGAAGCTCTCAATCTGTGTATTGGAAGGGTTCATGTTTTTGAAGGTAGGAATCCTTTATTAAAATTCAAGTTTACTTCAGAAAGGTTTAAGACGTGATTATCCTGAACTGTCTTAAAAATTGGTTCCACTTGAGAACAGTGAGAAATGATATATAATTAGCAATTATAACAGCAGCACATTTTTCTAAATAATTGGAAGAACTCTGAAATTATACTGACAATAGTTCACCGCCATGAATGCACTAGAGAAAGTAAAGAAAGTGGTGAGATTCACCTGATGAGCTTTCAGTACAGAATCAAATAACCTGAAATGCTTATTTCCAGGTTAAAAGGAAAAATGGCAATAGTTGAATAAACTGCGATTTTAAAATTATAACTTACTACAGGCAGTATAGTGCACCTTTATTAAGATTGCCAGGCATATCACATTTTCATATTTTATACACAGTCTCTTTAGCATGAAGAAAATTCCAGTTGCTTGAACACTCATATCAGCTTTTGAATTTGAAGACTAATTACACATCTTTTTTCCCCCCTTTGAATTAAAAAAATTGATTAACTTACTGTCACCTAAACCCATGTTATCTTCAACCAGTAACTTTTGGTTACTTCTTAACAAAACTGAGTCTAATACAGGGTCATTTCTTATTTGTCAGTGATTATTTGGTGAAGAAAATGGGTGGGTAATGTTGGTAATAAAAAATAAATAAATAAAAGTCCTGCCGTGACTACTACAATTTGTTCACCTTTTATAAGATTCTTTTGATCCAGGCCAATTCTGTTATTATTATGATGCTGTCATTCCATTCTGTTTGTGTTTCTTTCAGCTCTTTAATGCTCATTCCTCCTTGAACACCTTTTATACTGTTTCTTGAGGATTTTTTAACTTGTAGCAATTGAGCTCCACTGTTAGTGATGTTAGCCCACCGTCTTTCGAATATCCTTACAGTAGCTACTTCACATGTATAGTTCTGGGTCTTCTGGGTTTTGACCCACCTAGCTCTGTCTTTGGACTTGTTTGTAAACTTTGCAGTTAGCTCTTGCTGACTATATTCAACCATTTATGTGCAACTCTTTCATGAAAAGTTATCACCTACTTTGCTACTGTGTTATTATTACATCTTCCTCCCTCATGTTAATTTTTTTTCTATTGTAATGACCCATCTGATTATTTTTTTTTCCCCTTTTTTTCATGTCTTAAAAGTAGGCATGGCAATTGCAATGTGAGTCCAAATTTGTTCCCTTTGAATTTCAGGATCTTTACAATCATGACAGCCTGAAGGCCGGTTTTCTCCAAAATGGACTTACTTCAGTCACAGGATGCTGTGTTTCTGAACACCTACCTATGACTGAAGGTCTCAAAAACCTAGTTGATGTTATTTTATCTCCATAGTCATCTGTCTGTTTTCCACAGTTTATTCAATCCTTCCACCTACTTTTTTTAAAGGTGAGAAAAATAACACTTGGAATCCTTTAACATTCTAATTCTTTGACTGCCTCAATGGTTGGCAAAGTAATTCTTGATAATTTAGGAGGAATCTGTCAAATCTATCATGATGGATGAATACCAGATTCTACTGTATTCACCTTGGTACTTTATTCAGCCTGAGATAAATACCTGCTGCTCTTTCTGCTTTCATATGAGTTGGTCTCATTTCTCCTGTTTCTCCAGTACATAGCTGTCTCCCATCAACACTTTCTATGCTTTTGTGGTACTAGCTGTTGTTTTCTTCTTCTTCTTTCTTTTCTATATTTTATTTGCATGCCCATCATCTTATACTACCTATTTTTTCTCCATCAGCAAATCTTTTTCTGAGCACTCTTCTCCTCCATTTTTGATGGTCTCAGAGACACTTTTCTATAAGTTTCTCAAATCTAAACTCCTTCCATTCACACAGCAGCTCAATAGACACCAGGTCTTGATCAAGTGACACTATGATCTTTCACTGGGGCACTGTTCAAGATTAAGGAAGAAAAGGTGGCCTCTGATTTTGTCATCATTGTTGTCTCCTCTGTTCTTCAGATCCTCTGCAGCTCTGCATCACTATCACTTTATTATTTTTTTTTATAGTTCCAACTCTGAAGAAAAAATTAGAAAGTCTAGTTCTTTCAGATACCACAGGATATAGGATATAAGATATGAGAAGAGTTATGAGAGGGAAAAGAAAGATGCTGATACAAGCTGAGGAGAAAAAGAAGATAAGCAGAATCTGTGTCTGCCACAGCACTTGAATCAATAGGAACTAACAGAAATAGGAGATTATCTGACAGAGTTCTGTATGATTCATTCATAGTTTCCTGTTTTAGTTATGAATAAGATAGATGGAGTATGATACCATTCATTATTTTGTATTTATTAAAACAAGGAAAGTGGATGAAGAAGGTTGTAAATTGACTCTTTAAAAATTAAATCAGAATTAAGATTACCTCAAGTAATTTGTATTCTCATCTACCTTTGGTCAATCGACTTCATTGGAGCTATGTTGATTTACATTGTTTGAGAACTTTGTCTATGCTTGGTTTATGGCATTATTTAAATAGCGTACAAATCATGTCAGATAGGGAAGACAAGAACTTGAAATACTTGATGGGCTATCCTGGAATATTTATTGCTGCTAATGAGTAGTTATCACCACTTCCAAAATCACATGCAAGGTAATTTCCCTTCAAACAGGTATTAAGCCTGTTTCCATTTTCTTATGAAGAGTTATTTTTGAGAAATATTAGAAACTAATATAATAGAGTTATAGTTTCCAATGAAGTTCGAAGGAACTTCAACTTGTGTGAAAAGTTTGGAGAATTCTATAAAAACCCCTTATTCTAGGAAAAAGTTTTGTGGTGCTTTTTGTGGGTTTGGGGGGAGGGTGTTTGTTTGAGTTTGGCGTTTGGTTTGGTTTTCAGCTGGGATTCAAAAGGCCAACAAAAAATTCCTGGATGTTTCACATTATCTTCCCTTCACCTGTATATCTTTTCACAGTGATATATCCCTAACAGTAGCATTGTGTTGCCACTCACTTTATACTGATTATTGAGATACCTTCTTTGATAGGCACAAAGTATCATAGAATCGTAGTATATCCTGAGTTGGAAGGGACCCATAAGTATCATCAAGTCCAACTCCTGGCTCCACACAGGACCAGCCGAATCAGAGCATATGACTGAGAGCATTATCCAGATGCTTCTTGAACTCAGTCAAGCTCGGTGCTGTGACCACTTCCCTGGTGAGCGTGTTCCAGTGCCCGACCACCTTCCCCATTGCAGCTTCATTCTGTTCCCTTGGGTTCTATCACTGGTCACCAGAGGGAGGAGATCAGCACCTGCCCCCTCGCTCCCCCTTGTGATGGGGGATGAGGTCTCCCCTCAGTCTCCTCTTCTCTAGGCTGAACAAACCGAGGGACTTCAGCCTCTCCTCATACGTCTTCCCCTCTAGACCCTTGAGCATCTTTGTTGCCCTCCTTTGGACACTCTCCAATAGTTTTATGTCCTTTTTGTACTGTGGCGCCCAAAACTGCACGCCGTACTTGAGTTGAGGCCACACCAGCGCAGAGTGGGACAATCACTTCCCTAGACCAGCTAGCAATGCCGTGCTTGATGCACTCCAGGATGCAGTTGGCCTTCCTGGCAGCCTGGGCACACTGTCGACTCCTGTTCAACTTGCTGTCGACCAAGACCCCCAAGTCCCTTTCAGCATGGCTGGTCTCCGGCATCTCATCGCCCAGTCTGTATGTATAGCCAGGGTTGCCCCTTCCCAGGTGCAGAATCCAGCACTTGCCCTTGTTAAACCTCATGCAGTTGGTGATTGCCCAGTTCTCCAATCTATCCAGATCTCCCTGTAAAGCCTCTCCACCCTCGACAGAATCAACAGCTCCTCCCAATTTGGTGTCATCCGCAAACTTGCTCACAACACCTTCTAGTCCTACATCCAAGTCATTTATGAAAACATTAAAAAGAACTGGCCCTAAAACTGAGCCCTGGGGAGCCCCACTAGTGACTGGCCGCCAGCCTGATGTAACCCTGTTTACCATAATTCTTCGGGCCAGACCTGTCAGCCAGTTGTTCACCCATTGCACTATGTTTTTGTCAAACTGTATGCTGGACATTTTGTCCAGAAGGATACTGTGAGAGGCAGTATCGAAAGCTTTACTGAAATCTGAAAAAATTACATCAGCTGGCTTGCCTTGGTCAACTAGATGGGTGACCTTGTTGTAAAAGGAAATTAAGTTTGTTAGACAGGCCCTTCCTCTCACAAACCCGTGTTGGCTGTGACCAATGACTGCGCTGTCCTTCAGGTGTTTTTCGATAAATCCCAGCATAATTTTCTCCATAATTTTACCAGGTACTGAAGTGAGACTGACAGGCCTGTAATTACCAGGGTCTTCTTTCTTGCCCTTCTTGAAGATTGGAACAACGTTTGCCAGCTTCCAGTCAACTGGGACGTCTCCAGATTCCCAAGACTGTTGAAAAATAATTGAGAGAGGTCTCGCAATGACATCAGCCAGCTCTCTGAGCACCCTGGGATGAATCCCATCTGGCCCCATGGACTTGTATGCATCCAGGTGGAGCAGCAATTCCTGCACAATTTCAGGGTCAGCTGGGAGTTTATCGTTACCGCAGTCACGGTCCTCCAACTCGGGGCATCTGGGGTCCCAGAGCCCGTCATCGGTGTTGAAGACAGAGACAAAGAAGGCATTAAATGTCTCTGCTTTATCTATGTCCCTGTTTGTAAGGTGACCGTTCTCATCAAGTAACAAGCCAATATGCTCTCTGGTCCTCCTTTTGTTATTTAACGTACTTAAAAAAGCCCTTTTTATTGTCCCCACATTACTGGCCAGTTTCAACTCTAACTGAGCATTGGCCTGTTGGTATCTACAGAGATAGCAATATATATTATGCCAGCATACCGGTTTCCCTTTAATAAACCCAGGTGAACCCTAACTGGCTCTGAAAAAAAATCTGTCAAGTTTTTTTCACAGTGTTCACTTCAGCTCTGTTAGCTACAGCAGGACAGACTTGCTGTGGAAAGGGCTGCTCCTGCCCTGAAGCTGGTCAGTCTCCCCAGGACTGGGGCTACAGGAAACGCAGTGCAGAAACAGCTAAGTGCCATTGCAAGTGCCAATTTGTGCCTTACATATCTTGTGCTAAGCCAGAGCTAATAAGGTGTTATTGAATCACGCTGACTCTGTTTTGTCAGTGTCTCTGTACTTCTGGCCTTGATGTGTCCTCTAGTATCTATATTGTCTTTAGAACTGAGGCATCAGAGGTTCAGGTAGTGGATAGTCTAGAAAAACAGGAAAGACCAAAGCAAGGATTTGGAATCTCCCAGATGTGGAGGAACAGCACAGCACAAGAAATTTCTGAAGTTGATTCAGTGTGTTTTCTTATAGCCACTGGAGTAACTTTGCTTCCATTCATTCAGAGGCAACGTTACTGTGATGTTCATGGGTCCAGCTTCTGCATTAACATTAGACTTATGTTGTCCTTGAATGAGGGATGTGAAAAGCCAAGCTAACCCATCCTTCTGCAAGTGGAGGAAAAGTTTTTTGTATCTTTTGTATCTCTCTCTACCTTTCTGGCCTTCCCCCCCCCCCCCCCCCCCCCCCGGTCTCCTACAGCTTAGGAAAGGAGTTGTTAGCAATCTTTCACGGTTATGTTCAGTCTTTCAATAACTATGTTTTTCTGTCCCAAATTCTCTCTCAAAATGCGTCACTCAGGACTCTCTCATTTCCTGTCTCTTGAGATTTAGTCAAGTTGTGGCCCTGAATGAGAAGACCCAAGTAAACACACAATAATAGCCACAGAGAGATAGCAAGAGCTAAAAGAATTCCCTATTTATAACAACTTTGATGATACATATTTTTGAGTGGACTTTCACTTATTACCAAAAGAGATTATAAGGTACATCTTAAAATAAAACTGCCTATTCACAAAACTAAAATATTAATCTCCTAAATAATTCAGAAAAAATCATTATTTTACAAGTTTCCCAGTTAAATGTAATTAATGCCTGGAAGTATCATAGACTGCTGATAAATCAGAGATGTCAGAAAGCCTAGCAATGCTCTTTTCTAGTAAATCTCTTCTGTAAATAATGGTAGATCAAACATTTTATTTCTTCACATAAAGGGATTTGCATATTTTTCTGCAGAGTAACGATAAAATAGGTATCATTTTTCAAGAACAGAGAATTCTTTTTGAACTATTTTTACAGGCTTCCTATGTTTCCTACATATATGCTGAAAAAATACATATTTCCCTTAAGAACAGGAAAAAGATGCAAGCAAGACCAAGGCAATACGTGGAGATCTGGTGTTTTACTAGGTTTGCATGGAGGCAGGTGTATTGTCAGAGAAGATTTTCTCATTTATTCAAAGCTACTCAAAGATGCAAGGTTTGTTCTCCAGAAAGATCCTTTCTTTTGCATGTTTCACTATTTTTGTAGAGTACACTAAAGCCACAGAAAATTTGCAATCTGATTGCTGGTAAAACTCTCACATCCCAATTAGAAGAGGACTTACCCCATGCACTTTTTACTCCTAGCTAGAAATCTGAATGTAATTCATCATAAGCATGTTTCTATTGCACCACATGGTCTCTAGTCATAAACAATACTTTCCTAATAGATACATGAGCAGACCTTCTACATATAAGAGTGCAGAAAATAAAAGCCAAAGCTTTTGATAGACATTACGCTGTTATTTCCAGTGATATCTGCCATTCTCACCTATGATCATGCTCTTAGTCAGAACTCTAAACTTTTTGCTGAGTATAAGATCATTAAAATGATAAAAGTGTGATCTTCCTACCACTATTGATTTTTCCACTGAATTTTCAGCATGAAGATTCTCTGCCCCTGAGAGCACTCCAGCTGTGTTGCACAACAGGATAAATAGCATCTTTCTGGTTCCCTGAGAAGCTGCTTTCTTCATTTTATGATCTAACTTTTCCAACTCCGGTTTATTTTTCTTTACACAAAAAGATGGATTTTTACAGATTAAATGAGAAAAAAAAAAGTAAAGAGCAGTCAAATAAAAAGGACATAAATGAAGAACATACTTAGAAGTTAAGATCTTTCCAAGGTTCAACTGAAATACATGTTTTCTAGATTTTACCTTTTATTTTAAAAGTTAAAGAGGGCAGCTGGAATCTTAATGAGGAGGGTTTTCTGTTTTTCAGTGATTCAAGGTAATTGACTTCCCAAAGAAAGGAAGGAAACCAGAAAATATTGTGATATCAGTGGGTTTGGATTTTTTGGTTTTAATGTGAAGATGTTTGAGCTTTCTTGGACTTTGTTTACACTGCCAAAGTATGTTTTTTACAACAACTAGCAGACTTAGCTCTCCTAAATATGAAAGCACAACACTGTCTGCATTTTCCCTGAGCAGTAGGTCACAGACTTGTTTCTTATTTCATGCATCATTCAAAATTTAAGTTATTCTGTGAAGCCAGAATATATTGTATCGTCCTTGGAAAAGAGAAAAAACCCCACAGTATTTTTGTTTGCTTTTCAACAGCAAACACTTGATTAGCCACATATTTTTTGTCATTAAGCTACAGTGCCAAAAGTTACATCAAATATCTATGAATTAGAAAACTAACCTTTTCCTGCTTTACTATGTATGTGTTCTTTGCTGTTCAGGAACACAGAACATAGATATCTGACCTGCAAATTCACAAGCAAAACTGACTCAAACTGAGTAGGTTTTAATATTAACAAATAATAAAAGTGTCCCTGGAAAGAAATAGGAATATTATGGTGTTAGTAGCTACACATGTTCTGTGTAATATCTATTTTCCCTCAGTATCTCATGATAGGATGTTACCATTAACTATTACCATGTATTTAATAAATTTAATTCATGATACAGCCCACAAAATATTTTCTTTACTTTTAATTTGTAGGTTTCAGTCTCCATGATATATACCGAACTTCATAATCCTCAAATTATTTAAAGGTTGATTTTACATATAATGCAATGCTTGGTCAGACAACTTAATAGACACAATCAGATGTGCATGCAATGTTTCTTGATTGCCCTTGAGTAGATGAGGACATTATCTATCTTTATTGAGCTACAGTGAGCAGCAGAACATAGGTGAAAAACAATGCTCTAGGACCTTTTTGCAACCTTTTGGAGCCTGGATCAGACTTTCATGAATCTTCAGGTAAAGTGTTTTAATATTTAATCAAAATGACTATTACTTCATAACATCTAAATGAGCACCACAAGTATTTTCATGCAATTAAGAATCACAGAATCACAAAATGACTGAGGTTGAAAGGGATCTCTGGAGGTCATATTGTCCAACCCCCAACCTCCTCCACTCAAGCAGGGCCACCTGGAATGGATGTGGTGTCACTAGAGAGGACCATGTCCAGATGGCTTTTATCTCCAAGGAAATGCAGTTCAACATTTGTAATTCTTCCTAGCAAAATTGTAGGGACACAGTTGGAGTTGGAGGATAGAGATATTGCTATTAAGATCACACAGAGTATGGTGACACTAAATTTCATTTGTAGCTACGCTTTTGTTGTCCATGTCTTAAAAGTCCACTGTGACGCAGTGACAATGTTTTAAAGACAGCATAATACAAGGACTTTCATACTACCTGACTTTGGGCACCCAAACTAAAAAGCTAAGAAGTGAGTCAAGTGCTCTTCTTAGTGTTTTCTAGTCATTTGAGATAGTTAAGGTACTATGAGGGAATCTACCTGATGTCTTCCTTGGATTACAATCTAAAGGACCCCACTCTCTCTAGTTTTCCTGTAGAGGGAACCTAGGGAGAATAACCACCTACCATAGCCTGGTAGTTATGACATCTCTCAGTCTAGCCCAGAGATACAATGCAGGAAAACAAAATACTGTGCATCATGTCTGCAGCTCCTCACTCAGATTAGCTAAGAAACACCACATCATGCACCTCTGTTCTGCTATCTGTTAGTATTCTGAATTAAAATGATCTCTAGTGTCTGGGGTTATATGAATAAAACAGAAAAAAATACAACTGTCATAACATAGATTTGAATGTGACAATCTGTGTTAATTCAAAAGGTCTATATTTCATGCTCATATTCATAGCCTATTTAAAATCCCTTTGTACTAGAATAGACTCCATCAGAAATGAGAGCTCTCAGCTGCAAATGCAAGAAACATCCTTTCATAAACTTTTTATAAACATACCTTGTGGGTACTGTAAGGGTTATTTAAAGTAGAAAATTAATCTCTTTCTGATTCTAAACGTACCTAAGAGTAGTAAAAAAGCTGTAAATGTACATCTTATATTTATTCTTCACTCTTAAGCCACCATAGTGATTGTACAAGTTTTTTCAAAGACCACAAACCAGATTTGTTTCTTTATCAGTAGTTAGTGAGGAGGTCTTGCTGAGCTCAGGATATTTTAGGATGATAGGCTCAGATTAAATTTACCAAAATCACTTAGATCAACAATTGATACTGTGAAGACATGTCCGGTCCCAAAACTCAAATTGGAAAGGGCTGACTACAAGCAGACGTTTTATGGGAAGGTGAGAATAGGATTGATGCTTGAAAGTATTGCGTGATTCATTGCAGTGTTTCTGCAAGCTGCTATCAGAAAGTGGAAAGACTACATTTTTGTGTATTGCTGGTTTTGTTCAATAAAATTTACATTTTAATCTACAGAGGAGTTCATGTTGTTCTGTCAGAGTAGGAGAAGATAGTCCAGAAAATGTTCAGTTTACTAGCACAACTACCCTGGCATTATTTTCTTTTCATGTAATGAAATCTCTTTTTTTATTTATTTATTCATTTTTTGCCTTGAAATAACAGAGCAATCATATTTACCTTATTCTTAAGTTTTGTATTACAATATGGCTTAGTCAACCCTTGGACTGTCCCCAAAGCACAATTCTAAGCCCCTTTCCTATCTGTGCTTCCCCTTTTCTCACAGCAAGGTGAGTCAGTGTAAATATTTTACATGTCAATATTTTTAATTGCATTTACATGTATGCATTTTTTTCTGTAATTATTACTTAATACATGTATTTACATTTTAAATACTCACAAGTAAATGTTTTTACATGCTGTGTAGGTGTACGGTGAAATCTAATTTGTCAGCTGGTGTCCTGGGATTAAAGGTAGCCTCTCTGACTTCTGTAACCTCTCCTATCTTTTCTCGTTCTTTCCATTTTGTTAAGTCTATGCTTTGCCCTTCACTACTTCAACCCTTCCTCCATTAGACTGTTCAGTGTCACTTTTCTCTCCCTTTTTTTTTTTGGTCACGACACTCACAAGCTTCCATATCTGCTTCTTAATGTTCCCTCATTACCCTGCATGTAAAAGAAATTGAGCTCTCTGTGGCATAGCACAGTCAGAGCACAAAATCTAATAGTATCATTTAAAAAAATGTTCAGAACAGTATTGCTAAAAACCATGCTTGAATGGCTCAAAACTACTGTTCTCATTAATAGGATGCTTTTCCTGAGCCAACTGAGAGAGAAAAAGTCAGTGGATCTTTATAATGAAAGGTGCAGAAACATTAGGAAGAAAATGCAACAGCAACAACAAAATTTTGAAACATGTTCTGGCATTGCAAGGTGTCAGTGCTCTGCTCTGACAGAACAGAAGTTAATACAAGTTTTGACATGGACTTTAATAGGAAAAGCCCTCGGTTTGTTGTGAAAACTAATGTCTATTTTTTGTTTGCTCTTTGTGACAAGCCTATGAAAACATACTGCCTGCTCTCTGGCAGTGGGGCATATATATGCTATTTACATCAGAGTAGTTCCCCTTCAAAGTCAGTACAATGCATTTTGTGCAGGTTATGACATCAGCTTTGGGCAAGGATATGACGGTTCTGAAAGCATAGTATCCCCATGTGGGACGGTTCTGCTTTTCTTTAGCAAAATTAAATAGTCTGCACAGGATTGTGAATCCATCATTTCTTTTTTTTTAAATTTCAGTAGCATTGCAGCTGGACGTGAGGAAGATATACTTGCCTAAACTACTATATCTTATCCTGAAAGCACAACATGACAGCTAGAAGGCAGAATACCTGTGGTTAAATTAGAGATGACATACATGAATGCACCCACTTATTAAGACACCAAATTTAAGGAGGTTTTCTTTTAAATCCCTAGTTTCTTCACTGAAATAAACAGGCATCCTAACCCTGCAGCTTCAAGAAAAAAAATGTAACTCGTAATACTCTGTGATGACTCTTTTTTGGCCTCAAAAAAGGTCCTCTGGATATTTTCCACTTCATGCACTCTGTATGCAATGAGAGGGAAGGTGAGATAACATGCCCCACAAGCTTACATGTGGCTGTGATGTTTGTCAGAGCTGTTACATTCCATGACAGCTGAAAGGTGTGCAGTCATCTGATTGTGCAGGCAAGTGAATCCCCTTGTCATCACTCCGTAGCCTAAAAACTGCTTGGACCTATGCCAGAAGCACTGCAGTTTTAGCAAATGCAGCGGCTTGATATACCAATACTGCTAAGACCTCGCAACACGCTCAGGTTAATGACAGCTGCTCTGTCAAACTCTTCCTGATGCAGCGTTGTTTGCAGATGGAGGAGTAAAGGTAATGTTTTGACAGGTTATTTGCGGGTATTGCGTTTGACTATTATTTGTCCTGTTTTCTTGGGTTTGTTTGGCTGTTTACTTTCTTGGTTAAGTTAGCACGTGAGGAAACTGGTAAAATATACTTCTATATATCACAAGTAGATAAAAGTTGTTGCTATTGGGAGTTTTCAGACAATATTCACTTCTCTGGAATACTAAAACATGATTCTGTATTTCATCTCCCCAAGAATAAGGAAAGAATAGGACCCTTTGCATCAGGATAACAATATAACTATCCAAGTAGACGTTTAAATGCATGCCGTTCAGGTTTTTTTAATCTAACTTAGATATAGTGGTTGGAATAATGATCCTACATGTACCATTGCTTCCTAAGAAGATGTGAATGCAGAATGAGAAAGAAAAATCTGCAGGTTCTCAAGCGGCCTACAGGGAGCTGCAGCATACGCCAGACACACGGGCAGCCCAAGGCCTCAAAAACACCTTTTCATCTTTAACCCCTGCTGCGCCATCCTGCTTTAGAAATTTCAATTACTACATTGTCTGTCCTTCCGTACATCAAAAGCCACTACGTTTCATTCAGATATGTTTTATCAGGTGAAAAAACTTTAGTTAGCAAAATATTTCAGTCTTCAGAAAAATTAAGACATGAGTTACAGGTAGGGCACAGCAGACATGGCGGAACTGCTGGTGCCCGAGGCCCCATGCAGACAGAGAACTGCTGCTGCTGTCCCTGATCTTCCCTTTCAAGTTCTGCAAGGCCAGGGGGGCCTCTCAGCCCTAACATTTTTCTTCTTCTTCTGATCTACATCTCTGGCTGAATTCATATCTTTCATGCCTCCAGGCACTAACCAGGACATCTGAATGGTAAAGGGAGAGCGGTATTAGTCAGATATGCTGACCCCCTACGAGAAGCACGGAGAGTGGTAGAGAACTTAACAAGAGTCTGCATCTCAAGATATGGAGGCACTGAATGAGGAGACGCATAAGCAACCTTTCACTAAGCAACATCCATCAGAGATGAAGATTCTGTCTTGAATCTGTGCATGAACTGGTTTTATTTGCCATTGGCACATATTGATAACTACTGCTGTTAGCCAGAAACGAACACTATGCCCTCATGATCAGCAGAAGAAATCTATACACATGTGATTTTTTTTTAAGTGCTTCTTAAACACTCTCCCCTTGCCCTTTGATACTGGAATTATACACAATTTCTAAGTGCTTCGCATCTTATGAAACCAGCATTTGCTGCCTTTAACATCTTCTGTTTATGATCTAGCAAGAGAAATAGAATTATGACAGCCTAATCTTGCAGGAATCATTTAATATTCTTAGTCAGAATAAATAACCCTAACCAACGCTGAGCCTTCAATTTTCCTGGATCATTTTGTCAAAAATCTAAGAGAATTTTCAAGTGAAGAAAACTTCATGTCTAAAACCACCTCTGTAAAAAGCGTTGCTGTCTCTTCCTATTTGCAAATGAAGTGACCACCACATTTTCTAGCTTTCCAAACAGAAAAAAAAAAAAATCCTGTTTTTTAGCAACAAAGATTCAATCTGGGCCCTAAAAGTCATTCCTCCTCCCCTCCCCCAGCATCAGTATCAAACAAGAATCAACTGATCAAAAACCATGGTCCTGTTTTTATCAGTCATCTTTTATGAAGTCTTGACTACAGTGATTGTACATAAATCAGAAAACATGCAATGGGACTTTTTTTGGTCCCAAGGCCCCTTTAAGTCCAGTGGGAACAAAAGCATCTTTTTACTTGCAAAGGCAACAATTTCAATATGTTCTCAGTGGAAAAATCATAAATAAGTCACTCCATTCAATCACTTTTACCAAATAATTACAGCTTTTTTGACATACAGAGAACATGATATAAATAAGTTTAAAAAGTTTTGATAATAATCTTGATAATAATAAAATATAATTTCTAAAGAGCTACGTATTTAAAAAAAATAAATATGTTGAAATGGCCAGACAGTGAAATGGTTCTGCTCTGCCTTGTGCTGGATTAGATGCTGTTAATTTTTGATTTATTCATGAATTAAATGGAGGAATAGACAGTATAGCAAGGAAGTCTATTAACGAAAACAAGCTGAGAAGAATTGCAAATGTGCCAGAACAAAAGCTTCAAATTTTAAATGATTGTACAGTACTCAGTTTGGGGGTCTGGATCATATTGTTATGAAGAGAGGTTGAGGCAGCTCAACTTGCTTAGTGTGACAGTGAAGAGACTAAAGGAGTATCTACAACTACTTCAGGAGTGTTTCAAAGATAATGTACCCAAGCTCTTCTTAACTGTGTTTTTTTTTGCCAGCAAAAAAGCAGATTGCATTGAGGAAGGTCATATTTGACATTTGGAGAACATTTTTCACTATGAGGGCAGTGGATCACTGGAATGGGTTACCGCAAGAAGAATCTTCCTCGTTGGAGGTTTTCAAGATGTAGCTAGACAAAGGCATAGCTGGCCAAGGATACACAATACTCACACTTCAAACTGGTCTGGACTAGATGACCTTGGAGAGTACCATCTAATCACCATTCCTGCGATTCTACAATTCTGCGAAAATAATCCTATAATGACAATATTATAATGAAAGGTATGCAGAACATAAAGAGGTGCAAGATAAAGCTAGACACTAGTCACAATTCTGGAGTCTATTGCAGATCACAAAATAAACATTAGCTAATAATATCAAGCTAATAATATCAGTATCACAAAACAAGGGAAAGTGTACTCGGGTACATAAACAGACATGACGTCTGTAAGACATTGGAGCAATTCTTCCTGATTTATTCAGCACACACAATGTCTCAGTTGGAATATCGTATCAAGTTTTGGTCACTGTATTTCCAAAGAAATGTAGATTGATAGAGAGTTGAGAGGATGATAGGATAGGAAGTTATAAAACATGACGCCCAAGAAAACTGAAACTGAGATCATGCGGTCTAAAAAAAAGAGATAAATTTTGAAAGATATGTTGATTTGAGCCCTGCTTGGTTTGGGAGGTGAATAAATCTTATTAATTTCAGAGAAGCCTGCATGGAAACAGGACAACATGCTGTGTCCCTTTGAAGATGATTTTAAAATACCTTAGAGAAATCTTTGAAATTTCTCTTCGAGAGAAAAAGAAGATGACCCATTATTTCAAATAACCAACACTGGTTTCACTTTAGATTATATTTTTTTCTGGAGTGACTGAAAACAACCCCAAACTTTAAGGAATTAATGTTCATTATTCTCAGGTTATAGGAAGAATAGATGCACACACGAAACAGACCAATGAAAGTTCATCGCCTACTCAGTTGAAGCATCTCAAAACTCTACTGCATTAAAGATACTTACTAAAAATGTCAATTTGACTTAAAGTGTTTTATACATCAGAGGGGATTTTTTTATTTTATTTTTGTGTAATCTTCATTTCTAGCTCATATAGGCATGTTTGATTATTTTGATAAGAAATAATGCTTTTACTAAAGCATGTCTTCAATCATCATTGTGCATTTACCAAAGAGAAAAGTAGGAGGTGCAATTAAAATTGGATTTTGATTTTAAGTAACAACTTTCATTATGTTTGAAATGTGGAGTGCTACAAGAACTTGTCACACCTTTAAACCTAGAATGAAGCCCTTTCCATTCTTAATGCCTTGATCTCTATCAAATATGCTTTTTCTAGTGGAAGTACCTAATCTTCAGGGTCATTCATGTACAGCTAGAGGAACAGCATTGCAAGAGCCAAACCCAGCATCCGTTGCTTTATTTTCAGTTCCCAGCTGGCCAAAGGAGATCGGGCGGGGGGGGGGGGGGAAATTACTACAGTTTCTTCTTTTTAAGAAAATTACTTAACACAGGATTCAGAAAATATGTCTACAGTTGAGCCTGCCAAATGTTATTTATCAAATACATTATTCATTGATTTTTTGTCATTTTTCATTAATTTATTCAACAAATACTTCTTATGATATTCAGCAAATTCTGCAGCAGCCAAAATACTATTTGTCAAATAAATTATTTGATAAATAATGACAGTATTATTCAAATCCCTTAATCAACTGTTTTTCACATATTTATTTATTTATTTTCAGCTAGCTGCAATCTCTGCCATGGAGTCAAGCTGCCTAAATACAAATTGATGGTGCACATTAAATGATAACTGACATAATGTTTCAGCCCACACAGGGCTGTATTTTCCACCAGTCTGTATCTTGCAATTGTTCTTTATTTTTTGTTTGTTTGTTTGTTTCCTCTGATCCTTCTTTTATTACTCTTTTCTTCTTGCTAGCTTATCATATTATTTTCTATCATCTTTTTTATATAGTTTGTATCCAGGAAGTGACTCAATACCATATTTGAGAAATGCTTATGATTTGCGATCTTTAACTATTGTTAAGGATTTAACTGCAATTTAACTACTCAGATACAACTTCATAAAAACAGAATTCTGAGAATGAATGTTATTTGTGTACCAGACAATGATCTGAGCTCTGCTTCAGTCATTGCTTTGGCTGAAAAATGAGGAATACATGATGCAACAATATACAGGAAAAGAGGCTATTTTGCAGTTGGGAAAATGTTAGTATACACAACTGGACAGAAACTTTGTCCATGGGCAGGGTACTGAGCAAGTGGAAGAAGAATTTTTATCAGTAATCATGTCTTCTTCCTTTTCTGCATGCCCAGTGTGAGACATCTGGAGCTACATTTGTAGAATCAGTGAGCATTTTATTGTGCAATAAATTTGTATTATTTCTAAGCCACTTAAATGCTGTTTATGAGAGGCTTCTGGGTTGGTTTAAGAAGAAATTAATATTTCTTTGTTCAATGCGTAACTCTGACATTGTGCATTAAATATGGCTCATGACCCTTCATCAATTAAACAGGCTGAAAGGAAAGACTGAATAGTTGCTTATTAAGACAGTAACCTTCTGGCAATATACTGATTCTGTATTGAAGGAGTCAGTACGGGGCATAACCGGGAAGACACTAATTTCAGCTTAAGGGGGCAGCAGAAGTTCTGTGGCGGGGTTTGGGATTTGTCTGGGGTTTTTTTCCTTGTTGTTTTGTTGTTTTTTTTTTTTAATTTCCTTTAGTTCTTTCTTTTTACAGCATTGCTAGCCTTTTGTTATGGGGCTTGGAGGAACAGGCATGTAACATGGTGCAGAAGGCTGAGCCTGGGGTAGAGCTGCCACAGGTAGGGGCCCATCAGAAGGGATGTCTGTTTTCCTGGCTCCTTGGTGCAGGTCCGAAGCGGCCATGAGAGACTGAGGCCATGGGTTGTGTAAGTGCATCGTGTGTGTTTTGTAAAACAGAAATTTTAAAGTAGAAATCACCGTTCACCTGCTACACCCATCCTCCTTAGTAAATAAATTACAGGTTTTATGCCGCTGAGCACTGTAGCTCTGTTCTTGTGACCATCCCACCTAAATTCACCCTGATGATGAACAATTTGACCAGGTTTAAACATTGAAGTTCCTCCATTCCTTATGGGAATTGGCATTGAAAATTCAACAGTGGCTCAAATACCTAAATTTCTTCTTTATTTTTAATAATTGAAAAATGCAATTACTAGTTTTATAATTAAAGGGACATAAAATTTAATATTATCAACAATTATTATATTGAACATTTGATTTTTTTTTTAAATTCAAGCTGTTTCTGCAACAGTTAAATCCACCTACATATAGGTGAGGCTGCACCTTATTCAACGCATCTAATTATTCAGTTCAAACTCAAGAAAAATATAGTTAAGATGCTAAAAATATGTAACTGTAAAAGTAGCTATAAGTATCCTAAAATTACACCACCTCACAATCCCAAACTGGACTAGTTGACTTGCTCTGCTGAAAACAAATATAAATTTATTGTGATTTATATTTTATATTGTATCTCTTCAGTGTTTTTTTTTTTTCCTTTAGAAAACCATAGGCATATCTGTTGAAGCAGTAATTCACCTAGCAGAAAATTTGTGAGATCTAACACTATAACCACCAAATAACAATATAAATTGGTCAGATAACCTTTCTGCTCTGAGCCAGATAACCTTTCTGCTCTTAGTGATTAGGAGTAACACTGGTCCTTACCTGCAGCATCCTTTTATTAGCTTGTGTGACTTTAACACTGCTCTCAGGACTGGATGCATGCCCAGATCAGCTTTAGGTCTTTTTTTTATCTCTGAACTTATTTGCTAACTACATGACTAGCCATCAGCTGTAGCAATCCAATCAAAAAAGCAAAGGAAATACAAAAAGAAATGCAACCCCTTCTTACCTGAATCACATTGTTTTACCCCTGTGCAACTTGTGCGTACTTTTCAATCTGCCCCCCCCCCCAGTGGCTAAGGCACAAATATTTATGTCAAAAATAACGAGATTTGAGCCTATATATCTGAAATATGGAAACCTATACACTGATGCTCTGACTCTAAGATTATCTCTATTTCCATAATGAAAAAATGGATGACTGTGATATTATAAACTCTGTCCCTATTGTATCAGTAGCATACAATTCTACAATAATTATTCATAGAGGATTGATATTAATAATCTCATATCCAAGAAAATGAACAGAATACCTTGATTTTTTTTCTTCACAATAAAATCTTCATGGAAGTTATGAATAACATTTGCAAGCACTGAAAGAATAGACTTTAGCATATGTTGTAGGATGGCTCTGCAAGAAAAAAATGTTATAAATGACGTCAAAGTTGTTTAAAATGTACTTGATTCACAACCTGAAAGATTTTTCCTATGTGAGTAGGAAGATTTCTCAGAAAGTTATTAAACACAGCAAGTCTCATGGAACCTTATATAGAGCAAGAGAAACTATATGGCTCTGCTTTCAGCTGATGGTGTCACTGAAAAAAAAAAAGAAACTTCAGTTTACCTGAATATCAGAACCACACATGCAGTTCATGATGTTGTTTCTTTTGAGCTCTATATATGGTGTTACCTTGAGTGTCTGGCACAAATGATAATTTTGAGAAACAAAACAAACAAACCAAAACAAACAAAAAAAAAGGAAAATTTGTCAGAGAAGACAATAGAAATGAGGAAGAGTGAGCTCTAATCAGAGAAGACCCGAGAGCAACAAGAGAAAGATCTGCGTATCCTACTCCTCAGAAGCACCAAGTCACAAATTATCCCTAGCTGAAAGCCTGACTCTGAGTGACCGAGATGAGATTCTGGCTCTTGATATTTAACTATGATAACGATTCAACTGCGGGCAACAATGATCTCTCTCTCTGATGCTACAACTCACCTAGCAGTTGTGATGTTACTTCTAAAGATAAAAGTAACCGCACAAACTGAAAATTAAGAGTTGTTTAAGAAAACTGCTAATAACTATGCTTTAACTTCCTAAGTGGCTTTTATGTAGAACTTAGAAACCAAAGTAATCCACAATATTAGCATGATTTATTTACAAGCTTCTAATGACTTCTGGTCATTGTTATACATAAAAAACATTTTGCAAATTCAGCAAGATAAAAGATTGCCTTCTGTAGTAAAAGTCTTCTTTATGAGTTGCTAATCTTTAATGAAAAGAAAAAAAAAAAAAAACAACTAAACAAAACAACGAAATCTGAACTGCATTATGCCTGGCTGGCTTGTTTCAGGTGCGTAGGATAATGAGCCATCTGTCCTTTTTCCTGTCCTAGAGAGCACATAGGCCAGGCAAAACTGACACTTCAACCCCTGAGCTACTCTGAGGCTGCATACTCTTCCAAAGTGCAGAGTAAGGGGTAACAGACTGGCAAGGCTATAGCTAGGGAGCGAGAGTGTGCAGAGCGTTGCAACCCCACTGCGAGGTGGCAGTTTGTGCACAGCCTTGTAGACAAATGAGCTCCAGGAGGCATTTTCTTCCAAGTGACCCAGTGATGGCCTGAGCCATACAGCTGTATGTCTTGACACATACTCACTCTGGTATTCACATGCATATTTTTCATATTTTATGCAGCCTTTGATCTGTAAGGGCACATTATGACACAAAGGGGAGAAAAAAATGTAAGATTCAGCAATTATACCAAGAAAAAAATATGACAAAGACGTAGGCTAATTTCCTTGGTGGGAGTTTGCTGTTTCAAACATATGGCAAATTAAGGGTCTCGCTCTACACGTTTTGAAGCACCCTGCACTGCAACCTAAGTAAATGCCAAAATTCTGCTACCCTACGCTGATGCGAACTAGTGGCGATTGCCCTGATAAATGAGATGTCTCCAGATTTGCTTCAGTAAACAAAGACAGCAGAACTTGGCCCACGGGGAGTTGAGGGGAGTCATCATTTGGTAGGAACAGAGCCAAATTCTGGGCATTTCCACAGCTGAAGAAAGTAGACAAAGCATATGCTGCCACTTGTGAACGAAATGTCACTCGTCTTCTAAAGCTGTCTTTACTGTAACGTTGCTATTACTTGTTTCCCCACAGTCCCCATAGTAACTATAAAAATTTCATTTCTACTCTAAATATTTAAATCCCAGTCAGACCTGTTAACATTTTGGAGAGTAAACAGAAAGGAACTGTGTGATTACTTTGCACAGTACCAGGAGTTGTATCAGCTATAATTCTGATTCTGATAGAGATTTCTGAGTAATTTCAAATATAATGTGTTCTGGGATAATCTAATTGTTCCAAGAAAAGCTAGTTACAAAACATTAGTGAACTGTTGGGTACTGGAGTGTTATTTCCTTCATGCTTTTTTGTTGTTGTTGTTGCAAATAGAAACATTTCTGAATCAAGGAGCATCACCTCATCAGGGAGTTAGACTTTTTCAAACATTTCCAGTGTTTGAGCTGACATCAGTTTAATTATTAGCATTTGTATTGCACATTATGTTTTTTTTCTCAGTTGTGATTAAAATTGAACATACAAGAAAAAACTTTCTCAGGTCGCTGGAAGTCAGCGTTTTCTAACAGTCACTACAATTACTGTGTAATTGATCTTACAAGTGAATTCAGAGGTTCTCATCCATGTAACAACACCATTGTGCTAGTACAAAAATATATGAAGACATGATGCCTATCAGAAAGGCTTTATAGTCAAATGAAATTAAATAGGACCAAAAAAAGGTAAACAATCAACGAGAAAAGATTGATCTGAATGTTGAGGTTAACAAGAAAATCACATCATTTTACAGGTTAAATATAGCCCAAATGTACCATTCCAGAAAATTTAGAAGTTGTTTCCATAGTTGCTTTTTCATGTAAAAAAAAAAAAAAAAAGGAATTTGTTTTAAGGGATGAATAATGAACACCTTTAGCGCTAACAATTATCTGACTATTTTCCTTCTCAGAAAATTTGCATGGTTTAATATCATTTTCTTCATAAAATTTGTTGGCTTAGTTAATAATAAAGCAAACAGCCTGAAAACACCACAGCTGAAAATTAAGAACATTACTCTAAGTGCTTTGATATTGATCTCAGACCAGTCTTATTGAGCACATCGGTATAATATTAGTGCCATAGGCACATGTGTCAGTTGGTACAAAATCAATTTTATCTACTTTCATACTTGAAATCATATTTTATTAATGAGAAGTCCAAGAAAATACTTTTTGAAACAAAATAACTCTGATCCCTCTTTAGGAGTTCCATTAATCTATGATGTTCTTTAGACCCTGAAAATTGTTCACTTTTATCCTTTCAATGAATAGGGATTTTTTCTTGTGACTATCAAGAAAAATTTCTTCAGGCAAGTTTCCCGGGACTCTCTAACACATCAATCATTACACAAAGTAAAAGCATGCTTTAAACAACCTCAGCATGTTTATACCCACAGGCACAATTTGGCCAACAGAAAGTTAATATCTGTGGAAAACAAAGAAATATTTCCGCTTGTTATTTGCATGAAACATGAAAGGTGGCTGAAAAGGAACCATATGTTTATTTAACATATTTTACAGCTTTTATTAATTGAATCTAAAAATTGGCAGCATAAGTTCATTTGATCTATTACGCAGCAGTGCAAATCTACTGTGCTATTATTAAAATAGTAGTGACTAAAAAAAATCATGACGTTTACATTACTTGCACTATTTTTGGTCTCTTGAAAAAACACTGTTATAAAATACTCAGAGAGCTGGTGTTCACTGAAGAACATAATGTGGAAGGGTGGAAGGGGAGATGAAGTTAAAAACTAGAGTAGTTAAGGCAGCTTTAAGCCCCACCTGTGCCCTCCTGTGGGACCAACAGCTTTGCAGTAGTAATGACAGCTACAGATGGCACTCACCTCATCTACTGGCTCATCTTTGCACTGACAAAAATATCTGCCTTGTGCGGTGCACCAAAATTTCTGAGAAGTTCCTTGGAGGACAGAACTGTATACATTTTCTCATCCAGTGATGATATGTGCCAATGCTATTGTTTTACCCTCCAAAAAAATGCGACGAGCACCTTTTGAATCTGATGAACTGCACTTGAAGACTTAAGTTGTTGACTTACAGAGGAGGAGGGAGGGGAGCAGATTCCAGCTTCCCTTGCTACTCATATACTTTTGCAACTGCTTTTGCAGCAGATAATACTCTAGTTTGAGCCCATGACCCACCTGGCACCCACCTGGCAGCTCGCTCCCCCCCCCTCACAGTGGGACAGGGGAAAAAACAAAATAGGAAGAACATGGCTGCGGGGCTGAGCTGTGCCCAGCGGTGGGTCCATTGGGACCATCTGTGCCCAGCGCAGGGCAGCCCCAGCCTCTTCCCTCAGAGCCCACCCCTGCAGCCCCCCTGGCTGCCAACACCTGGGCACCTGCACCCAGCCACAAGAACCTTACTTAAGCGTTTCTCTCTCACATGCTGGAACCTTTGGCTGTATGCCGCCTCCAATTTGAAACTGAGCAGGGTTTTTCTTCTGAAATAAAATAAGCTGTACCTCTTTTTTCTTTTTTTTTCCTTCTTTTTTCTTTTCCCCCCTCAGAAAATTAATAAATCACAAAAAAAAAAAAAAAAAAGCAGCTCATTGCCTGGCATAACCCAACTGTGTACTATATAAATAATTTATTTTTCTACTCATTCCTCCATCCATCCACAGGCTAATCTGTCCCTGAATTTATGTGTGTTTTTCTAGAAAAATGTAAAAGCCTTGATGGCTGATGTAAGAGGGCTGTATGTATTTGAGATCGATCGCAGTACATTGTTTTGAATGCAAGTTACAATATTTACAGAAGTCCCTCCTTGGTGCAGTGCTTAGTCAATGAAAGCCTCACATGTGTGCTGGCATCACATCTAAAATAAAGTAAATAATGAAGACCAGCAAGTGAAATGTCACTACCTGTTTCAGACAGTTTGCTTGAAATCTACCAGGTCTTCATGCAAGACCATAATTTGCAAGTTTGTAGAACAGGACAGAAGATTACATCCTATAACAGATGAGACATCAGGATTTTGTAATTTTTTTAAATATTCTTAGGCAGAATGGAAGGTATAGATTAAATATCTAAATAAATTAAAAGACATGAAAATGGCAAAAAGAAGAGGAAACATTTTATCTTAAGACCCTCTCCTCCTTGGGTGTCACTCATAATGGAAATGGTATGCTGGAGAAGAAAACCTGGAGGCAGTTTGAGGAAGATATGGAAGATATCGCAAAGACAAAGAAATACTCTAGAGTGGCTAAAGAGTGAGCACTTACATTTACATTTAGAATCAAAGTTTTTATCGCACACAAAGAAAAGGACAGAGAGCAGAAGCTTTAGCGTTTCTCTCAGGTGCTATTTGTCTGAATCAGAAACTATTGCTTTAAAACAAAAAAAACCCTAGATCAATTGCATAAAAGCCCCAAGCTGGGGTATAGTAGATGGGTCAGAAAATTGATAATCAGGAATGATTTTTCATAATATTCTGGCTTGAATGTGATTTGAGTTAGTAATGAAGAAAAGCTAATTTCATTTCATGGTTGTTTAGTGGACTGTGAGACACTTATGGAGAATCATTTCATATGTATTCAATTTGCAATGGGCAGTATTCCACATGAGACCTGTAGACAGTAATCCCAGTAGAGCGGCTAGGGATTAAAGGGACAATCTGCCTCCCTGAAGTAGTTCTAGCTCAGGAGAAGGCTGGCTGAAACAGCAGCACAGAGATTTGTACTGTTCCTGAGCACCCTGTGTCATCTGGGGAGGTGAGAGGGGAGAGGAGGAGAAAGAAGCAATATTCCTTATAAATGAAAAAAAAAAAAAAAAAAAAATCCTATGTTATGTTTCCTTACCAGTTGACCAGCTAAAATAGTTTCTCATTCACCTATATTGACAGATGACTTCCTCTGATCTCGACAATTTCTTTTTGGTCCATTGAGACAGGATGCTATAGCAATTAAAGTATGAGTAAGGCAAAAAGAAGAAACTTGTTATTTTTTTTGTAATCTTAGTGTTTATAAAATTGATGATAACTGTAGATTCATAAATGAATTACAATGAATTCTAGACCAATTTTTGCAAGTATTTTGTTTTATAATGATAATTATGATAATTATTTTAAATATTTTAAGAAATGGTTAAACCCAGGAGGTAGTCATTTTCACTAGGAAAGCTGATCTGCTTGTCTATTTTCAATCTTCTTACTTCATAAATAGAACGCACGGTGCGGGGGTAAAAGGAGGACAGGAATATGACTAATCTTAGAGCAAGCAGAACAAGCAAAACAATCTAAAATGTTCTTGTAACTGGTGACACTTGTCAGCCTTTTCATCTTCAAAATGTTGAATAATTAGCAGTGAGAAGGGAAAAAAAAAATATTAACAAATGTGAAAGATAAGAACCACTGTTCCTAGAGCAGAACCTGATGAAGTCAGAATGAGAGAGTAAGGGACTTTTACAGCATCTACTTATTTCAAAATAAAAATGAGCTAAAGAATAGAAAACATCTTTCCAAAGGCCATTAACTCAAAATTTATCACTTATATTGCATTAACTCCCCACAGAATCATCTTTATGAGTAAAATCTTGTCAGAGTAGTTGTAAAAAGAACAGATGGAACTAGTATCATTCTTCAACTTGTGAATCCACTGTTTACATCACCATCTTTGCTACTATAAGACATTATATCCAAAAGTCGGTTTTGAGAAAGGCTTCTGGTGTAGAAGTTTATCAGCCTAAGAAGTGAATTTTAAGTATACAGGCATGAAAACTCTCAAAGACTTTAAAACTTGTAATTTTTAAGCATCATCAAGTATTCCATCAAGGAGTTTGTAAGACTTTAGTGACATGGATGGACAACTAGACGTAACTGAGTGCAAAGAAAGACAAGCTAACCAAATTAGCATACCCGACAAAGTGTTTCAGATATATTTCATAAAGAATCAGAAATACAGTAGTGTACACCCCGACATTCACAGAATTAGATATTTAAAAAGGAAAGAGTGGAGAAAGATCTGAAGCTAAGAGTCTTTGCCTACAATAATTGTTCCCCAAGGTTTTGCTCAAAGGACTGCAAAGATCAGAGGTGGCACTCAAAATGTCTCCTCAGACCTCTCCTTTACAAATTTGGGACTGCAGTTTATCAAGGGATATTCACAAGATAGACAATGAAACAAAAATGCTGAAATTTATCTCTTGGTATCTTAACTGACTCTGTGAGTTGCTCCTAACTGCATCCCATCAAAATCAGAGGAAATGATCAACTTAAATTCCTCTCTGCCCAAGAATGCACATACAATCACTTTCAGATGTAGAAATGAGATCATTAAGAGAAATGGAGGAAAAAGCAATAGCACGTTGGAGCTTTCCTAGAACACAGTAAGAGCTGAGTGGTCTCTCAGGTCATGTCTGAGCTGTGCAAGGCATCACCATATGGAAATGCCCCAGTAAGCACTGCACATATTGATACAGCATAACCTTATACTCAGTGGTCTTACTAACTTGAATCCCAGGAAGATGTTGGCGTAGCAATGAGTAACAAAGGCTGTGCTATTTCTTTTTCAGGGGATGGCTTCAAGAGCCGACTTCAAGAACTCACTTGGATAAAGGTGTCCAGATGATCTCTATATCTAGCTGCAGTCACCTTCTGTTATGCCTTAATTTACAAAGCATCACAAGTGTGGTAAAATGAAAAGGAACCAGACCAGCCCATACAATTCATGACGTCTCCCCCTTTCCTTAAATATTTAAGTCATAACTGTAGAACTGCAACGATCCTTCCAAAATTTTGTGAAAAAATATACAAAAATTAAAAAAAAATATTCGTAGCTGAGAATTATCATGTATGACATACAGGAAAAGATAATGCCTTTTTCTTTTTAATTCATATGTCTATCTTTATAAAATATTTATATCTTCTTATTGACACCATTACAAGTATCGAATATGCATAAACACATTTATATTGCAACCTACAATTTAGGTTTTAAAGTCAGGAATTTAGGGAGTATGATGGCAGCCTAAAATGAGGGAGCTGCCTAAAATTATTTGGAAGACGATGTATGCTTTTATTGCATCTATAATAAAGTCATGAGAAGGATCAAATAAGTTTCAGTAATCCCTTCAAGTACTTTGTTTAAAGATGACAAGATCAAGTATTCGTTTGCTTCCGTTTCATGAACAGATTTTCTGAAACCACTTAATGAATGGAAAAGTGAGAGGAAAAAAAGAGATCAAGACTACAACATGAGAGAAAGATAGGTAACTGAAGTTATATGAAGTGCATGCAGATGTTAATGATTATGCTGTGTTTGCGGAATGGTTACAGTTCGTTTGTTCTAAGTTTAACATTAACAGCTTGTTTCATAATGCAAATATATTTTTAAGGGGACACAGAACAAGCAAGACACTTATTTTTTCCAGTTATTTATTGCAGAATACAGATATTTGCATATAATTTACGTTTCCAAATAGCACCTCTATGCTAGAAGAAAAAAGAAAAGCAATTTTAAAATGGAAAGAGATTATATAGGTTCCTTCAGCATCTATTATCTAGGAAATTTTTATTCACATAAGTAATAGCTTCTTTTCAACAGCTACTGTATTCTAGGTGTGGTAGCTTCCTTAGCTCCTGATATACATATATATATATATATATATATATTTCCTACTTGGCGTCCTGTAACTCTGAGAGCAGTCAGTGAGAACAAATGGGTAAGTAATTAAAGAAATAAAATCTCTCTAGATAGAAATTACCGATATTGCATTGGTTCAGCTTTAAATATATTATTTGGTGCATAGAACCATCTAGAGAAACCCTTCTGGGAAGATGTGATGTTTACTCTTAGCTGTAGAAGATGCTATTTTCATTGGCTTCTGTTTTCTTAATATGACTTCTTTCATGGCATGAGCCCTGAAAGCAAGCACATCGGAGTACAGATGTATCCTGTCCTGGTACGTCTTTTGAAAACTGAAAGAATCTGAAATCCAAAGATTTTTCTACTGAATTAAGTCCATGGCTATTAGAAGATTGCATTTGAATCATCACAAATTAATAGTCAGCTCTAAGCAGAGGCTTATAATATAATTTTCTATGCGTACTAAGGCACATTTAAATATTACCTATTAGTAATATGAAAAATGCACATACATTAAATTAAAAGCCTACTAATACTTATCTCTATGCAACAGACAGTTTAACAGAAAAAGAAAGGAAAATAGAATAATGAGTCAAAATTCAAGGTAGTAACATTTTCTCCATATCTGCAACATATTTGATTGCAAAGGTCTACATATCATAGAAAACAGTGAGGTCACCTTCATTGCATGTAATAGAAAACTGACCATAACTGCATCATAATCATCATATTTCAGATAACACTCTCACAGCAAAACAGTAGCTCGTATTTTCACTACATCAGACGCTGTTTCTTGACAGCAGTCAATAGGAGCTGGATATAAGTAATTGACTTAATAATACTGAAAGGAAAGCAGTTCAACCAGATCAACGGATGAAAGAATAATTTTATCTTTAGGCAATCAGGATATCAAATGCGCAGCAGGAGGTGTAGAGGAATTTGGAAACAGTGAGGAATAAGACATACGTATCCCATAGCTTTAGTGGAAATTGCAGCGAATGAGAAGGTTTTGCATAGGTTTTCAATAGGGTAGTTATAACTGGTTTATATTCATATTTATTCAAGTCCAATGCATGTTTCGGCATATTTTTCATTCCTTAAGAAAAGCAAAATGCTTTAATTTCAACAAGTGCAAAACATAAGGTCCTTCAAGAAAACAAAGGAACAGAGAAAGAAACATCGCTTTACAGTCACTTTAGCAGCCAGCTCCTATCCATAGCAACCATTTCTTGATGTGGTGGTAAAAATGTTTACAGAAGTATCAGCTCATTGAGCTCATGTTGCTGCTTGGCACATTAGGAAGGTTCTGTTTCCTTTAGCATTTGAACATATAAATGAAATGCTTCATTGGTTTTACTCTAGTTTCTTTTGGTACACCAAGAGAAAAGTTTATTTTGTTGAGTTTTATTTCAAGGATGACTGGCTGATGAGTGAACTCAGTCTAATTTCTCCTGAAGAGCTCAGTCATTAAAATGCTAAAGTTCTCCAATGGGTCCCAAGAAAGGATTACTTTATCTTCAACAACAAGAAAAAGAACAGATGTGGAAAGGAGGTGGTGTATGGTAGAAAAGGAGTAAGTCCCACTACATGCACATCTCACCAGCTGCAGTGGACACTAACTCTCCGTTGTTCCTTGGCTGCCATCTTCAGCACCCAACAGCTCTAGTCCCACAGTTCAGCCCATATCTTCTAAATACAGCAACAAATACCCCTTCAGTACGAATTGTATCTATTTATGCTGTGAGAAATAAAGATGAGAAAATGAAAACAGGGCTCTAAACAATATAAGCAAGTCCATGAGTTGTTCATTGTCAGGAATAATACTCATTTTATTGGAACATGTATTCTTACCATAAAGCCAGGTAAAAGCAAATGCTGGGAGATAGTTGTCATTGTTACTGTTGTTTTTTTCAATCTGCAAGACAAGAAATTACAGATTTGCTAGTAGCCTCTCATAGATGAGATGCAAAATTACCGTCCAGAGATGAAGTCCAAAATACTGTAGTCAGATTTATCCCTAGAAAGATGAGTGTGGTGCTACCTTGGTTGAAGTAAAGAAGAAAACTGTGCAGATTTAGCCACCACATCTTCAAAGGATGTGGAAGTAGATCCTGATATGGTAAAAGCAAATATTCTGTGAGCCCCCCAAAAAAATCTGCACCTTATGCCATCTTTCCCAGGGCAAAAGTGCAGTATAAGACTCGGCAGCTGATGGTGATCTCTCAGAATACGTTTAGCATGAGAGAGAACAGTTGCTATGATTCCGATTCTTCTTCCTACTTATGAAGCCCTACATATAGGGGGCTTTAGAAGAACAGACATAAAAGAAAACAGTTCAAGATGTAGTAAGCATATACACATGGAGGCAGAGAGACCCGAGTTTCTTTATGTTAGCACCAAGTGAGCTGGGCATAGAGTTGTTACGGCCTGGAACATAGAGCAAAGATTGCTCTGTATTGGCTGAAACAATTCAAAAATTCAGCCTTCTGACCCAAAGAACACTGGAATGCTATTTTATTTTGCATATTAAGTGAGATGCTTTTCTAGCCATGTAAGAAGACACAAGAAGCGTGTTTTCTATCATGATTATGTCTTTAGTGTCCGGTTTGGTTTTGTTAAAATCCAGTGACCCTATTATTGCTGTGACAACATGACACTGTGAGTTACTATGATGTGCTGGCTTCACAGCTGTAGTTAATTGGACAAGGAAGAATTCTGTTCCTGAGTAGCAGGAGTGGTTGGATGTGAGTTTGGGGAGTTGAAGAAGAACACAGTATACTGAGTAGCACAATCAATGCTGAATCTTTTACATTATTCATTTTTATATCAAATTCCCCTGTCAGACAAGCTGGGAAGGAATTTTGAAGTTGTAACTGGAGATACTACATAAAAATGATTGGTCATGGAATAATTAAAAGAGCTGACAGGAAGAACGAAGGGAACTGACATTTACACTATAACCTTAGGTTACAAAGCTAAATAGCTGAAGGGAACAGAGTACATCCTTAAATACAACATTTTGAACTCTCTGTAGGTTCGGGAATGTAAGATCAGCAAGACAGATAGCTTGCCTACCAGTCTCATTTTCAAAATTCTTTCTGTTTCAGAAGGGGTTCAAAAAAGGTTTTCCATTGAGCATTTTCCCCCCTTCTAAGCTAAATTCTGGAGCAAGACTTTTGAGCAAGGCCTGAGTCCTAGATAAAACCAGTGGCTAGAAGTCAAATTAAAACCTTAATTAGAGTTATGCTGATAAATTGGAATAAAAATGGATTCGATAGTGCACAGAAACCTAAAGTTAGAAACCTTTAGAGCACTGCACAGTTGTTATTTTAATTTAAAAAAAAGAAATATTCTAGTTATTTTAAAGAAACAAGGTCTAACGATCAAACAACTAGATCTAAATCAGAAAAAGATCTGTTATACCCTTTGTACATTACAGCCAAAATATATGGTTAAATTCAGGCCCTCTGTGTCATAAATTGCAAGTATCATCAGTTATGGATGAATATCATCAAATGAAGAAATGTTCTTTTCTTGTCACATTATAATATAAAATGTCAACACACATGGCTGATTTTTATAAACTTGCACGTATCTGAAATTTTCTGGTAGATTTATGCCATCAATAATACAGAGTATTTTCCAATCTGTACATAAATCCTTTTAAAGATATAGTATTTTATTACTGATTGACGAGAACAGTTGAGGTTTTTTCCTAGCACTAACATAGAGCCGCAAGGTACGAGAGAAGAGATTTTTGGATTTGTAACAGTGGTAAAGTACAGGCTGATTAAACCACCATTAATCATTTTTTGATGTGAATCATTGTTGGAAGCACAGTTTAGAACTGAAGATTAACTCTTAAAGAGCTCCATCCACGTTCTTGCAGAGCTTTAGCACTACCTGCAGTGTTTTAACAGGGAAGAGTACAGCATTTCCCCATCAGGTGAAGACTACCGAGGTGCCTTCTGCCCCTCCCCAGCCACCAAGGGCCTCGCAAAGGACCACCTCCACGTGGGAAGAACCGGCTGAATGGCTGCTGTTATGCAGCAGTCTGTACCGTCAGCAATGGTCGTGCCCTCCGATTCAAAATAACTACTCCTGAAGCCAAAATTACAGGAGTCACAGAGAGAGGGCCAGAACAGTTGGGAACGATACAGAAGTAAACGCAAAGCACAGATCAGACAAATCAGAAGATCAGGGTTGTATCGTCTGTTCTTTATATTTCTTTGACAAGGTTTTCTGTATTTTCTGCTCTGAAATCTAAAAAATCGATCTTTGTTTAGTAAATGAAAAGCTGACAGGAGGATTTCAAGAAGATCTAGTATATCCATTTGCTTCTTATCTGCAGAAAGCCTGTGAACTTTGATAGGGGAAAACCTTCAGGCTAGAAAAGCATCTCCCTCACCTCACTTCCCCAGTGGGAGAGGTGTTTAGTTTCCTGTGCATTATAAACGCCAATAATTGTCCTTCTGTGCATGCGTTCCTGAAAAAGCAGAGACTAATACCGAATGCTTTAACTTGACAAGTAAACAGCAACACAAAACCAGTAACGCATCAATAAACATAGCACAGGGATTCCATGTTTCCCCCCAGATGCTAAGAGCTTGTAAATTTAATTTAGTTCCACTTTACACTGGGAAAAACACACTCGCAGCTTTTCAACTCTTTTTCATTAAATGTAAATCTTAATAAATTACATAATCTTTCTACAAAAGTAGCTTAGATGAGGGTTATTTAGGTTAAAATGCTCAAATGTTAGGGCATGGCAGGTTTACGCTTCCTTGGACAATTGTAATTCCTTTGTCATTGTGCTTATGCAACATGACGTGATCTTCAACTTCAGGATCACATATATTTACCACAGGCTGTAGTCTCACTCAGGACTAAAGCTGCATAAGAAAATGAACATGTCTTTGCCTTTGCAAACGAAACATTTCTGGACATCATCTTGTGATGTTTTTCAGTTTTCTTTTAGCTATATATTTTTGTGATTAGCAACAGAGTATCTAGATTATTTTTTGAATTTACACTCAGGATAAATTAGGCATCTTTGTTTTATTTGATTTCATTTTGTAGTAAGCTAGCACAGGCCTAGGAGCTTCCGGGACAAATTATCTTCATGCCTTTCTTAATGCCTCCATAACTGTGCCTGAGTTTATACACTTCATATACAGAATAACCAGGCCTAAACCACAATCAGTCAGTACTCTACTTGTTTTCCCTAAAATATTTCTTCCATCTAAACCACATAGTTTTATCGACATTTAAAGCTCATCTCAAAGAACCATAAGAACTTCTGCCTATACAGAAATTTCACAATACTGCTTTTCCAGCCATTACACGTGGCTTTCTATACATCCTACGAAGATACAAATATTTAAAAAAACTTGTCAGTGCTCACCAGGTAGGAAAACAAAATGACAAATTACTTTGTGTGTGTAAACTGTTTTGATATTCAGTCTTGCCAGGCTCTTCCTTTACCACCAACAGGATACACAGCAAGAAACAGTGCCCTTCTTGGGATTTAGAAATGTTATCATTAAAGGGTGCAGAGGGCTGCTGTTTGAAAATTAACACTACTCTGTTACGTGTATTTTTAGCAGTTTTCTTCTTTCTTTGGAAAGAGAAATTGTAGGGAAATGACGTGTGCTAACTGACAGCTTGCCAGCAGGAGTATCACTGAGAACATTTAATATGAAATACCAAGGTAACGTTTCTTTTCCTACAAACTGTAGCGGAAAGCTGTCAAATTCTGGTCTGTTTCTGCGTATAACAAACTTCTGCTGCTGTTACATTGTTCTGACTGATGAGGGGATTATAAATTATTCTTAGGCATGTACTCTTACCTTTGTCATTTGCATGTATTTTGAAAGTATTCTGAACATTTGTTATGCTCATAACCTAAGCTCCCTAAGCTATTCATCCCCTGTTCATCATCTGATGGGAATAAAAAGCCCACGTAAAAGCCATGGAAGGAACTTCTCTGTAAATGTAGACTTTCAGCTGTAACATCAAATTGATTTAGCTGTTTGCTTTATCTTCTCTCTTTTTCCATAGCTTATAGACTTCATGACTTAGTCACTTTTAATCTTCTTTCTGTTTACCATCTATATTTCCCCCCACAGGTATTAAATCTTTTTGATGTTGGAATTTTTAAATGTCAGATAACAGCTTCCTCTCCAAAAATGTTTTTCCAAAATATATCCTGCCAATTAAGGCCAAAATTCTTCAAATCAGACATGCCTTGTAATTGCCTTGATTTCTGAGTCCCTGTTTATACTTGATTTTCTGAAACACAAAGTGTCACGGCCCTGGTAAACACAAAGGAGACTGTGTCAGAGTGGTGTTTATAAAAACCAGAGACAAATGTCTGGCACTCACCTTTATTGAAATGGGCCTTCATCCAGAAGCCACTGCAGTTACCTTGGTTAACTTCAGATAACTTGGTTATCTCAAGATAACAACATATTAGTGAACACTTTGTTAGCTTAAGATCAAGGTTTCATCAGGGTATTCACCTGGTTCCCTGCTGAAAAATTAGGGTATCATTTTCAAAACTGATTTAAAATCTACACCATGGGGAAGAGACTGCAGGTATTAAGATATTTGTCTTCCAGCATATCTCCGTCCTTTGTGGTACAGCTTTCTAGATCACAACCAGGATAACCTGCACGTGACTCTCTAACCAGCCATTGCCAGCTTAGTATTTGGTAGCTAGTTCTTGCTGCAACATTTAACATGGGGAAAATAGCTCAGCTTTCTGTCCTAGGCTACTAGATTTAAAATATTTAGGTTTGGTCAATTTAATTTTTTTTCTTTTTTTTTTTTTTAAATTTCCTGCACATTGCAGTCAGCTCTGGCTCCCTCAGCAACCTGTTTGCACAAGTAGAACACGTCGAGTATCAAAGGTTCACTGCTGGCATTCAGTGAGGATGAATGAGAGGGAGGTAGGGTGCCAGCGATGGAAACTGGTTTCATTCATCTCCTCTGTTAAATTAGGCAGCTTTGAAACAAATAAAAAATCTGGCCATTCTACTGCTAAGCATTTTAAAAATTTAATTGTAAGGGGTTACTGACAAGCCAGAACTATTTCTTTGCCTTATGGAAGCTGCTATTCTTATAAGAGTCCCTAGAGAAATGGAGATATTCTAGGGTAATTTGTACATAAACCCTCCTCTCCTCCTTTGGTGACTCTTCATTTTGCAAGGCTCATTCTGCAAGCAGAGGACAGATCTCTCCCTTTGAAATCTAACAACGTCCTTCATGGTCAGCTTCAGGGAGGTCACCACGTGACGCCAGGTGCGTGGGCAGCACTCCTGGCTGTTTCTGTGAGGCCCAGAACAGCCCTGCTGAACAAAAAAATGAAAGAAGTAAACATTATCAGCATAGCAAAGAACAAAACAATTGCCAAATACAGCAGGATCGAAGAAAAAAATTGTGACTGCCTGTGAACCACACAACAGCACAAACCACTTCACACTGTGCTCCTTGCTGTAGGTCTGAAAAGCCTCAGAATTCAGAGCAATCGCCTCAGGCATACAAAAGGCTGCAGGAGAATTAGCTGAAATTTGTGTAATATTTTAATGAAAAATGTTACCTTTGGTAAAAGCATAAGAGATTTTAGGTTTATTTTTTATGCTTAATAGTTTAATGATAAAGCAGGAAAAACAAATATTAATCTTTTTTCTGTTTAGTCCTTTTTATCAAACACATTTGTTCTCACTGATAGGTAAAAGAAAGTAAAATATTGAAAATGAACTATTTAAAAAATCCCATATATACTCACAAATAACAAACTTCAAAAGAGATTAATTTTTTTTTTATTTTCACATGATTCTATGCCTCTATTGTCTGACTAATCTGAAACCATAACTTTTAAATGCATTTCTTTACAGAAGGCAAGCTTTTAAAAATTCAGGGCTTTACAAGCTGCCGTAAAATACATAGGAAAGATAAATGTATAATGAATATTAAAACTGAATAGTATGTTACACCTATTGTATAATATGTAATTACCTGTGCTACAATATAGGTAAGAATATTACCTGGTTATTAATAGTTTTGCAAAGGTCATTACTAACTTTCTCTCCTGACTCATGACAAATTTTATATGACAAAGCTGTGTGAAAAAGATCAATATGTAAGTATTCAAGAAACTGAACTTTTAAGGGCACCCAGGCAAAATTTCTGACAAGAGTTTCCAGGAAAAAATAGAATATTATGCCTTGTGCCAATAATACATTAGGTTCTTCGTTGCACAAGCTCAGAATGTTTTGCTGATGAGTAAGTCTATTACAAAGCCATGCATGATTTTGTTGTGGGTTTTTTTTCCTGTCGTGCAGATTTTTCTGAACAGCATTTGAAAGCTTTGTGCATTTTCTGAAATCTATGCACATCTTGCAGTTTGGTTCCTGGATTTCTGGAGATAATGGATAAGAAGTGACATTAGAATTGGATGCCACACCCACAGTAAAAAAATGTGATGCACTCAAGATCCTTTGTAATTATACTGTATGTTCCATGTGCAGGAGTAAGTCAGACCCATCAGATTTACAGTACCTGTATCACACCATGTGCAGGCACATAATTCTATCCTGGAAATCCTGGACATTAAAATGTCAACCATTGCATTTAAGGAGAGGTACAGTGTAAAAGATCCACCTGCTCTCTGCTCATCCCTTCACCTTTTGTGCAAGGGAGTAGTGATCCTGTAGAAGCTGTCTCTCCACTCTTTTTGAGGTTGGCAGATATGTCTATACAGAGAAATGCAGAATACTTTGACGGATTAGGAACTGTTGAATATGGAAGTGGAACAATTGTTATAATTGTTGTTGGTTTTATTTGATTTTCAATACTTTCCCTTTAAATTACTTTTTAATACTCCAGATCAAATATTCACAACAGTCATTTCCTGGGATCACAAATTTTACCCCCAAACTCTTAAACAATGAATAAATATGAGAAAAGTGTTACCTGCTTCAGCAGCATAGGTACAAATACTTATTTTCATCAGGTCAGTACCAGTCGGAACAGTGCAAACCACATTATTTGCTCTTGTTAAAGAAAACACTTCACATGTGGATGCACAGATGCAAGTATAGACAATCACAACACCAAGATTTAATCTCATTGGAATTGAGGCCTCGCCTCTCTCTGAACAACCAGCTGAATTATACTTACCAAGGTATATTCCAGGAACAAACTTTCTTTAGACAGCCAGCACTTCTTCCAAAGGAATCTTGAATTTTTATGGGAGCTGAATATCTTATGTCCCTTAGGACTTGTTTATATTGCTGTTCTGCTTTTTTATTTGTTTTCCAAAGTTAAAATTCGTACTGTTCCTAGTATCTTGTGTGGAATTTTTTTGCCAGTTTGAGATTCAAATCTACAGAATGCCAGGTAAATCTGTTCTTTAGTTTGTGAAGTAAATTCCCAGATGCTTCTGAGGACATCCAGTTGTATTTTCCTTCTTCAGCACAGAACAGGGACAAGGATAGTACATGAATCAGCGGAGGAAAAGCACAGCGGAGTAATTCTTTTCTATAGATGTATGTACAGTAACATTCTCACCCATGCGCCTAGTACAGAAATTGGCAGTGGAGCTGTGCTTCCTTTCCCATTTCAGCATGTTGCCTTGCCTGGAGAAAGGGGAAGGAGAGTTGCTGTGGTGGGGATGGGGAAGCATTTCTTCCTCTTTTCCATCCCATCAAACATAAAGTCATACAATCTACCTCATTTTAAATCTTTTCAAGCTCTAGCCTTACATAAAGGAAAAAAAAAATAAAAATACGTGCAGTTATAATGCTTAGTCTGCCATGAATATGCACTCCAAATTCCAAAAAGCCTCTAAAACAATAGTTTTAGATTCCATCAGCATCTGTGCACCAGCAATTAGGGTCCTTCAAGAATATCAGAATCGATAGGACACTAAGTCAGGAGTGTCCAACTGTTGCCTAAATTGGTATAATTATACTAGGACGTAAGAACAAAATGTCAGCTAGGTAATATTGCTCTCCATTCAATACCAGTCTGACCCCGACACAAGCATACCATCAAGTGTTGGGTGTTCTAATTGAGGAAAAAAATGAGGTTTAGGTAGGCAATGACCAGATAAGAGGAACAAGAACAATTAGTAATAAAAAAATATAAAGTACTAGAAAATACTGAAAAAAGTTTTTATTAAGTGTGGGGAAAAAAATAACCAACCAACCAAACCCCTCCCCTCTTTTAAGAGACATGATCATATTTTTCAAATATATGAAAAGCTACTGCAAAGCATGCTCATTTTTTTTCCTCCTAGCCCCTGAAGATAAAAAGAAAAATACTGTGTGTCAGAAAGATTGTGGAATCATAAAAGAAACACAAGGAAACACTTTCTAGAAAGTACCGGGATAAACTCCCAAAGGAGCCTAAGCATTGGAGGAAGAGCAGTATTAAGTCTGTCAGGAAACTCCCAATCCGTCTGTCTGTCTAACTGTCTGGCTACTGGAATACAGTGTCAAAGAGAGATTAACTAAAGTGCTTTTGTTTCCTCTGACACTGAGATTTTTCCCTTTTAACGCTTTTTTTATATGAAGAAGCATTTTCAGTCCCTGCTGTCCCTGCCTATCAAAGAAAAACCTTGGGCAACAGCTGGCTGATCAGAAGTCAATATGACAATCAGAACAGAATGGCAATCAACAGAGCTACATCAGAGCACAACCGGTGTAAGACGAATACCACGTTCTGAATCTTGGCTTTTCTAACCGTAACATAATACACTTTTACCTAAGGCTTTCCTTAAGATCAAATGAAAATATGAGACAATGAACTTAAGAAAAATCTTTCATATGCTCAGCCTTTACCTAGGGAGTTTATACAAGTGCAATAGAAATCGAAGGAAACCCAAGCTTTATAAAACCTAACTTTAAGATTTAAGAAATCCTACTTTGATTTCCTATTCCCATATTGCAACTGTTCACAAAAAGATTCTGAATATTTCCACACACAGCCATACCTTTAGTTAGTTCAGACTGACGTACCTTCACTGACTTTGAGGTGGAGACATACCTTGATCTGCATCAGGTGGAAATCTGACCCTTTTGCTTTTACACACTTTTGCTGTAAGTACTTGTGCTGATGATAAATTTTCTAGGTTAAATCACATAGAAAGTAATAAACATTTTTTTTCCGTTTCAAATTCATATTTACATCCTTTTTTCTGCAATCTTGCCTTACAATATAACCACCTTTAATTTCATGAAAGACTTGCATACAAATGGAACATATGCAATTACGATTCAACAGAGGAAGCAAAAAAGGGAGCATTTAACATCTGAAAAGACACCATAGGATAAGAAGTATGAGTAGTCCTAATCTAGTTTTGTGACATGATGAAACATTACTCGAAGCATAAAAATGATGCCTGTGGCTTTATTTTGACTAGTTCTGATTTAAGGATATGAGGGAAAAGGAAGATCAGTTACGCACGCTGGGCTTGTTGGTGCTTATATGCTATGCATATAGGCCAGCCAGAGCTGGCCTTCAAAAAGTCAGGTGAGATAACTAGCAGAAATATAGATGAATCAACCTAAAATTTAAAATACAGTATTCAAAACTTGTGGGTAACCCAGGGTAAATACTTACACGATCTGACCAAATGTAGACCTCTACAATCTAGATGTTTATGTCTTGCTAGTCATCTGGTTTCACTTCATATCTAGTGGAGGCACATCTAGAGTACAATTCAGCCTAACAAGGATGTCCAAAATGTCAGATGAATTACACCTTGCAAATATCTAGTTCTCTTTACTGACTGTAAAAAAGCCTATGCTGATTAGCTTAGAAGATCTACACAGTACTTATCTAAAATTAGGTGAGATTAATTCCATGATTAATCTGTTGTTATTACCCCAGCTAGCTATTTAAAGCTAGTTAAGAAATCTCAGGAGAGCTGCAAAACATACAAGCTGTGCGTTTGTTTTGCAGTATCAACTTTCCCACAGTAGGAAAGCCAGGGCGAGAAGCAGGCCACTTCTCTAAAGTAAATCCACTGTCTCAATTAATGCAGACTTAGAACAAAAACTAGTGGCTTTCCAACTCACTTCCAACCAGTGAGAACACGCTAAAATGGGATTTCTTAATGGCATTCCTGATTAAGCTACCTTCTGCTTTTGTCCACGAAATATCTGCATATAAATCACAGTTTTCTTGAATTTTCTACTCTTTCAGTTTAGTAGGCAAGATGTAGGGGGATTTTTGGTAGGAGACAGACAGAACAGTTAGAATAATAATCTTTCTAAACATGAGAGAAGCATACACTGCAGCAGTAACTAGTCAGCAGAGAGAGATGATGTTCTGTATTTTAGGAGACCAGGCAGTCATTTCCAAAAGAAAAATGATAAAAAGGGCCATTAAATATTCAGTTACAATTAATATTTCTAACATGTCTTTGAAACTCATTTTCCATAAAACTCAGTTATTCAGATGTTCACAGAGAATAAACGCAAAAGGAAATTGAGTATGCTGTTACAAATTAATTGAAAGCCTCTTATAGTATATTGATGGACATGTGTAAGAAGCTACATAGCTATTTATTTAAAAAAAAAAATCAAACAAATATTTGCAGACTTATTTTTTCATATTTTACCCAGATGCTACTGCCATGATTTCTGCTTAGGAGAGAGTTCCTTGTTTCTGAAGCATGAAAGTCTGTTTACGTAAACCCTTTGACTTTATTCAGCTGTGGCTCATTTATGTGCAGCTTCCTTATAACATGCTTAGGACAAATAACTTGGGGATCAGTCACCCAAAACCTGCTGTTGCTCGAAGTGCACATTTACAGTCATATCTGCTTTCAGTCAAAATAAAACAAACAAACAAAAAAAGGTAGATGTCTTAATTTGAGCTGAACTCGGTGCCCTGAGGTATCCAAGGCAGCCGCATGGGGCTTGCCATCACTCAGGAGCTGCAGGAAACCTGTGCCCTTCTGGGTCATCAGCTAGAGGCTGGGTCAGCACCCCAGAACATCTGAAACTATTTTAGATCTTAATCTCCAGGCACCTCCATCAAGGCACTGTTCTAAATAGAGAAATGCAGCTTATTTTGAAGAAGAACAGACTGTCCCCTGGATGCATTTCAAGTTGAAAGACTTAATCCGTCTGAAGTCCGTGGAAAATTTCAGAAGAGTGGTGGTCTATAAAGGCCAACAGAGGCACGGGAAGGAGGGACCCTCTGGGAGTGCTCTGTGGTGAAGGCTAGAAAGGTTAACGCTCTCTAACAGATGCAACTTGAAATATAATATACACTCAAAGAAGACACCTTGATAAATGTTTTGTTAGAAGAAGAAGAAAATAAAATCATCGGAAAGAGGGAGAAAGGAAGGGGGAAAAGGAGGAGAGAAATCTTCTAATTTGTTCTTAAGCAATTTAAACTTTTTTTCATATCTCTATGTCTTTTACAAATATTCTTAACTATTTCCCTATTTTGGATATTCTAGGCAAATACTTCTATCAAAATTTTATCTTAATCTGGATTGAAGGGACTGTGATTTTAAGATGAATTGATAACAGTAAGACTATATTGTGTTGAGTATGTAACCCAAAGCACTGAGGCCTCTCTACTGGCAGAGAGCTGGCACTGCAGGAGACACAGGAAAGTCTTTGAATGACGAAAGGTAATCAGGAGGACACTCCAGCACGCAGTAAGATATCAGCTGCAAAGTTACCCTCACGCCAGCCCAGTTCTAAACTGTAAAGGGATAAGGCATTCTTCAGACACAGCATTAGCTGAAAATTTATACTGTACAATACGATATTTTACCAAGACAAGTGCAAAACCTTCTCAAACGCAAGCAACACAGTTTTTAAATAGGTTGACACTTTTTCATTGCTTTTTTCTCTTCTTCATGCCCTTTCAGGAGGAACATATTTGCAAGTACCTTATTTCATTCCTTCATTTCTGTGTCAGATCTATAACACTCCTTCAGATTTCTTCTTAAATTCCAAGGCTGATCCCTTTTATAATAATAAATTGTTCCATCTCTATTCTGGTCTATGAGTTATTAGTTAAAGTGCATGCTTTCCTCAGCTGCTAAGTCAGGAGTTTGCTTTCTTGCCACAGTCAAAGCATTTCCGTGTCAGCCTGAAAGACTGTATAGCACCATCCTGGTTAACAAGCTACCAAAGTTCAATGTAGCTTGAATCAATCGTTTTTCACTTACTGTAGATTTTACCTGTTAAAGATTTCTTGGAACACTAATTCCCCAAAATTACCATCTGAGGAGTTTAACAGGAAGCCTTTCTATTATGAACAAAAAAAAAAAAAAAAAAAAAAAAAGGAACTAATGCTTGCACTAAAAGTGACTTTTAAATTAATTTCAACAGGAAACTAAAATGTGCAGGTGTGAGAGACTGTGGTCATACAAGACGAGAGAAAATTAACAAGAGAAGGATTATTGTCTGGCTGATTTCATATTATATACATTACAGATGGGTCAAAAATTCCACTCTGCCCTGTGCTGAAGTGTTCTTTACAGTATAAGTTAGGTTGTTTCTTTAGAATTGAGTTTCTATTTGGGACCTTATGTGCTCACAGTATTAGTTTTATTATTTTATATCTTGTCAACAAAGAAATTGAATTTCATATTTGTAAAGAAGGCCTGCATTTTATTTCATTTGTTTTCATATTAAGCTGTTTAATGATATCATTAGAAAATAAATTATTATTGTACTGCCTCTTTACCAGTTCTAAATTGAAGATTAAACTTGCATATGTAAGACATAGTGACACTGCATCAGCAAAGATTCTGTAACTGTGATCCTTGGATGTCCTTAGAGTCCTTAGATTTGGCTTGTAACATCCTACTGAGCAGCAAATCTTTATATTCACTTGACACATTCCAATAAGAAACATCTATTTCTGAAAAATATATTTTTAGAGACTAACCTCCTAACAGGGGCAGAACAATAGAGAAGTTTAATTATTTTTTTTTCTTTTAGGAAGAGGATGAATGATCATGGAAAACGAAAATAAAGCGAAGTATTAAAAATGCTCCCAAATAATCATTGAAATTTTTCCCTGCTGCTTTTCAACAAAACTAAATACATATCTATGTTTAAAAGTTTCATTTCAAATAACCTATGAAGAAAAACTGGTAAGTGGAAAAAACCAATATCAAACAGTAGAAGGAAAGTGACTAGAGAGATTAGAGTAATTCTTCAGAGAACCAAATATGGATTTAACCATTCAATAATTCATATATATATAAAATAATATATTTGGAATTCCAGGGTTATAAATTATGCAAAAATTATAAGGTTTCTCTGAATACGTAAATATTCTCATTTAGTTGTATCTTCACAAGTAATCATGCTCACTGCAATGGCATTGGCAGTGCTATTAGAATTATTTAACAGATTTTGTTCTTTTGTAAAATGGTAGTAAGCCAAACATGTTTTAAAAGTTAGTCAACGAGTATTCCTGCATGTTAAACATTAATATATTATGTGTAAATGACTAATTACAGACACTGAAGATTTCAACTTTCATTAGATATTTATGATTTATGCAGAAGATTAGATGCCATTGATAGAGAAATGAATTAAAAGGCAGTATGGCTCAGTAATATGCTTACTCAATGCACTGGTAACATGAGGTTATGGCTTGCCGCAAACACTTATAAGAGATCATCAACTTAAGAAGTTCTGTTGTTTCCTCTACCAGGTTCATACCTGAATGCCTGGTTCCTATGAGCGCTCTTATAGTTTGTCTGGTAAGTTTGACACAATGTTGCTCAACGACATATGCAAAGTCCCAAAGTAGATATTGAGGGTCCTCTGTACTAGGCACAACAAGGAACATGAAGATCAGGGCCAAAGGGGAAAAAAAAAAAAGAATCTCAGACATCCCACTTCTCATGCAAGAATCCACAGCAACCCAGAATCCCTAAAACTGTGCCCATAGGCTTTTTTTTTTTTTGCTTTTTTTTTTTGCTTTTTTCTCCATTTTCCACTAGCATGAGACCTACAGAGGGAGCTGGGGGACAGATCGGGGGAAATGTTGTTCTCCCGCATGTGTAGTTTGTTCACATCCTGCAAATACTGTTACAGTACTGAAAAGGGACAAGGGCAGAGAAATAACTTGCTCTTCCTTAAATGCACTCCAGTGCCAAAGAACTTCCTTTCGAAACCAGTGTGATATGAATGTGTTATAGCTATCACAATTACTGCTAATTGCCAGTTATGGATCTTCTCCCAGCTTTATAGTTCGAGCTTCTGCCTGCTGCTACACCAGCGCGCAAATCCGAAACAAATGAGCGGAGGAGCTATTTCCTCGTGTCTGTTGCATGAGAGAATAGACTGGCTTTATCCGTAACACAGTGAAATACACCAGGAGGGCTGCCTAGGTAATGAACCAATCCAGCCAACGTCTGGCATGAAACAGGGCCCAAACTGCTGAAAGAGGTACACATCATCTCCTGGCAAGCTAGCATATCGTCTGCTATAAAGCTATCTATCACGCTGTCAAAGGTATCAGATCAGCCCTGCTGTGGAGGGATCTCTGCCACGGTGACAGAGACATTTTCCTACCGTGTAGTGCCACCTAACTATTAGACAGCTAGCTTAGCTTTAACTTTTGGTCCAATGCATACCCATCACTGCTTTTCTCCCTTGCAACCTTTCTCCTTCCTCACATTTCTGGGAAAAATTTCCTGAAAAAACAGGAAACAGTTTACACTTGTTAATTAATCACTCAAGTCAGATATTAATCTGTTAATGCCAAATTAACAGGCAACATGAAATAATCTTTGAAATCTATCATCTAAGCAAAAGCTGTGGACATTCCTGCTTTTGTTTTCTTGCAGGTAGCTGAAATAACTTAGAGTAAAACTGAGATAACTTTTCCAGGTAATAAATCTAGTCTGTTCTGATGCTGACATATTTCATACCTTCTTGATATTAAACTCCGAAAATAATTTTGTTTGGGAGAATTTTCTGGACAGAGATGTTATGACAGCTTTATTTTTTTTAATTTTGGTTCTATAAAGAAAATTCATGAAATTTTGACAAACCAAATTGCCAACAATGCATAGGAACTAACCATAATAATGGATAAAGCTCATGTCTGATACAGAAAACAAACTTGAAAGAAATTTGGATATGACCCTCTTGTTATGATGTTATGAGCCATTATATCAATGTAACGGCAACCTCTGTGTGAGGGAGAGGAGCAGTCTGAAGATAATGAAGCTGATGATGCAAAGCGTGCGTGGGAGCTTAACCAAGAAACACAGGCCATTCAAACACCATATGCCACAACTGGAGAGGTGAGTTCTCCTTTTAAGACTTATGAGTTACTCTTTGGGTATGTCTGACTTCTCTCTTGACTGCTTACAGAGATTAAGTTCCCAGCTAATAATTACTCCACCAAGCCAAATTCTTATTATTAAGGGATCAAAACCCATAAATTAGTCACTTTGAGTTGAAATTGAGAATACAGACCTGTAATCTCAGCAGGCACTTCTTCTGTTGCTGTCTGGCTTCACTGCTTCTACCATTTCACCAGGATGAAAGGTATCTATCATATTTACTAGCGTTTTAAAGAAGTTTAAAATTGCACATGTAATAAAGACATGCTTGCTGACAGCTACTATCACGGTCTAGTAGGCTAATAAAGTCACAAATCTGGCCTAAATTGCCTTCCCTAACAAAAAAACCCAAAAGATACACACATTTTCAAATACATTTTAAAAAAAAAGCCCATAATTAAGTGCAATGTTTCATAAGATCAGGGTTTAAATGTGAACACTTGGTGTTGATACTGATATATTTAAGCAGGCACTTAGAATCTTAACTGTCATTCACTACGTTAAATCCATTAGAATTATTTGGCCTTTTAAAATTAGAGTTAATCTGGTTGCCGTGACATATACTGCAGATGATCATTTAAGGCACAGCTAGTGTTAAGTGCTGTGTTAACAGTTCAGTAGTTTTGATATCGATAGTGTGGGTATCATCATTCTAAAATAGCAAATTACATCAGATTAGCATTTTAAGATGAGGTTTAGATTACTGAGTATTGAATTAATTAAATTGCATGACAATTTCTTGTTAAACCTTTGAACATTTCATGCTAAGTGAATATTCATTGGACAAATTTATGTCACCTCTGAGACAACACTGTGGTGCCGCATGGATGGGGTGGAGGGCAGCAACGGCTGCATAGGAGAGGTCACCCGTCTTCTGCACTACACCTCCATGTGCACAGCGACGTAGCTGGCACACTTTCTCGCACAGACCTGGAACCAGGCGGACAGAAGGGATGTTGTCTCTTAGATGTAGCCTCTTTGACAGCACTCAGACTCCCAGCGTGGTAACCAACACAGCCCTTCTCCTCCTGTTCTGCAGTTTATACAACTATATAAAAGTGGTTTAATATCAACAGGCAAAAAAAAAAAAAAATCTTACTAAAGATCAGTCTGGGGAGAATTTATTAGAACTGATTGACTTTGAGACTCCCTGACAATCCTGAGTATTATAGCTAAATGTCCTTCCCTGTCTCTCTCCCTCACACACACTTTCCCACTTACTAGCAAACCAAATAAATCAGTAGAATGCATTAACATATAATAGGAATCAGAAAACTTCACTTCCTGCTCCCAAGTGATATCTTTTCTTCCCCAGGCTCTCTCTTTTCTCTATCCTGTCCCTCGCTCTAAGAATCTAGTTCTTGCTGCCTAGTGCTGCAAGTTCAACAGTGAAATTAAAGCATCTCCTATCAGCTTAGTGGCTACAGCGTTCTCAGGAGCAGAAGCAGCATACTCGAGCAGAGGAGGACTAAAAACTCATATTTCACTTTCTAGGGATGTGCTCTGACTTTTAAGTTGTTTTAAAAAAGGTAACAATTCCAATGCTGGTTTTGTAACTGTTCTGAACCAAACTCTGATGCCTCCGCCCTTGCTATGTTTACTTGAAGTGTCCACTCTACATGCTAACGGAATAAGCAGCATATTTCTGAGAGCAAACAGTCTTTACACTGCCTTCACTATGAAGGCAATATGTTATTGTGTCTGAACAAATAGCCCAGCTTACATTTTTCTTTAAAGATTTTGATATTCCTTTTAAGACATATAGAAACACACCTTGGTAGTAAGAAACAATACTTCTTCATGGCATGTGTTGCTCTCCCAAATGTGCTCGTTTCTTTAATTTTACTTTATTTTTCCTCTTAATTTCCTCAATTTCCAATTAGCGATTCATCATATATCTCATATTAGAACCCATGACAGCTACCCTTCACCTTCCTAAGCCCGATTCCAGCTTTTACTGGTGCCAGCAAATGCCTCACCTAGGATTTCCTAGAGGCATGAAATGATTGTATTTTATGTTGAGTTCATTGGAATAGATATGCTTTCTCCCTTTTCAAGCCCTAAATATGAGATGGGATGCACAAGTGCCTTACTTGTATATCCTTGTAGGTGATTTAACTAGTCAGCTTCTGCAAAACTATATGACCAGCTTTGCAGTCAGTCATATAATGCAGTCAGTGCTGTATACTCAGTAACAAATACTCAGCCTACAAGCTGCCACTTCTTTTATAGCACATCTGCGGTCAAAAATCTATAGTCCTGAGCTTAGATATCTTATTTACTTTCCATCTACCATTTGCTGTATAGGGACTCAGAATGATTCTACAGAGGCAGATGCTCATCTATTTTTTGGTATCAGTAGCGGGTAGGCTAAGCATAATCCTGAGAAACTTAAGTTTGATTTTATATAGATCTAGAGGATTGTCCTTACACAGGATGATTCACAAAAGAATTGCTGCTTGAGAACCGGAGCGTACTGCCTACATGTTTGCTGCAAGGCACGCTTTAGGTCTCTCAGGTTTTGCTGGTGTACATGCCAAGATGCATTATTTTCTTGGCCGAGCTGAAGCATACATCAAGCACATAATCACATTCCTATGACTGAACAAGTTATCAAGTGTCTTTCAATCCACTAAATATGTACATGTATTTACTCCAAGCTTTCAGTAAATATGAGGAAACTTGGCTATGTTATTAGACTTGTCATTAGAGAAGAATATACATCCATGGTCAATATCACTTCCTCCATTCAAAAGACGTACTGAAGAACACCTACTTAACATTCCTGGCACTGCCCGGGAGAGATGTGAGAGCAAAACCCGCAGCCAATACAGTTAAGGTTGCAGGTGCAGACCATGAGCGAAAGGGCATCCGGAATGGAGGCAGGTGAGACAAACTGCCTCAATGCTGTTTACTTGTGAGCGTTTCACCCATTGTATCCTAATGGTGTATCCTAATAGATGGATGCCATGATCTTCCCACATGACAACTAATCTCAGTTTGGGGTTCATTCAAAAAAGTATATTCTCTTTCCTAGATAGAGATAGGAGGAAAAAGAGGCTTAATACAGCTTTTCATAAACATCTTAGTTGCAAAAATGGATTTCTTTGCAAATCCAGAAATGGGTGATTTGCATATAGGTTCCAATGCAATAGATCTCCTATCTCTAAAGAGGAAGGAGATATTACTGATATCTCTAAGATCATTATTTAACACCCAGAGCACTCCAGCCAAGTGTTTTCACAAAGAACAATGCATGGTTAGACGTGTTTGGATGCCTAACTAAAGAGAAATCGTTTGAATACTCCAGGATAAATGTTGTAGTTATAAAGGCTGAATCCACAAATGAATTGCTAAGAAGCTTTTTAGAAATGCTGTATTATACCTAGCACTGTTTCAGCATATGCCCAGCTGTGAATTGTTCTGATGTCTCTCAGTGCGGGCTGCCATTTTAATGCAACTTCCTCAGCAGGAATTCTAATCTGTGACCCACGTTTTCTGCCAAAGGAAATGCGACAGTAATCACCAGATGAATAGATGTGGGGATCAACGGATGAATGATGGAGTATTTCACTGATGGGGTTTTAAGATAAACCTGTCGTTGACTAAATTTCCTACACTTAGTTTCTTTACTGCGTTTTCACAGAATAGCTTGTCAAGCGACGTAAGTTGAAAAAGTAGCCAAGAACCATTTTATTTTTTTCCTGGATTACCTGTATACCTTCCTTGTTTCTGCTTAATTGTTGCTTGATAGTTTCAGAACTTCATATTTAGCCAAATATACAATCTCACAGACACAGAAAAACAGACCTGTCTCAACTGCCTTCTCCATCAGTGCCTAGCGACATAATAAGTAACTGAGATGAGGAGACGCATCACACACTCATGGTGTGCAACACAGTAACAGGTCCACAACAGGACTAGGTGCCTAAGGATGTTCCTTCGTGCCTATATCCAACGTGGGTGAGTCGATGTCATTCACATGCCCTTCTTCTTCTTCTTAAATCACTCAAGCCTGGGGTCAGATGTTACCTAAGATCAGACCATTGAATGGTGAGATGACCAGGCAGTAGAAATGACAAAACTGTGCAATTCGGTGCATCAGAGGGAAGGCACAACCACATCACACAGTATGCTAAAGATGTCATTCGTTATGCACTGAGCTCATCACTTACAAACGCAGGAAACTAATATGAAAGTAACTTAAAACTTTAAGGGGATAGCTTGATACCTGCATCTTCTCTTCTCCGTGACAATTATACAAAACAAAATAAGAACTGTACTGTGCCATACCAAAAGGTTGATCAGGCCCTATATGGTGCCCAGCAGTCCCTACAGAAAGTTACATGAAAAAGACAAGCCCAGTACAGCCTGTTCAGGTTCCTCACCATGGTGCCCATGAGAGTTACAGCAGGCTTTGCTTGCATGGAATCTCCCAGGAGGCCTTTGTACCACACTGCTGCTTGTCCGCTGTGGGATGCTGAGAAGGATGCATGAGCCAACGAAATTGCAGCTGATGACAAAAGGAAGGTAACAAAATCCTACTTAACATTAACTAGCATTGCAGATGATGTCTTCTCACCTAAATGAACTATTCCCTCTCTGAACGTGACTGAGCAGTATTTTCAGTAAAACATATGACATTATAGGCTTGCTGTGGCCAGCTCACACCATCCTTTTCAACATTGCATACATTTGCATATTGTATTTTTTATCTCCTCTAGATCAACTTACCAACTTCCGGTCTTTCTTCAAAACATGTTCATCATGCTTTTGGTTGTTGTCTATAGGTATCATAGGGATGTAGCTTCATTCAGAGTTACTGAAATTCATTAACTCAGGAAAAAAAAAAAAAGTAGACTTTTGTCTCTCCGTGCTCTCCTAAATTCATCATTGCAGCAAAGAGACTGAAATTCCCAACCTGACAGATGAAGGGCTAGATCCAAGGATCTCTGAGGGATTCAGGGAAAAGGTGAAAGCAGGCACTGACAGCCTAACTAATGACCTTTTTGATACTTTGTTAGACGCTCTCAAACTTTATGACGTAGTGATGAACCTTTTCACCTCAGGTCAGCAAAGAGACCCTAGTCAGCGTGTCCTGCGGGCATCCCTAATGTGATTTGATCCAATTCCTCATAGTAGAGCCAAAACAACAGACCGAACTGAATCATCCACTGTTATATAACAGCAATCCCACCATTATCCCTGGATTTTTTCTAGATTTTTCTCAAAAGCTTCACTTTGGCTGTATAGCGCTCACTAAATGTCCACACTAAAATATTGGCAAAGATGGCATAGTACATCATACGACCTCAAATAACAGCCATGATGTCTCCCTGCATGAATACTTTCCCCTGCAGTCTCAGCTGGTTACGTACCTTACCCCAGAGTGACCTTCAAGCATATCATTTTCTTACAGGCAATCATGGCTCTGGTTTCGAGATGGTCTCTGACTATAGTTTCAGTTTCAGCTGAACACCACTGTCAGACTGTGCACTGAACAGCAATGTCATTTTAGTAGATACAGACATACAGCAGCTTCACAGGAAGACTACAGTCTTGGAGCACAGAGGACAAGAATCAAAGGAGTGGGCTAGCAAAAATAAATAAATAGATCCCATCTCAAGGGGAGTCTGATTAGAGAGGCAGCTCAACACTTAATACTTTCATGCGCAGGAAGACAGTTTTATTACTCTCCCCAGTAGGTTTTTTAAAGGTTTGATGTGTTGGTTATTTTTTACATAAGCGAAGAAATTTACATCATACAGAAGCAGTCCTCATAGCAGTTGCTCTAGGACCGGACATTCTACAGTTGTTGCATCATACCAAAGTGAGCTCTTGCAAAAGTAAGTTTTCAAAGAAATACAGACAGAAGAATACTATTGAGAGTGACAAGTAACTAAAGTTCTCTGGCAACGCTGCAGAATCATGGAGAAGATTTAAACAGGCTTTTGAATCTATGCATGGCCAGCTGGACTCAAAAACAGTCACAAACGGTAGCTATTTTTTTAATATAGAAGTATCTGAAGTTCTCCATTTATTTGTTAGTATGGCACTAGAAGAGAAAGGAAGAACTGCCTCTGAGATTGTGCAGGAAAAATATTGTACTCCTAAGAAAAGTGAAACTTTTGAAGGACATCATTGTTATCATATGCACCTCTCAAAGAACAGAATTTCTTTCATTTCTCTAAATTTGAGGAATGTTTGACTGACAGTCACTTAACACGTCAGCCGTGTAATTATGGCATACTGACTGATTCCATTAGAAGAGATCAAATAGTGATTGGAATCAAAGATACAAAGCTACTGGAACGACAGCTACAAGATAGAAACCTAAATCAGGAAAACAGTAAGGACATGTCAAAAAGATGCTATAAGAAAACTGAGATGCAGTTACACTGGATAAACAGATTATCACAAGGGGAAATTGGAAAATGGAAAGACAAAATAAAGTGAGAAACATCACAGAATAGCAAGAAGCTGTGATGGACAGAAAGTGCATTAGCTGTAGAAACATGCACAGATCCAAACATCCAACATCTGTATTTAGATGGCATGAACTTAACAATTTTACAATATTTTGCAATTTAACAAGCATATCACTGCTCGGTATTAAGAGAAAAAGCGTGCAAAAAATCTGAAAAAAACTTCTAGATGGAGCCTAGATTTCAAAAGCTGAAGGCAGGAGTGACAGAGGGCTGATGTCTGGCCCTACACGCTGAGGGAACACTTCTGAACTATAGATTGGATATTGATAGCAAAACAAATATTGGACAAGAAACATAGCTGTGAGCTTTTGAGTGAGAAAACAAGTTCACTACAATCCCCGTCAAAAATACCTTCAGGGGGAAAAATAATTCTTCCCGAAGAATAACATGATCTTGAACTGAAAATCAAAAGTGAAAATCAAGCTGGTTACATTTGTTGTATTTGCTAAGTCCATAAACATGCTAAGAATTTACCAGTAGGTTAAATTCAAAAGTCAAGGAGAGATCCTGAAGCTGTGATGCACAATTACAAATTTGGTCTATATTTACAGATACTGGCTAAAACAATTTGATGTATCATTATCCACATTTGTTTGAGATTGGAATCTTGGAGGACCAAACATGAAAATCTTAGTGTACCTTTGTGTTATAGTTAAGGGGCATAGTGTAATGTGTCATAAGTGTACATTAAATCTGTATTTACAGTACATGAAATTCCAGAAATTTTTGTCTGGTGATGGTTCACATTTTAATGAACAAAAGAAACAATTTCTCCTGAAAATTGTTTAAACTTCTTTTTCGCAATAGTCTGTATTTCAGCATTTATCATAACAGGTATCTGTGATTGAACAGTTTGATGAACAAAGAAGTGAAGACAGTTAAAAGATAATTCAAAAGGTTACAGAGGTTGAAAGGGTTTAGCTCTGCTAAACTTAAGGGCATCACCTTTACAGCACAATACATCACCATTGAAATTGTGTTTAGTAGGGGAAAGCAGATTCTCAATTTAGCAGAACTGTGGCAGACAGTAGAACAAATTGTAACGTGCAGCAAGAAGAACTGATAAAGACATAAAAAATGCATGGTATAACAGGGATTCAAAAGTATGAAATCCATTATAAAGTGGAGCTACAGTTCATTTCTACACAGATATTTTGTGAACTTTAAAAGACTACAGCTATCAGAAAGGTTACTCCTTATTTCTGTGAAGTACAGAATTCTGAAGATGAGATTTGGGGAAAACAAGAGGTAGAGGACAACCTGTTCTAAGCAACAAGCAGATAGGTAGAATTTGCAGAGACAGCCCCACCCAAAGCGATGATTCTACCGAGACCCCAAAGAAACAGTAGCAGAGATGGCAAAGGAGCAGAAACAGGAACGTTTCATAGGATTTCAACGGGAATTCAGTAAAGATTCATTTAACATTGCTAAAACAGTTAATGGAGCTGTAGTAGTGTTTGACAAAAGGAACATGTACTGTCGTTTTCAGTAACTGAACGACGTCGTCAGGAGGCAAGTCAGATACATAGTTAACATGAATATCTAGTCAGCCTATGCCCAGTTTTAAGAAACACAGATTGCACAACTCACAAATAAAGAAGAGTCTCTGTTCCCTTGTGGTTTTGTGGCATTTTCCTTGGGGCACTTATGTCACATTGTCCTCCTCCTTTAGCTAAGTTATTGCATAGTCCTATTAGGTCACTAAGGTCTCGAGTTTTTGAGACTGATTATTTTCCTCTTTCTACTCCTTAAGACGTGAATTGCTGGTTCAGCTCTCCGTTGACTGCTGCCGACTACCAGCAGACTCCATGACTGCTGCTGACTCCAGGCAGGCAGTTTTGCTGCTGGATCAGGTTTTCTTGCCCTGCCTGTTGAACAACCATGCTGCTTTGTGTTGCTGCCTCAGCTCACCTTATTCTCTCTAATGACTCTTGCTGAGCCCTGCCAAACTCCCCTCAAACTGTGACTTCAGCTGTAAAAATGTGTAAGTTTTCTAAATAAATGTTATATTAATTTACATTAAATTTTGCTGTGAGTTATGCAAATTATGTAAATTATAGGGAGCCTTAAATCCTCTGGAAATGTGCTCAAGTGTCCTACAGTGTCAAAATATTTGCTTGATCTAGGCCTATATATGTGTGAAGAATCTCTGGGAAATGTAAATTTATCCATAATTCATTTTGCAACATGGACAAATTGAAACAGCATGAGAACATCTTGAATGTGACAACAAGTGGGCGAGATATTCCAACATTCACTTCCAAAACCCTTCATCTTGAATAATTTATTGCACGTGATACAGGTTTAGGAATTTGTATCTTAAATGTCTAAGTACAAATGTAGGGATCACTTAGTAAATGTTAATATTCATCTGGAAATGCATACTTCAACAATCAAGGAGTGTGCCAGCCCTGCAGAACAGGTCTGCTTTTATGGAAACTGTGGTGTTTTCAACATGACAGTCAATTAGTATAGAAGGGACTACAGCTGAACTGAGAAAAGCAGTGACAAATTCATATACAGCTTCATCTGTGTTCATTATAGTTGTTTTAGAAGCCATGATAAGGTTATCAACTACTGTAGATCTCTCCTGTCTGAAACATGGGCATAAAGTGTGATAGTTCAGATTACTGTGATGCTGCTAACTATTAAAATTTATATTTTAATTGTGATCACTCTACCACTGCATTAGCAACAATAACAAGTTCAAAATCACAGTCTGAGTAAGGGGGAGCTCAGAACTGGACACAACACTCCAGGTGTGGCCTCACCAGTGCTGAGTAGAGGGGAAGGAGTAGTGGGGAAGGATCAGCTCCCTCAACCTGCTGGCAACACTTCCTGATGCAGCTGAGGACACCATTAGCCTTCTCTGCTACAAGGGCACATTGCTGGCTTATGGTCAAATTGGTGTCCACCAGGTCCTTTTCTGCAAAGCTTCTTTCCAGACAGGCAGCCCTGAGCATGTATTAGCGCATGGGGTTGTTTCTCCCCAGATGCAGGACTTTGCATTTCCCTTTGTTGAACTTCATGAGGTTCCTGGCAGCCCATTTCTCCAGCCCTGTGGATGGCAGCACAATCCTCCGACATATAAGACATTCCTCCCAGTTTTGTGTCATCAGCAAACCTGCTGAGGATCCACATACTCTGCACCATTATCCAGACCATTAATGAAGATGTTGAACAGTTTTGGACCCACTATTGACCCCTGGGGTACACTGCTAATTACTGGCCTCTGATCACCACCCTCTGGTCCAGCCAGTTTTCAATCCACCTCGCTGTCTGCTCATCCAGCTCATGCTTCTACAGCTTTTCTATGAGGATCTTAAGGGAGACAACATTGAAATCATTACTGAAGTCTAGGAAACAACATCTACTGTTCTCTCCTCATCTACCAAGCCACCCATTTCATTGTGGAAGGTTATCAAGTTGGTCAAACGTGAGTCCTCCTTGGTGGATCCCTACTGACTACTTCTGATCACTTTCTTGTCCTTCATGTGCCTAGAAAAGGTTTCCAGGATTGGCTGTTCTATCACTTTCCCAGGGACTGAGGTGAGGCTGATCAGTTAAATATTTCAAATGTTTTCCTCATAGTAGCAGAGAACAGCTCTTTTGGTGATTCTTGATTGCTATTACTGGACAATGATCCCCAATTCCAATTTTTCTGCTCATGTTAGTTCACACCAACAGCTTATTTACTTGTTATATTTTAAAACACTCTTTGTCTCCCTCTGATTGCTAAGCCATAACTCATAGATGCACAAAGCCTTTTTATGTAGGGGAGCTAGTGAAGAAATTTCAGGATGAATACCTTTGTTTGCACAAAAATATGATCATTCATGCTCCAGTAACCTTATTCACATGCATAGAAGGTCTTCTCCAAACATTTGTGTGAACAAAAGGAGTTTGTATGAATTTTTGTGGGAATATTGAACAAATAAAGCTGTGTCCATTGCTGAATCATAGAGAAATTAGAATTTGTAAAAAATACTCATGATCAAAATTATTCTTATTATACCTCAGTTGAGATAGCAATCCTCAAAACTTAGCCATTTTCAATAAGTTCTGGACTTGATTTCTGTGTATTAATTATGTCAATATCAGTAGAAATTGATCGCTTACCTGAAAGAAGTTGTGCTAATCCTTGGCATTTCTAAGGCCACCGAGATATGTCCGTCCAAATTCACCTGCTAGATATTAAATTCCTTTATTCAGATCCCAGCTCTAGATCAGTAAATTTGTAACCTTTTATTAATTTGAGGAGATTCCACTGATGTGTCCATCAATTTTGCCATGCATCTCCTGGGCCATACAATTTCTGGATATATATTTTGAACAGAGATTCAAAGATAAAATCTATCTTACTTTAGATACATGAATCTAAAAAACAAACAAACAAAAAAAAACCCACAAAAAAACCCCCCAAAACAACAACAACAACAACAAAACCCCACAACCAAAACCATCATGCCTGCCAGAGCAAGTTAGGAAATAATTTTTATTATTTAAAATTACTTTCACTCTCCATGAAATGAAACATTCACAATAGAAGTGAGGGAAAAGACAGGGAGAAGAGCCAGAAGAAAGAAGGCTAGTAAGAGTGCAGCTGGTCCACCTGATTTGGGGAAGGTGGAAGTTCAAGTCAAGAAAGTTCAGGGTTTTACATATTGAATTACTTACAAAATGTGGAAAATCTCCAGCAAAGATGAATGAGCAGATTTTATTCTGTGGTGATCTGTAACCTAATAGGAGAAGTATTTGCTTGAAACAAACATAAGAGATTTAAGCATCTATTGCAAGGCATGACAATTCCAAGTGTGATTCTCTCACCTACCAGGTAAATACCATGAACATCAGTGCATTAAGCCATAGGCTAATTTGAGTCCTTACTCCTTTCCTCATTTCAGGTCCATCCAAGCCTGATACGTACATCATATGGAAGTTATTAAGCTTTGACACATACATATTTCACTAAGACAACAAAAAGTTTTCCAAGAAAATGCTCAGTTGTCTCTCCTGCATAGGAACCTTGTTTCTGTGTCCCTCCTTTTCTTTACAGCCGTTATCACCCTGGAGGGAGAGGAGATCTCTGCCACTCCTCTCCAGAAAACAGCTCATGTGTCTTTCTTAAATCATGATGTTACCTAGGCCTCAGTAATTATCTGACAGTTATGACCTATCCATTAGGCAAAATTTCCTGTGATCCTAAAGTCAATCTCTTTGTCTTTCTTTGTAAATCCTTCTGTGATTTGGAATGATAATAAGAAACGCACTGTTCTACTTTTGAGGAACATCCCTTGTTCCTAGTGCAATGAAACTTCCACCGTTTTGTCTGGTCATCACCTTCAACCATCCCACGTTCTAATCTTCTGAGGAAGACTGACGTACAGCACAGGTCCTTGCATTACACCAAGTCTTCAGTCTTGGAACAGACCACTGGAAACTGTTGACAAATTTACAGCAGCCTTGGTGCAATAATATGCAGTCCTTAAATCCTGTTTAGCACCAGGGACCGCCACCTTCCACGCCAGGCCATGCGCCCCGCAGCCATTCTCAAAACGCTGGCAGCTATATTTGAATGCACGTGCTGCATAGTTTGTGCGCAAAATTACTGAACTTTGCTTCGCTTTAGGTGGATAGGAGTCCCCGAGTTCACTGTGTTCTGGCCCTCATCAGTGTTGAGAAAGACCATTTTATTAGCAGAGTTCACAGAGATGTAGCTTGGGAACAGCTTCTAACTCATGGTCTAATGGAGTAACATTGGTTAGTGGTTACAAAATTGATTTGCTTTATAAAGCAAATTAATTGGCCATGAAAGGGAAGAAAGGAAAACTGTACACTTTAGTTAATTATCAAATAAAATAGACTGAAAGTTCCTTCTATAGGCAGCAAAACACTTTAATAAAGTTTTCAGTGCTAAAGGTTGGCAGATGATTCAGAAAATTACAAAAACTATATTAAATAGTACTAACTAAAGGCAGAGAGATTTTTCTAAGGCTTCTAGTCCATTTTTCCTTTTTTTTTTTTCTCCCAGAACTGTAAGTGGAACTGTAAATGCCATAATGTATTGGAAAGTCCCTATGATACACTGTGTTACACTACATATTTCTCAAACTGCAGTCAAAAATATTCTAATGGTGTCTCAGCAGTGGTATGAACTATGCACCATGTGATAATACTGTAATTCCAACTAATGCTCTAAAGTCAGTAAGGTTAAGCTAGGCTGTGATTAGTTCAACAACACTAAGTCCAAGGTTTTCAGAAGCAACGACAACAAAATATGCTGGGTTTGTTTAAATGATGAAAAGGGGGGGAAAAACCCCAAACAAATCTATGTTAAAGGTTATTTAATGCTTGGTTGATAGATTTTTTTTTTCCTGTTTCATGCTGAAAAGAAGAGATGGTAGTTGTAGTGCCTTGCTAAAAGGAAATGGAAACCACTGTGTTTAATGCTTGCCTACAGCTGTGGAACACTGCATTTAAGGGCTCAGTGATTACTTTCTTCCAGTCTCCACTCCTATATAAAAAGCTAAACCAACAATTTTTTAAAGGATCATTATTACCAGTGAGAGGGGTGAGGGATCTCCATGCTCAGTAAACAAACCACGTATTTAGGTGCTTAAAGATTAAGTAAAATGTTTGGTTCAGGTGACCAGCTGAACATCACGTATGGAAGCACTACAAATAGGACTACTCTGGCAGACAGATGGATCTAGAAAGTTTATCTGCCTGTTGCCCAACAATCTCTGCTCAGCAGAAGTAACTGAGAGTTTAGATCAAACTCTGTTGTTATGGGCACAACAAATCATTCTAATTAGCGTATAATTCTAGGTGGTTCTGTTCATTTTATTGTGTTTCTTAACTGTTATTGCATTGTTATACAGACGGCATTTATATGTTTTCTTGCTATTTCCCCTCATTACATACTTCTAAGATGAATGTAAATGTGATAAAGACCATTATTTTTCATGCTAATGAACAACTCAGACTGTTGAGAAACATCTGAATTATTGCCAAATTCATATCAAACTCAGGGTTGCTTAATTATATTTTATTGCACTATGAAAACTGATTTAATGTTACAGAGAACGCCCACTGTACAGTGCCTGGGAGGGGTTTAGACTTTTATTGCACTTTAGCAAACATGGGGCAATCGATCAGTACTATGGCTACTACCATTTGATTGTGTTAGCCCTTCTATGTGTACAGAACTTCTTTCACTCTGTCTGGCTTCTCAGATGTCCCACAAAAGGACCTGAAGTTATAGCAACTTCTGCATTCGCATCAGATGCTCTCAACAGCTGTGAGAAAAACCCAGCAATTCCACCTACTAATTTTTAATGATGAAGAGCACGTAGTGAGAAAAGCCGCTCCCTCACGGCAGAAGCCTCCTTTTGGATAAGGAGTGCTCTGGAGCTGTCGCTAGGTTGAACAGCGTTACTGTCTGTACCTAAATATTGCTAAGTCAGTCCACTTCACCTTTGCTAAATTGTTATACCTGGCTTCATGAAGAAACCACAAACATTGCTTTATAGCACAAGTGAAGTTTTACGGGGTGTTTTCTTGCTTTCAAGAGCAAGTTCCTGCACTTACCGTTGCTCTGGCTCACCTCTTTCCATGGGTTGTAACTAGTGACGTCATGGTAGTTAGCTGTAACAGTTACCTTGTGTATTTTTACAACACACTAAAAATGCAAAAAGTTTATAATTACAGTATTTACTTCATTTTCCTCTTTTCATCTTCATGAACCTTATATGGTTACATGACATGCAACTAATATATGCAGAAAACATGAAAAAACTGGAGCTTACCCCTAGCAACAGATATATATATCAAAGAAACATATATCCATGATCTTTGCTGCTGTATAAGAAGGTAAAAATAAATCAATTTCCATTTGCAGAAACATATATGTAGCGAGAACATGAATCCACATGCAGTTAGAGCTTTTTTTGAAAGTCTGAAATCAGTGATTAGAACTGATGTTAAAACTAAAATCCCACCTCAGATTGGTATTTGACCTAATCTTTCAGCCCACTAAGTCTCAATATGCATAATTATGTGTCTAACCATAGTGTGTATCAAAATTGTGACCTGTTAAAATTCATACTATATTTAGATTTTTGCAATGAAGAAGATAAAGCACCAGTACATTGTATCATTTAAACAACACATTCCCTTCACATGTACAGAAGAGATCATAAAGTAAACTTAGAATATACTAAGGTTGTTCCTCATAAATTTTCAGTATTTGTCATGAACACTAGAATCATAGACTTCAGTATTATTTATCTTTCCTGTTCTCTGAAGTCTTTCTTTTAATAATGAAGTAATTGGTTCAAAGTCTTGTTCCTATGAAAATCAGGGGGGAGCAGACAGAGAAATCACAAACTCACTCAAAGGTCATAAAATCTATAAATTCAATGTTTTCTTACATTATGAAGGTCACCTTTAGGTCACAGTTCTATGCTCAGGTGAACAACAAAATCTAGAGGCTCATTTTTTGTTACTTCGTCGGGAGCACGAATACCGAACCTGTCAGAAACTCTAATAGCAAGAGCTATGTTGCACCAAATACAGCTAAACTAGACTTGCTATCGCCATCTCATTTTACTGAAAAAAAAATATACAGCGTCCACTGTATAAAAATGTTGTCCAAGCCATCTACTTTTGGGCAATATTCATGGTGAGGAGTGAAGTTATCCAGAATATTTCACATACTGGGGGTCCAACAGTGCTTCTATTAATATCAATGTCTAAATTCACATCTAATTCAAAGACAGCTGGAGTCATGATGTGTTAACTAGAATAAAGGAGTCTAGATGTATCTGGGGGAGGAATAAAAAAAAAATAAATTAATCTCGGCCTTTGGGCTTCATTCATTGTTTTCTGGCACTCTGGTAACACTCAGGGTTCTATGATGTGTAAAATGCTTCCACATTATGGAACTTTGTCTCCCCACTACCTGCATGGCATGAACAGATCTACATTTTTTTCCTTTTTTTAATGAAATGTTAACATTGTAAATAATGAATTAGAATAGAATGAAGTTTTTAATATATTGGTTCTATATGTTATCAATAAGGAATGTAGTCACTATGAAAATATCAGCGTAACTTTCTATTCCTAAGTGACAACCAGTTTGGGGTTTTGGTGTTGTTTTTTTCTTAACATTTCCTCATTTGAGAGCAATCCAGCTATTCTCTTTGTTATATTCAGATATTATTTATTATGTAGTTGCTAAAAATACAGTAGAGAACAATGACAGCAAGGTCTGCTACAGTGACAAATGACATCCCATTTCTCATTAAAAAGAAAGTGGCTGCTAATCAGTGTGTATAAATACTTCTTAGTGCCTGTGGCAAAATGACATTTTAAAGGCTATCTTCCTTTCTCTACTCGTAAGCGAGGTCTTTGCCACTCCATCTCAAATCGCAGTAAAGAAAAACTCCCTAGACAGTAGAATGTGAGTCCGTATAGCTTAAGAAAAGTGAAAGTTTTTTTTAAAAAAAAAAAAGGAAAAAGTATTATTTGTCTTTGCTATCTCCTTTTCAATCATTCTCTGCCTAGGTCACACTTTCCTTGGTATGGAACAGGTTAATACACCTCTCTGGTTTTGATCAGGTTCTTGAAAGTCTGACATTCTGCTCATATTTGACATTATGTCTACTCATTCCTGCCTTCACCCCTTTCTCCCTCCAGACCTAAGTTATTGCCGAATAAACAATACAGTTCCCTGCTGTTTAACCACAAAGAATTATTCTGACACTGTAATAAGGAAGGGAGAAGAAAACCACTGCAGAGTTACAAAGAACATCTAGGAACTTGCTAGATCAGACTAGCAATTCATCTACTCTGGTGAGGGGTTATTGCATATAACAGAGGCAGCATTTCATGCAGAAGGGCACACAGAAGGGGCCAGAAACACTGCTGAGGACAGCATATGTGCTGCTCAGCAGAGGTGGAGACTGGAGCATTTCCCCCAGCACGTCTGAGGTCTCAAGTGCAGATGGATCTCTTCAGGTCTGGGGCTGCAGGGACGCCTGGGCTCTCTCACTGAGGCTGGGGCAGCAGGAGGTACCTGCTCCTTGCCCGCAGGAGGAGTGCACTGGCGGAGGGTCTGTCTCGCCAAGTAAAGGAGCTGTGATCAGCATACTGCGCAGCATCAGAAATGATGAGAAAGAGTCTAAAGTCCTTGTCAACTGCTCTGACCTTTTGCCTGTGCTGGTTTGCTGCTTGCCAGGGCTCAGATTTGGGATGCTGCAAAAAGATTGATGGGGCTTCGCCTACCCTTAGGCTATTAGCTCTGCTGCTCTTCCATGTGCCAGGAAAGACCTGGAGCAGTACATCAATTGTGATTATATGGCTCTGGGGGTGATCATCAAGGGCACAGGTGATTTTCTCCTCAATCCCGCTGGTGACTCACCGATTCTGTGGGTCAACAGTCAGCTGCATAGCTGGTGTTGTAAACAAGGGTATGTTTTTTATGACCATAGGACTCTCCAAGGATTGAGGAGGACTGCTGGGAAGAGACAGGATCCACCAGGTCAAAAGCATCTTTGCCAGGCTGTGTGAGTGAGTGAGGAGACCTTTAAAATAGGAACAACAGGGAAGAGAGTCAACAACCAATAATCAAGTGAGGAAATGGTAGACCAGGTTGACAAGCAAAGGGTTCAGAGTGATGTGGACTGGAGCATCCTCATGATCAAGAAAACAGGGTTGAAAGGGGTCCATTTTAAGCATATGCACAGAAACAAAGGAGTACCTGCTAGAGAAGACAGTATCATGGGGGAGGCACTTGTACCTTTTCTGGGAAATGAGCACAGCTGGGTGCCTCTCTGAAGTACCTGTACACTAATGAGTGCAACACGGGGAACAAATGAGGAATTAGAAGTCAGTGTGCAGTTGCAGGGCTAAGAAGTCCGCACAGAGGTGTGGTAAGATAACTCACACAAATGAAGTGCTGCAATGGATGGATACATGTTCCACTTTAGAAAGGGCAGGCCAGGATGGGGTGAAAGGAGAGTCACTCTTTATGGGAAAAGAGCAGGAACGCATGGAGCTCTGCCTTCAGAAAGATGGTGAACTAGCTGAGACCTTATGGGTCAGGATTAGAGGCCAGACCAAAGTGGGCGATATTGTTGCGTGTGTCTGCTGCAGAACACCTGATCTGGAAAAAGTAGATGAAGTCTCCAGATAGCTTCACTTTTTCAGGCCATGATCCTCACAGGGGACTTGAACAACCCCAGTATCTCCTGGAGAAACACAGAGAAGGGCACCAGCAATCGAAGACACACTAGTGGTGTACCCCAAGGGTCAATACTGGCGTAAATACTTTAACATCTTCATTAATGACGTGGATGATGGGACACAGTGCATCCTCAGCAAGTTCGGACATGTTACAAAAACTGGGAGAAGTGGTTGATAAACCATACATTCATGCTGTTATTCAAAGGGACCTCAAGAGGCTGGAAAAATGGGCTGACAGGAATCTCATGAAGTACAGCAAAGAGAGGACTTCCTGAACCTGCATAGGAATAACCCTATGCACCAGTACAGGCTGCAGACTGGGTGGAAAACAGCTTTGCCAAAAACAACCCAGGGGGTCTTGGTGGACAAGTTGAACATCAGCCAAGGCCCATGGGCCCTTGTGGCACAGAAAGCCAAGAACCTCCTACACTGTATTAGGAAGAACATTGCCAGAAGTTTGAGATGATACTTCCCCTCTGCTCAGCCTTGGTCAGACACATCTGGAGTGCTGTGTCTAGGTCTGGTCTCTCCAGTACAAGACAGGGACATACTAGAGTGGGTCCAGCAAAGGGCCACAAAGATGATTAAGGGACTGGAGCATCTGTCATACAAGGAGAGGCTGAAATTGCTGGGACTATTTATCCTGAAGAAGAAATAGCCCAGAGATCTTTTCAATGTTTATAAATACGTGATGGGGAAGTAAAGAAGATGGAGCCAGACTTTTCTCCGCGGGACCCAATGACCAAACAAGATGGCACAAACTAAAATATGTGAAATTCTCTTTAAACACAAGAAAAATCTTTTGTTTTATTGTGAGGGTGACAGCACTGCACAGGTTGCCCAGACAGGTTGTGTAGTGTCCCTCCTTGGCGACATTCAAAACCTCACCAGACACAACATTGAGCAACCTGCTCTAGGTGACCCTACTTGGAGCAGGGGTTGGACTAGATGATCTCCAGAGGTGTCTGTCAAGCTCAAATGTTCTGTGAATCTGTGATATAGTAGCAACAGTGATATAATGTAGGCTGCCAAGGTGCATGTAGAACTGTGTGCACAGTAAAAGCAAATTTTGAAACTGTAAACCAGACATCTACATCTGTAAATCTACAGGTATGAATATAATATGTCTGAAAATAAATATGGTGAGAAATTGTCACGTGGATTGTAGCGGTAATCTGTTTAAATTATTCTTATAGATGGAGGAAAGGGGAAAGGGAAGGGCAAAGGGAAGAAAGGGAAATAGTTACAGTTTGTCATTGAACCAGACACAATCGGCAGTTTATCAGGTGTCATGACAGCAATAAAAATTAAAGGATACAATAGGTTATATTTTATCACAGATATTTTTCTTTGTATAAGCTATGCTATGTAGAAGAGATGCTGACTACCAAAAAAAGATGCTGATTTCTCCCTTTGTCCTTCAGCATGCCTCTATTTTATGAATTTTCAGTTGTTGTGTCACTAATACCAAGGCTTCCCTTATGTTCCTTATTACTGTGCACAGTTCAAGGAAGATGCCAAAAAACAAAAAGAGGGGTTTTTGTGAGGGAATATGTATGTGTGTGTATATATATGTGTGCACACATTTCTGTGTGTGTATGTATGTATATGTGTGTGTGTGTATATATATATTTTACAAGTTTCATCCTAAATCTTATTGGTCAGCAGCTAGCTAAATTTCTACAAGATACAGGCATATATTTTCACATACAAAAATTTAAAATATCTATAGATATAGATAATATATCTAACATCTAACAAATTCCTGGACATTTTCACCATCAGTATAAGTATCTGATTCTTTTCTGAATCCCAAAACTGTCCTCACTGTAGAAATACTTAATGACAGAGTGTTCCACAGGTTAATTACAACATGTACAAGGTAGAGGGTTTTCCCTAGTTTTAAGTATATCACTTCTGTCTTACTGAAGTATAGCCTGGTACTATGTAGCAAAAGGTACATCAAAATACCCTTTTCCTTCTCTTTATCCTTTTACATCTCTACTGTATAGTCATTACTGAAACTTCTCCCTATCTCTTTTTCCATATTTTTATCTTTTTAACCTATCATATTCTTATGGTATTTCATCATATAGCATTACATCCTCTTGCTTAATCTCTTTAGAGACAGGACAATCAGAATTGAATGTAGCATTCAAAACAACTGTATAACATCATGTGTTAGAATTGTACCCCCTTTCTTAGGAACTAGCAGGATATGATTTTGGGATCACTGCTATGCATTGTGTCAATACTCAATAAGCTGTCCAGGTGTTTTGGGTTTTTTTGGGTTTTGGTTTGGGGTTTTTTTGGGTTTGTTTTTTTTTTTTTTTTTTTTTTACACATAGATCCAGTTAGTGTTAAAACTAGGAATTTCTTGGATCTGGGATGATTGGGTGTAGGCCTGCCACTAGTCCTAGAGTCACATTGCATGTAATCAGCTCACAGCATACAGGCACTGTTAATTTAGCTTTGAAACCAGAAACCTCAGCAAAGTGACACTTGTCGCCCCTTTGTCCTTCATATCTCTCATCTATGAATTTGCAGTTGGCACGCTAGCAACCCCAGAGCTCCCCTTAAACTCTTTACCCTGTTCAGAGCTGGATGAACTCACATAAAGCCACTCAATGCATGTCCACGGCCTTCCTCCAGGTTCACCTGCCTCTATTTTGTTGCTTGCACATCCTAGGAGCACTCTGCTTGAATAGGGAAACGCACACGAATTATGCTGAGAGGGTCCATATGAGCACTCATAAGTTGGTTGAAATTGCACATCTTGGATCTGCATGAGAGTTCTCTACCTCATCACTAATGGACAAAGCTTTGAAAAACACACAAAGAAATTAATGCTTTCACATTTCCAACAGTCTTGGAAATCATTATTTAATAATACATTCTCTCAACAATAAGTGGATGCTTGATGGAAAGCTACGAACAGAAACAGTAAATGTTGCAGGAATAGGAAGCCAATTAAGTAAGGTCCATATGGATTTCACTGTGAGCACAGTGGGATGCAGAACAGAGGGACTGAGTGCCATATGGAGTGTAGATGGTGAGCCCATCTGGGTGTTTTCTTTACAAAGGAGACCCATGATTTTATTATAACCATTCTGAGCTTCAAATTACAAACATCTTAAAAATGTCTGAATTATTTTTATTTTTACTGTGATTCATTTATGGGTAGACACAATACATGTCAGTTGGAAGTATGTGGTTTTCAATTACAAAGAATAAATCTCGGTTACAGAGATTCACTAATGTAGAGTCAGATTTGAAAGTTCCATCGCAGTCAGTAGCAAGAGACAGCAAAAAGCTATACTACCATGAGAACAGAAGAGGAAGAAAATTATGTAAGGGCATAGTTATGTTCCTGGTTCTTTTTAAACTCCAGGGGAGGAATTAATCTGAAATTTTTCTCAACTTGTTACCATTTTTTACTCTATTACTTTTCTAGTTTCAGTATTTCAGCTTGGTTTGTTGGAGTTAATTCTCCATTCAGTTATGTAGTAAGGAGAAGGGGAGAGGAAGGAAAGATGCTCTGCAAATCTGCAAAAAAATGCTCTGCAATGTCTCTCTTAAGTGTCCTGCCTACAGGAAGAATGAACCTCCTTACGCCTGTTTACACAGGATAAGCCATAACCATTCATTATGAGGGAGTGTAGTGACAGGACAAGGGGTAATGGCCTTAAGCTGAAGGAGGGTCCATTTAGATCAGATGTTAGAAAGAAATTCTTTACTGTTAGAGTGGTGAGGCACTGGAACAGGTTGCCCAGAGAAGCTGTAGATGCCCCATCCCTGGAAGTGTTCAAGGCCAGGTTGGATGGGGCTTTGGGCAACGTGGTCTAGTGGAGGGTGTCCCTGCCCATGGCAGGGGGGCTGGAACTAGATGGTCTTTGAGGTCCCTTCCAACCCAAACCATTCTATGATTACCTTTTCCTTAAATCAATAAGGGGAATCCTATATCTCCAAAACCTGGAATGTACTTTTTGTACATAGAGAACATTTTTTTGAGAGCACATTTCATTTTGCGCAGTGGCAGAATCACACAATCAATTACATGTCTCAGCTGAACTTTTAAAATCAGCATATCAGGTTCTCAAGCACTTACCTGGTCATGCTCTGAGTCTTATTTAGTGCTTTTCTTATTGCTGGAGCTGGACGTTTCTTCAAATATAAATAGGTGTGTTGCCTCTAGACAGTTCATTAATATAAAGGCTGAAAAACATACATTTTCTGTTTCAGCCCAGAATGTATACAGCCTGTTTCAGAACACTCAGTACATATAGCTTTATCCATTTTTTACATGCCCTATCCACCATCAAAAGGAATGCAGACACTGAACCAACCTGGGAAGGATCATTCTTATTTTCTTCTATGGTTAACCACATTAAACCTGTTTCTGTGTCTGACTGGCTCACCTTCAAGGTGTTAGTCAGTGATTGCTCACAGACGTGAAGACATGCCAACAATAGATAAAATTGTTTTTGTGGAGTTTTCCCCACCAACAACACTCGTACCTGTGATAGATATAGTGTGCTGAATTAAACACGTTTATCTTCATTCAGAATATATTCGGACATTTCTTCATTTTCCAGCATAAATGTGTTTTCTCTGCTTATGGATCAAAATATATGCAAAACAATTCGCTGCTTAAAAACAAAATCACCAAATGAAACTGTAATATCCAGCTACAAACCTTAGTTTGAATTTCAGATGACCAGACCAGTTTTTGCCAGCTCAAGGACAACAAGAACTTTCTGTCTTGCGCTTGTCATTACAGTGTGCTTGATAAATTGGACTGGACAGTAATAAGAAACGAGCCTTTGGAATCTGGCACCATGATAACTTCGAATACAGTAGGAGAGGCAAGTAGTTGGCACTTTTGCTGACATATATCAGAAGAAAAGAAATATATCTAGGTTCAACACAACAGCAATTGTATCACTGTTGCTTCATACAAACACAACTGCAAGAACAGTGATATGACTGCAAGCTCAGGGCATTGTAAGTTTTGCTTCACAAAAAACCAAAGCATTTATTTTCTGTTTCATAGAAGAAATAACGAGTTTCTAACCAGAAAATAAATTTCTATTGAAATAAGAATATGGAGACCATTCTTTTGTATAGGTTTCCTGTAGCAGAAGAGAGACATGAAAGCAATTTAGGAGATGTATACAGGAATATGCATGTTGTTTTTATTCCGCTACAAGAGTGACCAGAATACAGATGGGTGAGTCCATTGGAAACAGCTGTCATTCTCAAAACATGGAAAGAAAATTATTTTCTACATCTGTACGTATTGTGACTAGTTTTGAGAACACTTGGTATTCATGGTTTTTAGGCTTTCAGCAAGTTTCACTGGGCCAGGATGTGTCTCTCATCTATGTCTTCAGCCTCAAGAAGTGATCTGCCTAAGGTAAGTTTTTCCTTTATCAGTGAAGGTCTGATGCAGGCCAGAGGCTTGCAGATTTGCCTGAAGCCTTTGAAGTAACTGGAAATAAATTCTGATGGGATTTGCATCAAAAACTAAGCGTATCCTCCATACCACTATTAAAAAGCCCCAATGACATAGAATGTATTTATATGATACTGTATTTGTACTTCAGGTTAAAATCTGCATGGTTTATGTTTTTCTATGATTTTCATTTCAACTATATTATTCAGTAACTTCTCATGTAAAATCTCTTTCCAGAAAGTCTCTTACAGTTTTATTGGAGTTTTCCTTACCCTTGAAAATGTCAGGTGGATCTCTCTTTTTCTAAAATTTATTTTCATATATAAAACTTTATTTATGAGTTTCCGAGAAAAAGTAGCAAAAGTAGTTACCATACATCAGTATAGTACCCCCAAAAGGGTAACAAATATTTTCTGTGAAAACATCACATTCTTTGTTCTCTATGCTATTTTTTCTGCTGCTTCAATCTAGTATTTTATGCTTGCTATTGATTGTTCTATTTATTTCATATTCCCCAAGTCTGGCTGCTTGGGATTTTGTCCTCTTTTTTTTTTTTCTTTTTTCTTTTTTTTTAAACTACAAAACAAAAAGAAAGTTCAGTCTTTAGCAAGTATAGCCAAACAAGAAATCAGCTGGAGCATTTTTAGATCAAATCTATGACAATGGAAAAACAAGCCTGCAAAGGAACCAGGGCACTGCTTCCAGAGCCAAAGCCATAAAAAGAGAAAAAAAAAACACTCAAAACTGAGGGAACAGTTTTAAAAGGTTAAAAATGTACAAGTTCTTTATCAGTGAATGTGAACAAAGGTCTCTGTCATAATGTGAAAAGTAGAAGTGACTCAACTAAACTAAAAGAAAGGCATTTTCATTCTGGAAAAGCATATATGCACTGAAATATACCATGATTTAATAATTAATTTCAAAATTAATATGGATTGAATTTGTGGTGGACAAGCTCGGTAAATATCATTCCTTAGATTGACCTCTCTCAATGGCAGACTTTTTTTCTGTCACTTTAAATAGTTATAGTAGGGGGGTTTTATTCGTCTGTACTAATTATAAAATATCCATTTAAAATCTGACTACCAGACTGTATGCAATATTCCAGTCTTGATTTTACCACTGTTGCAGGCAGATGGATAATGACTTCTCACTCCTATTCACTTTTAACATGTAAGAATGATATTCACCCTTTTAGCCACAGCCCTGTATTGTGGTTTTCTTTCATTCTCTTACCTTCATACTTCCTAGAGTTTTCTCAGAGTTGCAGCTTTCCTCACTCTAAAATCTTCAGTGGTCCTTATTCTAAATGCTTCACTTTGCATTTGTGCATATTACACCATTTTTTTAATGTGCTCACATAAATCTAGAGTGAGGCAACTTCACATGATCCAGCTCATCTTCAAATTATTATTTTCAAAAGTTAGCATTTTTCCAGTTTTCTGGAATTTCCCTAGTATTCCAAGAGTTCTTTAAAGAAAAGACTATTAGGATGATAAACATGACTGCTGTGAGTTAGGAAGTCAAGTAATTTTCTGAGGAGAAGGCCTGAAAGACCTGCAAAATATTCAAAGTCATCATCTCAGGCTGCTTCCAGTAACTTGTTTTCTGCTGGGCAGATGGCATAGGAGTCAGCTCTATCGTCTTCCCTGTTTTGAGCCCTTGTGTTCCATTGCACTACCGGGACAAAGAAAATAAGTTTTCACACACAAACCCCCAAATATGCAGCATCTTTTGCCTCCTTCCTCAGGGTATATTCTTTCTGTTCTCTGCTGTTCAAGTCTTCTGCATGTTCAACAACTGGTTGTCTGGTTTTTGTTTATTTTTTTGGAGTATCTTTCCCAAATTTGCTTTTGTTTGTTTAGCACAGATCTTGTTTGTCTCACTCCATTCATGGTTAGGTGTATTTACTGTCAGAGCCAAATTAACCTTACAAGTTAACACAACTTTGATCCTACCACCTACAATAAACATCAGCTTGAATTTATGAAGATTTCATGTCTTTTTACTACTTTATGAAGATTTCTCATCTTTTTACTACTTCAAAAAAAAATGTTACTTTGGAATCTTTTTGCTCAAAAGATTGAATACCAAGAACTTCTACTAACAGCACTTCAATTATATCACAGAGATCAAAAAGGTGATTACCATGAAAGTCTCTTTAAGGTAGACACAGCTTCAACACTGTAGCCATTCTCCCCAAATCCCCAAAATAGAAATAATCAATAGTTACCTTCTAAAGCTGTTTCATTATTAAATCAATAATTACAAGTGAGACAAAGTATTCATTAAATAACTGTTCTACAACAAAGGTGAGTTGATCAAAATATGTATGTCATAACTGGAGGGAACAACAGTCTTTTTCTTCCTAGACTAAATGCAACTTCCAGGCTTTTCTATCTGTACTTTTTGGCATTTCATAACACTGGGTTATTTATAAGGTTAAAAAAAAGAAAAGAAGAAGAAGAAGAGGGGGGGAAAAAGGCAAAAAAAAAAAAAAGCCAAAAGAACATGGACTTTGAAATTTGACTTGATTTCTTCACTACTTTCCACCACCTGACCTCCAAAATGAAACAGAAATATTTCACTTAAGACCAGAAAACATGGGTTTAGCCCCAAATTACAAACTTTACATACATTAATTTTGATAACTTTGAATATGTTTGAACTTTACCTAAGGCATTTCTACCAATTTCCACTTCAGACATCAAACAAAGAAAAAAACCACCAAAAAAAAAAATCTCACTTACTATGCAACTCCATAAACAACCTAGAAGGCTAAAAATATACTTGCTTTTTCCTAGCCTTTTCTTCCTTTCTTTCTAGCATTCTTTACAATGAAATTGTTCCAGCTGTGGTAAATATTGTTCAGGCATGGATCTGCAATACATTTTGCACTTTGATATTCATAAGTATACATTTCCTTCCAAGCTGAAGACATTTATCGCAGTTTGACTGGCAGTTAGAGACAATTTTTCTAGAAGAAATATACTATATATTTGGCATTCTTTCCCACTTCTCACTTTTGTTTGTAACTAGATTATATTCTTTTTTTATTTATGGGTTGGGTTGCTTTGTTTTGTTTTTTTTCCCCAATTATTTGTACATCCTACTGCAAACTACCAGTCTAGCTCTTTCACTTATTTTCTTTGGATGAAAATGTGAATCAAGTTCCATATCTTTATTCCAATAATTCGGTACTTCTTCAAAGAGCTTCAAAGCACTCTTTGATCAAATGGGAAATGATCAAAGACTAAGCTTGTTAGGGGGGAAAAAAAAAACAAAAACCCAACAAACCACAAAGTAGAGATTTTGGTGTCTTTTTTCACTTTTATCTTAGCTCCCTGCTTTGATTATGTGTTTTATTGTATGAAGAAGGTTGATGGTAGAATAAAGTAAAACAGAAATTGAAGGCCAATAGAAGTATAAGTATTACTGAAGTGCTTGACTGTTTCTTGCTCTCATTTTCAGTGCAACGCTAGCTTGTAGAATAAAAAAGAGTTATTCCTCATTGAGAACTCCATTCTCATGTACATACATAAGTTTCCACCTCAGGTTAAATAGGACTTTAAATTTAAAACAGATCTACCAGTAGGAAAGTAATACTGGCTGCATGTTGCTGATTAACCTAGTAGTGCACCGGAGTCCCAAGTACTCTGAGAGGCTGATGCAACTATTTTATGTTTCTAATCCACCCTCCTGTGTAGTTCTAACTCTGTTTTTGCAATGTGGCTGCTTGCATTCCAGCTAAGGTGACTTGAGATTGTTAATTCAAATATAGATAGCTTGAGTTATCACTGCACTGGAGATAAGCTGTTAAATTGACAATGAATAAGTTGAGGAGGGTTTCTTATTTTCATTAATTTCTTAATATGTACCTTGTCCTAAATTACGGCCCCATATTTTTTTCTAAATTTACCTGAAAACAAAGTTATCATCATACGGACTGTACACAATACTTAAATGTATATGCTACAAGGAATGTTTTAGGAAGGGATTAAAGGAATCACTTTAAAATTTTCAAGTGTAGGAATTTATCTTTCAGGCTTGGTTTATGCTCTTTTAGATGCTTGCCATCTATATGCTTGTTTACTATATCTTTTATTAATTAAGCCACAAATACAGAAATTGAGGATGATTATATTTCAGGGCTATAGGTCAAAACAAAGTGTTCAGACAGACTCATTCACCTTCTGAAAATTAACCAAAAATAAGAAAACAGTTAATTTGTAAATCTATGGGAAGTTAATGAAATCTAAATTTTTGGAACAAATATTACTTACATAATCCAAAATTCAAGCTGGCCAGATTGTCAGAAATAAAAAGAGAAAAAAAAAAAAAAAGGCAGAAAAAGGCTGAAATTATCTTTACACTCTTTATTTAGTCCCAGCACAGGAACTCCCATTGCCTCACTCCTCTCCTAGCTTTCCTTCTCACATTTTTATCATCAATCTTACCCTACAACATACATCAACAGGAAGGAGTGAATAAAATCAGGTAGGTTTACAGATGTATTGTTGGAGGTAGACCTTTGCAAGGAGAATCCAGACTGATTTCTTAGAGATGAAATGCAGATTGAAAGATGACTTGATCATAGCTTACAAGTGAATTCACACAAAGAAAATACTGGCAGTTCATCTAGCAAAGGAAACATACCAAAGAGAAGATTAATGACTGGAGGCTTAACTCAGAAAAACTCAGGAAATAATTATTAGCCATGTTTTGTGTGATCCACCACTGTAATGAATTATCAAGGAAATTTATTACTATCCAGTTCTTAATATCTTCACATTATACCCACTAACTGCTTTTTGAGAAAATGGCCTCAATCTAGTCATATCAGTTATTGACAAAATGCAGGGATAATTGGTTGATATCTAAAATACTGTGATATATAGAAGTCAACTAAATGCATTCATAGTTAGAAAAAGATCAGGGAAAGTGTTAATTTGGTAATGAGTGGAAGAAAAAAATAGTAAGTGTCAGGTGATGTTGAGAAAGCTGAAATGTTTCACTTTTTTGCTAAAACAATAAATTGGAAGCATGTAGCTACCTAATACTAATTGATAGTAACAAAAAAGTGGTACCAGCCCAGAACAGGGAAAGAAAAGTTTACAGATTAACTTCTACATTACATATTTTCAAAACTTTGGAACTTGATTAATTTCTTCCTGACATACTTAAAGAATGATCTGAAAACTCAGACAATCATTCTCTTTGCAAAATCATTGAGGAGGAGTTAGGCAACAAAAGACCAGAAAAGCATAAATACAATGTCAGTAAACGTAGTAAGTGTAGTGTCAATGGAAAAACTAAAAAGTGAGCAAAGGGAAACTAAAGAAATATAGCCAGCTTGTGCTTAGTTCTGAGAAAACTGTGACATAAATATTCCAGCAAACTATTTGCAAACATTCTGCAGAAGCAGTACACATCATATACTTCGATGTCATAATATATGCTCATAAGAAGCCAGGAAGCTGAATTTAATTGCTACACGTAGTTGCAAAACAAGTTGCATAACCGTAGCCAGAGAGCAGCTAGCATAATGGCATTCAAAGAGTGTTTTGGAGGACATATAGAAGTCTATACTGAGTTAGGATCTATTCAGTGACTTCATTAATGACATGGATGGTGGGGCAGAGGATACTTAGTGAATCTGCACTAAGGTAAGGGGGATGGCACCTAAATTGCAGGACAATGCAGATGACAAACTGGAAATTGGTGCAAGACATTACACTTGGCCAACAGCAGCCACGTACATACAGGATAAAGGGGACAAGATGGGAAAAAACAGGCCAGGTAGCAGATCTATGAGAATTATAGGGCATCAGAGTCTAAACATCTGTTCCCTGCTCTAATTATCGTGCACACAGACCTCACGAATAGAGCAGACTTGGTTACTGCAGTCCAAGAAAGATAGGAATTAACTGGATCCAGCTTAGAGAAACTCAGCAGGTGGTCAGAGGTCCAGGACACACAGGAAGACAAGACTGGACGGCTTTTTAACCTAAAGACAAAACAGAATGGGGATATAGGATAGGTTTTAATTATGTTAAAGGTGGTGGAACAAAGGGAAAACAATTTATTCCTGCATTACAGTGGTGTATGGGACAAGAAGTAAGAGGTTACAGTTGCAGCAAAAGGGACAGGATATTAGGAAAGAACTGAGATGATAAGGACTGAGCTGATGGCACAGGTTGACCAGTAAACTAATGGAATCTCCGTTATTGGAATGATTCACAGTCTAAGCTTGGGTAAAGCAGAAACTAATACTATTGCTATAGGTGATACTGATATAGCTGATGTGGCCGATACAGTGATAATCCATGAAAAAGCCCGCAGTACCTGGGAAGATGATGTTATATAGGTAGAGTCACATCAACTACATTTAAGTTTATATAACAAGTAAAGGCTGCGGCCTCCTTTGGAAGGTCAGGTGACATACTGTCAAAGTGCTATAGCAGGTAAAGGAGCATACCTGCTATTCATGTGACATTTCCACAGAACAGGAACTTTACAAAAGAATCTATAAAATCATATGAAAAGACCTTGAAGAAAAGACATCTACAGAGATAAGTTTTCAGCTACATTTGCTAAAGCACTGGATTCACTCATCTGATTTTATTAACTGAAGATAATTAGATTTAAACCAGGCCACTTCATTAAAAAGCTGTTTTAGAATTACTATTCAATAAAACAAGATTTCAGAATTCTTAATAAAACTGGGAAAGTTTGACTTTGATATTCCAAGTACCAAACCATAGAGGACTATTATGCTTTCCTCTAAGTTTTTTGCTGAAGAATGAAAAGACTTACAAAGTTGTATATGCGCTATTTGACACAAACCAATTCAGTATGATTGAAGAGATATTCTGTGGGCTTTTGCATTAAAAATGCAAATAAGATGAAAAAGGTGTGCAAAGGAGATTAAATGATGACCAAGTGATTTTTTTCCAAGTACATACTTGACAATATAGCAAACTCAATTCCTCCCAATCCACATTTCATGCTTATATACACATAAAATCCATTGTCTAGTGCCCTCAATGGTTTTCAGTTGTTATTTACAGATTTTCAAGATGACAGCAATGTAGCTATAACTTTTTGCTGGACTTCAGTTCATTAGTTTGTTCCTCCTGATGGTAATTTCATTATGTCTTCAACCTGTGTTCTAACTCCCACTGCTACAATTAGATGTGAAATTTAAAGCTACCAGATTGTAAAGTTATGCTACCTACTACCTACAACCCAAGGGTAATTTAACCATTAATTACTGGAGCACCAGCTAACATTCCTCCCTTCTAATGACGAAGATCCTTGGAGCTCTCAAACTTTCCTTCATCCCTAGGTGTATACTTTGTTGATCTGAGGCTGAATGTGCCCATTAAGCTTACAATGAATAACAGGCTTTAAAAGCACCCTTTAAATTACTCAGTAATTTCAATGGAAATAAAATAAAATTTGGAGAGCTGGAATGAAAAACACCATGGAAAACCGCCATGGAGAGCAGGACCTCTGTGATTCTGGATGCTTTTATTTGGCTGCATCTGTCCATGGATTAAAAGCCTGAAGGGTCTGTATACTGAAAAAACACATACATAAATTCTGGTCTTGACATCAGTGGGACTATACTTATGGAGCATAAGTCTCTGAGGATCGGATCTTTTAACAGTCAAAGGTAGGGGAAATGAATGGGAAGACCAGTCGCTCATTCTGTTCTGAGGCTGCTATTCATCATCAATATGTTATAAACATAAAGCTGGTGGAGAAGGGGAGTGAGGAGTACTAGTGACTTGTTTTTAAGTATTTTGTCAGCTTATGGGGTTCAGAATCCCACCTGATCTGTCTCAACACTTTTGCTTGGTTTATAAAGAGAAAGCCTAGAAACAAGAATCAGAAAATCCAGTGTCAGGGTGATCAGGAGGAAGCGATGAGGCAGAAAGGAAGGAACCTAAGTCTTACATCTTTTAAGCGAGGTGCCTAAACCAGGACACTAATCAGGAGTAACTGGCTTCTGTAAAAGATTCACGAGTGTAAACCTTCTCCTGGATTTAGTCATCTCAGCATCCATAAAGAAATTTAGCCTTTTTTCCAGGCACTGAAATACTACTTAAACAAAGAACATCACACACTTCTTAGGCTTCTTTCCTTCTAAGATATTCTTTCCTGAAAAGTCTTTTCTTTTAAAGGATTTCATACATATATTTCATCAGTTTTGTTTTATTTCAATATCTGTCATTCCATTAGTGCATTTTTTGCACTACCACAATGGGCAACAGAGAAGCCAGTGGAGCCCTTCTTTTACAGCACCCAGTAGTTCAGCGGGGAGAGAGGAGGCGACAGGCGCTCTTTCAAGTGCATGGAATATCATGGCGAGCACTCTTCAGCACAAGCTACAATATTGGGGTGTGACCGTTTTAGTCACAAGTCTAAAACCACATACCATGTGTGTTGTTATGAAGAAAATTAACTCCCATCCCAGCCAAATCCAGTACAACCAGTCATGAAATTTTAGGTTAGTTACTCCTGCTGTAATCACTGGCAGGGCAATACAGGTATTTCCTGCTTCAAGCATTGCATTGATGTAGGACTTCTTAACTCTTACTTTCTCTTTCTTTTTCTTCCCCTTCTCGCTTTTTGTTTTGTTTGTTGTGTTCCGGTTGTTTGGGGTTTTTTTTAATATCCTCAGAACCTAACTTGGCATCCAAAGCCAGCAGAGGCACATAATATTTTTTGGATGTTGATGATGATGCTGCAAACATGCTACTAAACTCATAGTACACATAAAGCCTAGAGGCTAGTGATATTGCCATTGTTTCTGTGGCAGTAACATTAGGCCTAATCTCTTCTATCTGAGCTGGTTTCCTTCCTTTTTGATAGAAACAAAATCTTCCATTTTTTTCAAGGTAATACATCTTTTCTACCAAGACCCCCCCTTTACCCACATCTTTTTTTTCTTCCCTTTACTGCATACAATATATACATAGTAAAACCCAAAACTATTTATAGGTTGATAGATTATGGACGTTTTATAATTTATATTAATAGGTCTTGATTTCATACAAAGGACAAAAATGTCAGGAGGTGGTAATGAGGACACTGCACCCCTGAACACACAAGAGGAGTGTCTGAAAAAAAAATGAGGGTGAACATCTTTAGGAAGAGGAAAATGGAAAATGAGTTTCATGCTCTCCAGGTACTTGAGCCCAGGATGCCTTCTGTATTAATGGACTGAACTTATTCTTCATTGCCAAAGAAGGACTAAAGCAGGAAAGAGAAGTGTTTCTTTTCTTTACACTAGAAAAAGACTTAGAGAAGTACTGAGCACATAAGTTCCACTACACAGAACAACTCACTGATACACTACCACAGAGCATCTAATTTTTCATAACACAATTTACTACCTTGTGTTCCAATTCAAAAATTTTGTTCTCTCCAAACGTGGAACTCCCGTACCAGGTCATTCATTCAGGTCAGTCTGTACTTGGATGTTACTCGTGAGAGATTTATTTTTCATTCTGCCCCAATAAGGCTGTTTTCTATTTGACTGTCTATTAGCATTGACATTTTCTCCCTAAGGCCTTTTTCTTCTTCTTTTAGAACTGGATTGGGAGAGTTTCATGGAGTTTGTGCAGCTTTTATCTCAAGGAAAATGTTCTGGTTTATTTTGTGATTATTCTGCTGCTGACATTTGGTGACATTTTCTCTTCTTGTTGACAGTTTTGTATTTCGTTAAAGAGTAAGCTAGTCTAGTGAAGGTGTTTAATTTGCTTTGTCCAGCCTTTATCATATCCAGCACATACAGTACTCTCTTTATTTCATTCCTGCATTAGCTTTCCTCTCAGATTGCTTCTTTTCTGCACATTGGTTTCCTCTATGCCCTCTGTGTGAAGTCTCTTTTCATTTGGGCAGCAGCTGAATATCTCTTTGCTGCTAGCTTTTTTTTTTTTTTTTTTTAAACATCATTCAGCATTATAGCAGAACATTTTGTGGATATTTACTTTAAAACTGTAAGTAAACAAATCTTGTAACATTAAGATTTGGAAGTTCCTGTTGGAAAAGGTCAAATACAGAGTCTTTTTGTTTCTCCTGCTAGCATGCCAAAGCTGAATGATTACTAATCTTTACAGAATACTTAGTGTGCTGACTAAAATCCAAGATATTTTTTCTTATAACTGCTGCAAAGGTGAACTAGAAGAACAGACTCCTGTGCCAAAATAGATGTGATTGGACCTACGGCTTCACTGCTAATGGCAGGAAATACAAAATACTACTGAAGAGCTTTCAAGCAGAGATATATGATCTATCTCTCAGTCACCAGAGATGAAATACCTGCCAAGCTGCAAATAGCATTGTGTCTTACAACTGCAGGATCATAAACAACTGATGTTTATAACAGCATTTTTAAAAGCTGTTAAAGTCTGAGCACTAAACAATAAAAGTAGTTGGTTAATTGCAGCTAAGCTATTGAAAATTAGAAGCTTTAAGGTTAAGTTTTCCAGAGGTGATACTCTCTCTTCTTAATCAGTGTTAGATTTCAGAATGACTTTGGTGGGGAGAGGGAACATGGCAATTGCAATTAGCAGTGCTAAAAGAAATGATGTTTTCTGAAAACAAAGGCTCAGCTATACACCTGTACTCTGGATCACGTCATTTAACTTTTAACCAGTTTTGCAGTTTCAGCTTTTACATTCAATGCAGAGCAAGTGGTCTCCAGTGATGTATACCAGAGAGAAACAAAATATTTGGAAAGCAACTAGATTTCCCATGTGATTAAAATCTTACAAAATTTTCCAGCCCTAACTTAGGCTGAAGCCAAACATTTTCAATACTTTTTTGTAACACTTTCCCATGTGTGTTTTGAGTGTAGATGGCAAGGTGCTAGCCAGGGCTGCAGGGGTGGTCTCTGTAGGAGGTGGCCAGGGGCTGCCCCGTGCCAAGCCCAATCAGTTCCAATGGACCCACCACAGGACACAGCTGAGCACATCAGCCAAGCTGATGGCACCTCCACGGAAACAGATATTTTAAAAATGCCAGACAGAGACGGTAGGAGTGAACAAAAAGAATGAGAAACAGCAGAGGGAAGACCATGTTCAGACAAGGAGGAGGCACTCCATGGCAGAGCAGATACCCCCTGTGGGGAGCTTGTGGAGGGTCCTGCCGGAGCAGAGAAGTGTGAGGAGGAAGGAACAGTAGAGAGAAACCGCCGTGTACTGACCGTAACCCCCCTACCCCCTGCACCACTTGCGTCAGGGGTAGGAGTCAGGAAGGAAAAACTGATGTTGAGCATGGGAAAGATGTTGCTTTAATGGTTGTCTTTTTGTTTCCCACTACCCAGATTAGTAACTCCATATTTATTTTAATTAGCAATAATTAGGTTGATTTTTCCAAGCTAAGTCCGTTTTGCTCGTGACAGCAATCTCCCTGCTTTTATCTGACCCATGAGCTTTCTCCCTCGTGTGCTTCCTCTTTTGTCCCCTGTCCCGCTGAGGAAGGGGAGTGAGCCAGCGGCCAGGTGGGTGCTTGGCTGTTAGCCAGGGCCACCCCACAATGTGCTGGGAGAAACTCGGAATGCATAGCCTAGACTCACACAAAGCATGATTTGAATGTTGGTTTCATTCAAAAGTGAATCAAACCGAGCTATTTGTCTTCCTTAAACATATATGCACTCACTTACTTTCACTCACACGTTCCCTTCACCCATGGATCTGACAATCATTTCTCAGTGAAGTCTCAAATCTTCATGTGAGCAATCAACAATCTCCTTTTTCTATATAGAGTCAGAATGCTTCCATTTCCTAAAATTGTTTAGTAGTTACACAGCATCTTTCCATGCTTACCATTTTATGATGCAGATAATGAGGATAAAAACTGAAACATTTCTGGTTTTATCCATTTTGTGGAATACTACAGTTCTAACCAAGTGTAACTAAATTTTAAAATGTGTGTATCTGTCTCTCCTACTGTGGATTTACAGGCCTTAACAGGCTATCAAAATGGATTAGGAAATTGAGCATTTGCTCAATACTTGGTCTCTGGGTTTTCTTACTCTTGTTTGGGGTTTTGTTTGTTTAAATAATTTCCTGAATTTTAACATTTCTACTTCTTTATGTATTTGGGTTATTTTCCACGCTTTCTCAGTTCCTGGAATGCTAATAGCTCTGAAAACGACAGCACCCATCTGCCTGGTGCTCCTGTCTGTAGCACCAGTGGTAATACTGCGTGGCTGCCGGCATCGAAACAAACCCCACAGTAAACTTGTTCAATCAGATTTTGACACAGACAGCTGACACCGAAAATGACGTGCAGTTTGGTTTTGACTTAAACAGTAATTTCCAATAGAATGGATATTTTCTTACTTGTGTAAGTTCACCTTTTGAGTGATAGCTTACCTTGCACAAAGCCACCAGTAACTGAAGAAGATACAGGTGCCATCCCAGCCTCTGCTGCTGGTTGCCACCATCTCTGGCATACATAAAAGAAAACAATCTCTGTGACATTGCTGAATACCTTTTTCATTCTGGCAAAGTGGAAGAACAGAGAGGTGTTGAAGACTTCATATCTTGGGCCTTCCACAACTAAAGCTACACTGCCATGCAACAGGATGCTGAAAGCATCAGGAGGTAAAGAATCTGACAGGAATTATGCTTCTACAGTTTCATGAAGAGGCTAAGAGGTTATTGCCCAAGACCCTCCCAGGTTATTCCATTGACAACGTAACATTCATTTGCTGTGGGTAAAGGTCAGATATTGATGATCTGTCCATACAATTTGTCCTTATATAATTTGTGCATAGTGATCATTAGTGTATTCAGAGTTGCAGTCATGTTACATAACAGTTACTCAGCCCTCTCATCAAGAGAAATGAGTGGCTGCCAATGTAAATTTGTCCTGGTAAGATGAATGCTTTCCCCCACATAAACTTTTCTCTATACCTTCACATACATTCTTACTCTGAAGATCATCTCTGAAATAATGCTGTTCCCTATTCTTTACTAGTCTGTGATACAAAGCTACTCCTAGATATATGATCCCATGAAGTTCAAAGACCCCAGAGATGTCATGAAATGTCTAAGGCTGGTATAGAAAAAAAAATGCCTAGTAAAAAGGGATTTTGTAGAGATATTGTGAGGAAGAATTGATGACTGGGATGTGCAATGTGCTTTACACTCTCTTTAGCTTTAACTTTGTTTCTGTTTTCTCATGGGAAGTACAAATTATATCCATGGCTACCATTTAAGCGACATTTTGCAGATCATATAGAGCTAGATAAAAAAAAAAAAACCTTATAAAGTGAACTTTTGGAGCAGGTTTATTTCAGGTTTGATTCATTTCAAGAAATTGTATTCTCTCACTATAAATCATGATTTATAGCTTTCCCCCATTAAACCTTAAGGTTTCCATAACAGCTGCCTGTTTTTAATTGCAGTCTTTTCCAAATTAAACCATTACAACTTGCTTGTTTTCTATTAATGTATGTTTAAATTGATCTTTAATTTACCTTATTATTTTTTGTAATATCAAATAAAAGCAGACATACTAAAAAACTATCCAATATTTACATATTTATTATGCTAAGGGTGGTTCTAGAAACAATTAATCACAAGAATTTTCACCTTAAGGTACTGCTTAAAGTCTTCGAGCAGCTGTTAGAATTCAATTGCCACAGGTAGTGGAATAAAAAAAAAAGTACAGAATTAATTTCAAAAAAACTAGTGATGTTGGACTGGATGTCATTTTAACTGTTTAGAAACATAGAATTAAATCTTTCCAAAATTAGTAAAATTCTTTTAAGCCAAGTTGGTGTTTCAAAAGGGTAAAAGGTTTAAGTCTTTGCTGATTTAGACTCTTAATACCCTTTCACTTCATCAGTACTAATATGGGATTCAATCCTGAGTGAGTTTATATCACTGCAATCCGAGTAATACCTGTGCGACATCAGTTACATGATAGGGTTAAATGAACTGTAAAAAACCCCCAACAAACCAGATTCACACCATAAAACCAGCATAAATTTGGTCCAGAGTTTCTTAACTTTGGAAATTTATTATTAAACAGACATAAAACACTACCCTTTGCTACATCTCCTATAGAACAATATTTCCTAGCACAGAGCTTCAACATATTTCTATTACTTCTGTGGCACAAGAGAACTCATTTTGATTTCAATTCATGTCTAAAATCATCTATAAGCTGTCATTCATTGCAACCATTGAATTTACATGTATCTCCTTGGTGTTCCTCAACAGTAACCCAAAATAGCTATATCACTTTGATCAGATATGCTGGTCAAAATGGTCACGTGCTTCTGACACTTTTTTTTTGGAGGGTCTTTGTCTTGGCTGCAAAAGTTCACGTGAAGCAAGAGTATGTTAGAATAAAGCTTATGCAAATATTTATTCATATGTTATTTTATTAACCAGGCATCTCATGGTCCATCTGGCATTACTGTGCTTAAATACAGGGAACAGTAGAGTACAAGAATATCTTTGGGATCATGTAAGACAACGGTCTGACGTGCTTTTTTTTGGCTGCACCTGAGCTGGGTTAAGCCAATACCTTTCTCCACTCCTCATCACCCTTTCCTTCCCATTGACATCCCCTCAGATATATCGGCTTAACCAAGGTATCAGCACTCCACGTTAGCATAAGCAAATACCAGGGGTGTCTTTTAACCCAGATAATTTTACAGAAGCAAGTTAGTAATGACTGAGTGTGCTCTTCGGTTGGCAAACAGAAGTGGTGATAACTCTCAGAGGTGACAACATCCTGGGAGAAGCTATGAAGTAACATTTTAACCAGCTGAGCTGCATCTGGAATAACACATCTGACTGCAAGGTCAGAAAGACTGTGAGTTTGAGAATAACTGTTAGCTGAACCTAGAGACTGTAAAGGGTTAGATATGTTCATTATAGATAATACATAACTGTGCCACTAGATAATGCAGTTATTTATCTTTCATTTTTAATTATTTATTTGTTGGGTATTAATTATTAAATGAACTAAGCTTTTTTGATTTTACACTGCTCAAGGGTCAATCCTGAGAGTTGTGTATTTATATATTCTGAATATTCACACTTCAGACTTGAGGATACCAGTAATTTCCAAAACATTAATATTAATAAACTATTTTATGGCATGAGTGTCAACAATAAAAGATTTGACTCAAACTAAATGGTCATTTATAATGAGCGTGAAAGGCTTTAAGTTCTGGTTTTTATTGAATTTGACCCTCTATCATTATAAACAACTTTGGTAACAAATGTCACAGATGCTGACATACAGCTGTATTTGTCCTGACAGCCTGGAGGCACTGGTTCTTAGACAGCAAAAATTCTTATGATGGACAGGTTCAGAATTTAGGGACAATCCTACAAACTCTTGTTGCAATAAATGAGCTTGGATTCACCTATAGACTCCAGTAATGTCAAAGAAGATAAAGACATGGGAATCATTTTGTGCTGGAATGAGACTTTTCAACTTCCTCTCACTGTAAGGGCTACTTGTAAACATTTTATTAAAACAGATAAGGTTTCAAGGTAATCTAAAGTAATTTGAGACAAACATGATTTTATATATATATATAGTCTGAACTTGAGGATTTTATGAATGATTGAAATGTTTGAAAAATGATGTGCATGCACTCTCCTGTTCCAGAAGATCTGATCTCACAGCCCAGAAAGCCAAACATATCCTGGGCTGCATCAAAAGAAGCATGGCTAGCGAATCGAGCGAGGTGATTCTCCCCCTCTGCTCTCGTGAAATGCCACCTGGAGTACTGCATCCAGCTCTGGGACCCTCAACACAAGAAACGAGTTGGAGCGAGTCCAGAGGAGGGCCACGAAGCTGATCAGAGGGCTGGAGCACCTCTCCTGTGAGGACAGGCTGAGAGAGTTGGGGTTGTTCAGCCTGGAGAAGAGAAGGCTCCAGGGAGACCTTATAGCAGCCTTCCAGTACCTGAAGGGGCCGACAAGAAAGCTGGAGAGGGACTGGTTACAGGGACATGGAGTGATAGGACAAGGGGTAATGGCTTTAAACTGAAGAAGGGTAGATTCAGATTAGATATAAGGAAGAAATTCTTTACTGTGAGGGTGGTGAGGCACTGGAACAGGTTGCCCAGAGAGGTGGTAGATGCCTCACCTCTGGAAACATTCAAGGTCAGTTGGATGGGGCTCTGAGTGACCTGATCGAGTCAAAGATGTCCCTGCTCATTGCAGGGGGGTAGGACTAGACAAATTTTAAAGCTCCCTTCCAACCCAAACTATTCTATGAGTCTATGATCTCTATTTGCTATTAGATTATTTTAAAATATCTTATTCTCTGAGGGCATTTGCCAGTGAAACAAAACAGAGCTAAGCATGTTTGACCTTAACATGACTTTTCTTCAGGTCTAGGTATGAACAATTTGATTGCTACAGAAATGTCATTCTGAGAAATTTGTGAATTACACACAATAGGGCTGAAAGGGATTAGAACCTTTTTGGGAAAAACACGTTAACAAGGACCTATAGAGAAAGTCAGAAAGAAAAAACTATAGAAGGGTAAAGTCTCTTCTGTTGCAATAAAACAGCAACAGTGATGAAAAAAAGGCATAGTTTCTAAAATGCCTTTAGGAAAATTTAATGAGAAAAACAGTAGCACTAATGCTTTGTTAAAGCTATAACTGCATGGTGTAATAAGCACTGGGTAAAGTACTAAATTTTCAATTGAATACATTGATTAAGATCAACACAGTAAAAGAATTGTTATACTGTGTAAGAGAAAAAAAAATGACAATTTCAGAATACCAAAGCTGATAAAAATCATAGTGTAGAGAACAGGAATCAATGCATCCCTTAAAAATAATTAGAGTCATAAACATATTCTTGCTATCAACATCTAGATTGCATATTGATGCAATGACAGAATAACTCAAAATTCTGGCTTTTAATGAGAGAATACGTGAAATTATATAAAATTATATAAAATTCCAGCTGCCCAACCAGAAAAAGCATTCTCCAGGATTCATCCTTAACTTTCATTATTACATAGACATATTGAATTTTTAATCTTCTTTGCTTGAAAGATGTCACATCAAAATAATTTTCTTCTTACCCAGCCCTTAAATATCAATCTCATGTAAAGATAGTAGGATGAAGACGTGCAATTGGACATTTGGGGTGATTCAAAATGCAATTGCAGATGTGCAAAAAATTACATACATCTTCTGAAGTGCATCTTGTGTGGGCCATTTGTGAAGTTAGGCATAGTTACTCAAACGGTTTAAGCACCTTTCTTAGTGAACCTTCCAATTCGTACAAGCATAAGTTTTGCATGACTAGATAAAAAGAACTGAACATTTGGATCTGCGTATGAACAGATGGAAGAGGAGTCTAGAAAGGTAGTACTTGGCCTAGTTATAAACTCACAGATGATAAAGCTGCAGTGGTGAGGTTATCACAAGATGAGATACAGCCAACAAAGCAATGGAATGAGACACTCAAAATTTTACATTATAAACAAAAAGACAATGTACGAAAACATGATGAGAGCATAGAAAAAAAGGAAAAAAAAGTTAGGGCCTTAGTGCTTTTTAGGAATAGCAGATGTACATTTTTTTTTTCTACCTTAACAGAACTTTGTTAAATAAAACTTCACGGTAGATCACAATGTCCAGAATACTGTATCTGATACTGGCCAAACTCACATAATCATCATCAGAAGAATTTCCCTCACAGAGTCAGAATATTTGTAACACATTTAGGAGTGACAGCAAATAAAACATCAGCAAAAATACAGAACTTGAGTTTTCTGTCTCACTATTGTGAGACAGAAAAGAAAGTATAGAAGATTATTTAATCATTTCACTTACTGGAATTGAACATGCAAGGTTGAATAGCAGAAGAGAGATTGTACTCCTCTTATCCAAAATCTGCTTTGCAGAGTGAGAAGTAGGTCTTTTCTCTTTTCATTATCATTTTAAAAATTTATAATTCAATTGTCTTCTTATCTACACATAATGGGTATATACCCTAAAATCCTCTGTCATGTGCTTAAGGAAGATGATTCTCTTATATCTTTTAAATGCCAATTCAAACCAATGTAAAATGCCTGTCAAGATGAGACTTCTGTATTATTACTTCCACCATAATATACCTAAATTTCCTCTCAGAAGGTAACATGAGAATAAGTTTTATTCATATATTGAACTAAAATCTAGAATAAGCTGCATAAGTGAGAACCAGCTTGAAAATAAACAAAACAGTACCTCTCTGGTTTTGTTTTCTTATTATGTTAAATAAAGACATGTGGGAAGAGATTGGCATTAAAAAAACCACACAAACCAACCCACAACCAACCAAAAAAACAAATAAACAAAGAAAAAACCCACAAAACATCAAACCACCATCATCATCTACAAGTTTCTTATCCTGGAAAGGTACTCTAAGAATGCAGCAATCCCATGATTAATATAAGTTAGAAGCACACACTTCTATAAAAATAAAGTTTTCACACATAAGTGTAACAGTAGAGCACTGATTCCTTATGTTCAAGAAGTGTTTCCCAGTATATTTTGATTAGGGCTCTCAATACTAAATATGTAAGGTAAATTATAGTGGTCTGGGCATGCTTGGAGCACTGTCTTTTTGCCCCATAATGTTCTTACATGCATAGTATAATACTAACACATGCTAAACAACATCATCATAATCAATATGATATTATAGAATCCGCATTTCACTTGATACTTTTAATCCTTTTTTAAACATCTGGAAAAAGTGAAATTAAAATCAGGATGCTGTAAGTCAAATTTTCCCTGAACTAACACTTAGGCTGTTAATCAGTTATCCTGTGAGAAATTAGGACTGAAAAAAATAGTGCAAAGTAGTTTTGACCTTTCTTTTGAATAAAAAAAGCCAATCCCTTTCCATGAATACTCTTTGCTACTCTCTTTATATGAAATACTGTACATAATTTGACTATTACTCATAAGGCTGAAGAAAGAACAATATTTCAGTATCTTTATACTATAAATTCTCATGTATATACAGTTGTATATGAATTTGTATCTTGTGGACAATTTATAGGCCAGCCATGGATCAGAAACAATTTTGTGATAAAAAAATCATTAAATATCACAAATGGAGGATAACAAATACTAATGAATACTAAAACCAATTGTAGACTGGCGTCGTATAAGAACAATAGTTTGGAAGAAAGAATTTTCCATCTACTAATTCCTGAATATGATTGTTTCAAGCACCAAACTAATTCAAACAAATCAACCCATTCATGAACAGAAGAAAAGAGAATTCACTGAATAAAATACTTTTAAATGAATGTTTAACCCACTTATATTCAAGATCATCTTCCTTGATTTCATATTTGGAAATGCTATCTAATGAAGCTTTATTCTTCCCACTTTGTACTGATTAAATACCATAATCCTCTTATTTGTACAGATCCCTAGTGCTCCCCACTTTTATTAAAAGCAGGGTTCTAATGAAGCTCATGAGGTGTCACTAGATAATTACTACTTACAGTCTGAAATGAAGCTCAGTTCCAAGCCATTTGCATTTATGTGCTAAAACTAAATGATTAATGTGGATTTTTACACATTTTTAGGTTTAATTTTTCAGTCTAATGAAACCATAAATTTAAAGCTTTCAAAAATATTCCTATCTCTTATTTAATTCAATATGTAATTGAGAACATGCTTTTGCTACAGATGGAGAGTCCTTTTAAAATTTGAATTAATTTGGTGTTTTGCTGAGCTAGTAGATTAAGTACTACAGATTGCCTGATGTTCACTATGCTAAATCTTAGCTTTCAAATTAATGGAATGAAATTTTGGAAATTCACAAGGTCAAAAATATTTTCTGCAAAGGTGATAGCAATATTTTCTGCCCACACTGTGGGCTTGGAATGACACCCTCAAAGCGGTGGCAGCTGGAAACAATCAAAAGCAAAATTCTGCTACCCTAAATGGAATAAAGTCCAAGTTCAGTTGAATATTCAGTATAGAGTATGTATTCAGGAATTATACCTCATTTTAAAGAATTGAATATATCATGTTTAGCTGGTAGTACAAACAACACCCTATGCCAAATTATTACAAAAGGATTATCCTTACAGTTCAGGGAAGTATACCAAGTTGTGAACACCCAATTGACACAGCAGCTTCAGTGAGAGACTTTTGGGAAGGAGTAAAAGAATGCCAAACCAAAATGAACTTTAAAATAGTCACATATATATGGAAAAAAAAAAAAAAAAAAGAGTCCAGTATACTTTCCTCAAAACTTGTACAAGTAATTCTGCCACTGATATCTCTCTCATGGAAATGAACAGCCAAGACAGGGAAAATAACCTCAAACACCAACAATTCCACACACTTTCCACATCAGTATTCAGCACTTTTGAAGAATACTATTTTCTATGCCTTATATAAGCATATTATTTAGTCTTCTGCTTCTCTGAGCCAGGAAGGGTGAGGATATGTCGTTACCTTGGCTATCTCAGCTTTCACCACCAGTTTCTACCGAGCAATCATAGCACTTTCCCTTGGGCATGACGAGAGGCCCCAAAGTGTTCCCCGACTCATATTGTTACTAATAAAGTAATGCCCAACTCTCTAGTATACCTTCTACTACACACAGTGTATATCTAAGGGCTACTTTATCTGTCACTATACAGACACTAACTCACAAATCTTTCTGTATAATAATGTGTCACTATATCTGTTCCATGAATAAAGCAATTGCTTGATATTCAGAACTATCATATTTTGCCTTTGACAGAAGAGAGTAGTTATCATTAGAAAGATGTTAAAGCGTTAATCACTATATCCAGTTACAAAATCTATTAAGAAAAAACATCTCCAAAATGCTCACAGTAATAACAGTAGTTCACAAAATTGCCATGGAAGATTACAGCTAAATCATCAAATCCCCAGGTTCAAATTTTCCAGTGATGGGGGTATAAAATTCAGGGCAACACCTCATTTTTGCTCCATAACATCTGTGACAAGGTGTAATGCATCACTGACAATCTGGTGATTCATGAAATGAAAACTCCTTCTTGTTTACATCAACACAGACATTCCCCGGGGGTTCTTCACAAAACACCTGTCCAGTTGTACAACATGCAAAGCATGAGACATTAGCTATCTTGTAAAATTCTCCTTTTTTCCCCGCCCCCCCCCGAAATTCTAGCCTTAGAGAAATTGCAGTATCTATTTCACTTTCTGTCACTAGAATTTAAAGATGCTCTCAGTGGGCAGAAGCAGCAGACTGATAACCTCAGCACTGGTGTTCTCCACAGATCTTTGAAAGACATGTGCAGCATCACACACAATTCAAATGGTTGCTTTGCATTTATTTCACCAACCTTTTCAAATTCCCTCTTCAAAAAAAAAAAAAACCCTCTTACCTTAGGCAGAACTATACTTCTGAAGCATTTCTTACAGCTATGAAACCAAGAGAATACTAGTTGTTCCTAACCCAGAGAACACAAAGACCTACTGGGCTTCCTACAGGCAGATGGAAAGAAATTAGCCACCTGCTGAGGATAATCCTAATGCCCCAGCTGTGAGGAGAAAGCAACCTGGAGCAAATCAATGGAGAATTATAAACCCATACACGTACCTAACTTCCTACTCTGCCTTAAAATGTGGTGCCTCTGTCCATTTTGAATGCAACCTAGAGCCTGTTCTTTAAAGTGTAGGTCTACAAGCACTGTTTTCTTCTCTTTTTCCAAAAAGGGTAATAACATTACTGGACCATGCTGAGTGGCTGCTGAATTCCTTCGGAGGAAGTCACACCTAGTAGGTGGGACCATACCAGCAGCACTGCATCAGTCACAAATTATGGATGCTGGTGCATCCATCTTGTTTGGAAAACACTTACTAGATTGGGTTTCTCAAGGGACTGCAGTCCTGCTCTGGCCAGTTCTTGGGTTATCGACAGACCTAATTTTTCAGAGCAGAGCAGTTCTGGACATGCACACAGAACACACAAGAGCTTTTGCAGATTCCAAGTCAGAAAGGCAAATATCTCACACATGGAGGCATTAGTGGGCAATTTTAATTTTAGGCCGTTAGCACCTGCATAAACCCCTTTAGACACCTTGGCCTCTTGCTAGGTTCTGCTGTGTTCTAGAGGTGCTGAAGCATTGCTCTAGCTCCCCTTTTCTCATCGTTCTTGTGATGGCAAAACCATGAATACCTTTCCAAAGCCTCTTTGCCTCAGAAACCAGCCACAAACAATGGCATGAATCTTGCCTAATCAGTGTTGCTATGATGAAGCAATGCTGCTCATACATAAGATTTTAGGGCACTTTGATAACTTGGTGGTTTCCTTTGAGATTTAGATGCTCGTTTCACTTTCTCAGCCATAACCCAATATTCTCCTTTTGTCATCCATAAGTTTTTGGGCTTATATTCCAGTTGTATCTCTCAAAAGAAAATTCAAAGCCGTAGTCCTTAATGAGGCAAACCTAGATGTTTCCAAGAACAGCCATGGAGGTAAGATGACTGTGGAACTGCGACATCTGTTATTGCTTGCTATTATTGGTACAGTGGAACAATTTAGTGCTATACACTCTGTAAAAATTTTGCTATACATATGCTCTATAGATGACTGACTTGCATAGCTTATAAACCAATAGAAAGAGCTCGTTAAAGGTTTTGCCCGCTTTTCACTTCTAATGAGCATTCTCTCAACAATGATTCAATAACAGACTGAAATTGAGAGGACAGTTTTAATTCTGAAACGTGCAGAGATGGAACAATTGCAAATAAATTATATTAGACACTGTTGTTTTAATACAGTTCAGGAGCTCTTGCATTTCTTCACAGCTCTGAAACAGTTGAGAATTAATTCTTCAATGTAATGGGACTACTCTTCATAATTGTGGCAGTACTTGGTCCAGAGGGACAAATTTCTGGTGAAAACATGCTTTCCCTGAAAACTAAAATTTATTTTTCTTTACCATAGAAAGTACTATCATCATGTTTATACCTTAACAGTCTGTCTCTGGGCTACCCATATTCCATGGACAGTAAATGAAAATATTAGGAATTTAGTCTAAGACAAATTACTTTCTATACCACATTTGTAATAATGCACAGCATGGAAGATGACTGATAACGTAGCATGAATTGCACTCTTTAGCCCCCACGCAGAGACACATTTGAACATTTCCTTTCATCTTTTTCATTCCTCAAAGTGCAAAAACACTCTGTTCCCAAAGCATGAGCTGCTACATCAACTTCATGGTGAGAAGTATTCCTAAATCTACTATAACATTAAAACTGAAACTGTAAGTGGGGCCAGTAATTATATCTACATTCAAAATTATGTGACAACTTTCGCACTCTAAGAAAAGTGAGTTAATTTTGGTTTTCCGTTCCTTTTATAGTCTCATAGTACAGACTTTACAAAGAACTGCGTTGAAGTTTTTTGTCATAACTGAAAGCTGTTTCTTGTAAAGACCTTAAGAATGGGACTGAAGAGAGTAGCACTTAAAGCAGATGCTACAGTTGTCAGAGTTTAAAACATGCAATTTCTAAATCTATTAAATAATTTTCAGTTGCGTGAAATCTATTGAAATTTGGTGTGTTATACCTAGCCACAAATTTATGTTGACTTTTTGAAAAAAAAGGCAGTAATTAACATATTTTTCAGAATTCGCTACACCAGAATGCGCTAGGCTTGGTCTGTGAGCTTCTTATGATTCTTGTAATTATGCCAGCCATGTTGTAACTGGGAAATGATAAATGGTTTCTTGTTGGTTTTAGTGAGAAGGGTGTTATTAGGTTTTCTCTTTCTTCTGATTTTGGGAAGCTCTAATAAAATACATTGATTCATTCTCCAAATAGTGACTATCATAGGAACATTATTTTTCACCTAAATTGTTATTATATGTTACAGAAATCTTCACTTGTAACCTTATCTTAGAGATAATATATGTTAAAAAAATTCAGCCAGCATCAGGTTAAGCTAAAAGGAGCTTTGATGAAGGACTGTCATTAACAGTCGATGCAAGAAGATTTTGTCACACATGCAATGCAATGTTTCTAAATCTTGTGGTGGTTTTTGATAATGCTGTTTCTGTAGCTCTCTCAAAACAAGTCACTTTGTAGAAGCTAATTCATTCCTCTTCGTCACAGCAGTACCTCTTTGCCACCTTGAGTAAGTGTTTTTCTGATCCTGTTCCTGCAAATTACAGTGCTCCCATGAGCTTTTCAGAGGATTTCTTGCTGTTATTGTGTAAGTTATTTTTCTAAACAGAAATTGAGAGACATTATTTATTTATTTATTAGGAAAAACAAATATAAAGCTGCCCTCTAACAAAATCACATCTTAACTCTTCAGAGAGAGGTTACCAAAATCAATGGTGTAGAACATTTTTTAAATAAATGCAATTACACTGAAAGTTTGTAAAGTGCTGTATTTGAAATGATACTTCAACATAAAATATTCAGAATCTTACACTAAGCTTTTTTCCCTCAGGTTTGGATTATGTAGGATCAAACTCAGCTAGTAGATAAACACGTAGAACTCAGTAATACTTTCAATGAGAATTTCACTTCCATCCTAGCTAGATGTGGTTTATTGTCTTTAATTATTAGCAGATATCTATTACAGCTGTAAGCAGCCAGCTCAAGAATTTTCAATTTTGTTTTTCCATCAAACTATCCAGCTTCTAAAACCAAAACTATTTGGATGTTCCTAGAACAGAAGTAAAATTAAAATTATTTATGATTCATATTCCTATGATTATTATCCATATCTCACCTCAGGATGTATTTCTGTATCTCCGTGTTCCACACTTTAAGTGTTAGGATTATACAAAGATCTATACAAATGTGCTTATCATCAAAAGTTTATTTATAACAGATAAATAACAGATAAGTATTGTTGAGCTCAATATGAATCAATTTTAGGTCTGTGAATGTTGTAACACTACAACATGTACAATGTTACCATAAAATATTAGTTTCAGAAACCTGAACAGCACAATTATTCACCCACCTGTTCATCAGCACACCTATTCAAAAGATATTTGCCAAACGTTTCTTTATAACCAAAATATGATTGGAGTACTCAAAACAGCTCCACCTAGAAAAAGTGATGACTTCTTAGGGACCTCTCCTTGGATCTTCTATTTTTTCCAAACTGTAAAGTTTCTCACACCTACTGTACACTCACGAAAAATGCATGCACAGGTACACACACACACACTGCATCCAAAGAAAAAAACTTCATTCGAAGAGTCCTATCACGTGAATTCTTGTAGAGGGCCAACATTCAGATTATTGTTTTCTAAGTTAGCACCAAGACTGGGTTTTTTACATGCCAAGACCAATATCCTACAATATCTATGAACTTCAGTTTCAGATGAGACAAATCTTACTGCTAAGGACTAACAAGTTGTTGCGTCGAACACAGAAACATTCATCAGTTTATACCGACTCAGGGATGAGAAACAGTGCCAGCATACTGCACATTTGTCTACTGAGCAGAAGTCTGTTATTATAAATCATCATAAGGAAATTATTTTTCCTAAACAATATTTGTTATAAGCACCAAGTAGATCCGTTTGCAATGTTAAGGCCTATGAGCTACTAAATGAACTGCTGATATGGTAGGTACTCATCTATCCCTGCAGCTCTACTTCCAGGGGAAAAAACAAACAAAAACAAACAAAAACAAACAAAAACAAACAAACCAAACCCCCACACACACACACACTAACAACCAAAAATCACAAAAATGAATGGAAAAGATTTGTGATAGAAAACATCTATAGAGGTTATCATTCCCTAAAGAGTATTCCACCAAAAGAACACTTCTCTGCATTTATGACTAGCCCATTTTAGACTCATCCCTTTTGTAATTTCTGTCAGATATTACACCAGACATAGGTGTCTCTTTTCTTCCAATAAAGAGGATGGAATCATATTACAGTTTCTTTACAAACTCCACCTTTTTATTTTTTATTATTTTAGGAATAAAATTGTAGCGGCATACATAGCATTAAAAGTAATTCAGGGCATATGATTTTTCTACTACACTCACACATTGGTGCTACCAATTTTGTAGCTACTGGCTGCAAAAGCATACTTTGTACAGACATTGGTAAATGCGCTTCTGTAAGTATGTACACAAGACAGAGAATATTACTTTATTTGATGGGTTCATAAATACCTGCCCTTGTGATATCCATAAAGTAGAATTTTCCACTTTACCGGGACAGGAATGCGTTTGGGTTAGTGCTTAGACACTCTTTAATTTAGGGTTAAATGCACCACTTGCTTTGCTGACAACTGTACCTTTGAAGAAGAGCTGAAAGACTGATAAAAAGCATGCTTTGCTAAAGAGTATCCTTGAAGGAGAGCTGAAAAACTGATAAAGAGGAAACATCCTGCCCCAGCAGGCGCTGAGAGCTGGGCAATTGCCAGAGAGGCCTGAAGGCAACAAGAATCGCCAGTAACCAGGGGATGGGAAAGGTGGCTGGGGGGGGCAGGTTTACCACCACCTACCCAATTAAAGGACTGTGCAAGTTACACCCCCCACACCCTCAAGGAGCATGCCTGCTAATTTAAAGATGCTTGACCAATAGTAGATGATGCGATAACTAATAACCAATTAGCGTAAATTTAGGCGGGTTTTTCTAATCCTGTAACAAGATGAATATGTGGTAGATCCTGTGTGTGGTGTGCTAGCTTTATGGAATTACCACCTAGCACCCATCTCTGCGCAGACATGAAATAAATAAAATACCTCTGCTCTGTGTGTATATTGGCGTACTGCACACCGGGTAAACGATCCCACTTTTTGGGACAACGCTTGGATGATTTTCTAAATCTGTCTCAAGGAATTTTCAACGTTTGTCTTCCTCTTGCTTCTACCCTCCATTTCCGAATAACCCACACTCATGCTTTTAAGGCTTCTAACTATTCAGCTTTGATGTCACTTTGATCTCTCGTTTTGAGAAGCAGGATATGCTACAGCTCAAAATGCAGCTCTTCAGTTATTTGGGTTTTTTTCAAGTGATGAGAGCATTTGTAGAGAGCCCAGACATACTGCAATATCAAATGGACAAAATATTGTCGTGGTTCTTTTGCGGTATTTTGTAAAGCAATTGAGAAAGAATTCTGCACCTTGGCACGCAGAGCAAGCAGCTACAAGTGCCTGCCTTATACACTGCTCCTCTCCAACTGGGAGCGTTCTGGAAATGCTTCTTAGAATATGGTACAGCACGTTTACAAAAATAACCAGCAAAAGCACAGTAACAAAAGGCTTGACTCAAAATACTTGAAGCCAGTGAAAAGACCCCCAGCAACTACAACAGATTTTGTAGCATGCTGATAAAGAGCTGTCTACACCAGGCAATGTGTTTATCTAGCATCTGGCGTAATCCCATTTACAGCAACTACAGTTCAAATAACTACTTAAATATTTAAACTGAAATTCGTGCTTCAAAGTTTTTCATTTTAATTAAAATGAACATCATGTTTTATGCTATAGTATAATTTAAAAAGGGTTAATATGTATTTCTGTCACTGTAAAAGCCTTCAGATCCTTTATTGCTTTTGAACAGAGGATGTCCAATACAAAATGGCAGGCAATCACTTCTGTGTCTCATCCCATTGATTTCTTATCAAAAACTGAGTACAGAAAGAGGAAGAGATGAGTGTAAACTCTGCCATGTAGTAGGGAAAATAGAATCATGTCACTTGCCATTTGAATACTTGATTTTGAGTTCTTTTATCGTTGGGTTAAATAGTCAAGGAAGTGTGATGATGAGCAGCACAATACAAAAGCACCACCTTCCTTATTATCAAAAAACGCACAGGGGAGGTATGAACAACCTCTTGCCACTCATCCTCTGCTTTTTATTTTCTAACACTAGCAATTTTTGTTTAGTTTTAGCTTTACATTATCATGATACAGTTGGGTAAAAAAACAACTGGCAAAACCACATTTTGCTGGATGCTTTTATTTCTATTCCTTTTTCCCCATTTATGTGCGAAGAGTGCCTGCAAATTAGAGCAAAACCAAAATGCACCACTTTTTTTTCTCTTTTCAGATTAAACAATGTTCCTATTTTCTGCTTTCTGTCTCCATTTAAGAAACAATTATTGTCCCTTTTGAAATTGTAAAATGTCAACATACTAACTTTGTTGGATTTTTCAAGTGCACTCTACTTGTTTAGTAGTGAAGTGTGTCCGTCTATTTTGTTTAGTTGCGCATGCAAGAGACTGTAGTGCCTTTGCACTAATGTTTTTTAATGCACAGTGTCAGACTTATGTCTCTGGAAAAGTCAAATAGTATTTGAAAGTGGTGATTTTAATCTATTGAATATATATAAATAAGGATAAAATAAAATTGTTTTCCTAAAATATTGCAATTCAAGAATTTTAAAGCACTACAGGTAAAAAAAAAAAAAAAGCAAACTTAAATCATTATAGTATAGTACAACTTATACAAAGCACATATGGGAGAATTTTCCAAAGGGCAATCTTAGGTATGCAGCATCGGTACCAGACATTCAGGCTGGGGCATTCAGAGAAAAAAAGCTAACTTTCCAAAGACAATTGAGCACTTGGGCATCATTCTGCTCTTGAAATATGCTCTCAATCATCAAGATGCTAAGGTGGAAAACGAGTACTTAGTCAACGACCTTTTCAAAATCTCCTCCTGCAATGTGTGCTGTTTTCACTGTTCTGCTCATGATATCAGGTGGAAAATGTTCTGACAGAACAGCTTTACTCTGGAAATGCTGATTCAACAAAGCTGGAACCAGCTGATTTCCAATTTTTGAGGCAATGCTGTCTGACTTCTTGCCAGCTGCCAACTTCCTCATGCTAGAAACAACTCCCCAAAAAGGGGACCCACTTGATTCCTCAGGTTCCCAACAACTTGTTTTGTGGTACATTCAGGGAGACAGGGCTGTCGGTGTTTCCCAGCTCCCCACAAGCAGGAGTGGCAGAAGGATGCTGCAGAACTGGCCTGCACAGTGCCAGAGCTCCCGGACACACCATTTGGCTAGTTAACCCTCCCAAAATGGACCCTGACCTCCAGCAACAGCCAAGTGAGCCTGGTAGCTAGTAGCAGCCTACACAGAGGCAAACAGTGAAGCTGTCTCCTGGAAGCTGCAACGCCCAAGTGGTTGCAGATACTGAAAGCCCGCTAACCTTGATGACGCCGGTTTTGTGGCAGCTTTGTCACGTGTGAGCTGCTGAGGGACCTGGCTTGCTGCTGCTCCTCTGCTCACCCACTCCCTGGCCACGCAATGTGGTGCCACTCTCTGCTAAAAGGTAGAGAGGAAATGTTTGGACTACAAGCTCTGAAAACCAAACCTTGTGTCTATATCTTACAAATGGTCTGTACTAAAAGCAAGCCAGAAATTGCAGATTTGGTGACATGCACGTTTAGTGAATCAGTTTTATGACATTACAGCTATAAAGTGTTATAACAGGTGAAAATGTTTTGCCCAGTAAGAAATTCACTTTAGCCAGAAAAAACTTGTTAAGGAAGACAATGAAATTTTAAGTACAGGGATGTCCTTGGAGAAGGTATTGACTATGTCTGCCAGAGGACATAAGCAATATGAAAAGCATAAGTGATCTCAGCCATAGCCGCACCTGCACTATGGCTAGATGAAAAGTTTTGAATAAAAGCAGAACAGGAAGTGTGACAGACTTGAACAAAACCGAAGTGTATCAGCAGCCTGCTGTGCCTATTTCTGAAAGCCGGCGTTCAGGAGACAGGGTGCTATTAAGCAGTTATCTCAGCTGCAATGTTATTTTAAAGGTCAGCATAACCAGACATTAGGCATCCAGGGTAAAGTTCTTCCGACAAGTATCAATTCACTGGATTTCAGAGCTGGCGACTGAGTGCCCTTTAGCAGTTATTTCTAAACAAGTCAACTGGTCAGTGTCTTAGCAAGAAACTAGCCCTCGGTGCTAGCTTGTTTTAGATGCCCATCTCCTGGGCTAACTGGTTGTTGGTGCTCTCAGGCAGCCTGTTAGCCCCACGGTTTAGGGCACAGGCCATTGTCATTCACTGGAGGTATTTCCAGCAAGCTGAAAAATTCCACATCAGTTGTTACAATATTTGGAAACCCCACAGAAGATATTGTGTAAGTTGACCTTTTGTTCATATCTATGATTTTAAAAAATAAAACCAAATTAAATTATGGGCTTCTTAACAGTAAAGATTTGCCTTTGCCAGTTAGCTCTATTGTCCATCACTTCAGAAAGTTACACTAATACTCAAGGCAACATGTAGTCCACTTCACATGCAAGTGATAATCCCTTTAAATATGAAGGTTATAGGAAAATCTGGAGTGTATAAACTCACAGAAGACATTTTACAATTTTATCATTCAGCGCTCGGTTGCTGCAGAACAAGTCAGTGATTAAATAAGGGACATCATCTACAGCTTCTGACCCCAAATGAATACCGCTTATCATCATTCATTATTTGTCAACCTATATCTCAAGACCCCATGGCTAATCCAAAGCCACAGAGAGAACATATAATATTTGTTTCTGCTTGATTTTTCACAAAGCCTTTCGTAGTGTTTAGCGAGCAGAAACCCACAGCACTGTCATAGACTGAGGAAACAGGAGGAGATGCAATTTCAGGAGCAGAGTGGGACATGACGAGACCTGAGCTTGGGAGCCATTCCACAGTCTGCAGAGAAAAAAAAGCTGTCTAGCAAATATGATAAATTACTTGCCAAGTTTGTATTCAACATTTCCTAAAAGAACAGTTCCTGGTGACAAGCATGTGCTCTTCCTCTCTCTCTCTCCATGTATGCATATACATAAATAAAGCCCTGATAATCTCTGGTAGAAGGTGGGATCAGAGAACTAATATTACTCTTATACTGGAGGCACACAGATAGCTAATGTACAATTTTGTTTACATTTCATCAAAGATGACAGAGAAAAAATAAGAGCATGGCACACTGAAATGTAGGGAAGTGATATGTAGCCACAATGTGTCCCTGTACTACCTGTATACGAATTAACATGATTAATCCAGCACACATAGCCGCCTGTCATTCCTGTTTTCAGTAGTCACAGACAATAGCAAGGATTCCTCTGCTCCATGTATCCCTATTCTCGTCAGCAGTCATTTGTTCAGAAAGCTCCTGAACTAGCTGTATAAATACGAATTATACAGCCTGTAGTAACAAAAAAAATATAAAACTTAAGTACACTAGTTGCAAATGTCCTACAATTCCATTAATAAAAAAAATATATTAGTGTCAGTATGACTTTGAGCAGGGTAAAAGTTGTTGGATAATTCTACCTATGCATACTTTATCTCTTTGCACTGTTTCTGGCCTGTAGTTCACAAGCAAACTTGGGAGCAACCAACCTGTCCCACATCACAGGTCAATACTTTGCACTGCCCACCATCCATGCTTACTTTCTCTCCTGCCTCCTGGGTGATAGCATTAACGCAGAAAATAAAACTTGGTTACCCTTTCTGACAATTGCCAGTACTTACCTCTGGCTTCCTTTCTAGCATGTTAGTTGACTTCTTCCGAGTCACAACTCGGGATCACATGGCACTGCTTTTATATTCAATAACTTGGCATCTATGTCATCACCAGCATATTTTCAAAGGTGTTTGGAAGCCCTTTCAAGCTTCTTGTCTTTTAGGTAGAATTAAGAATGAAAAATTTTCTGTTCCAGGAAACTTTTCTGAAAGTTCCAACATTAGTTTCCATTCTTCTCATAGACAAAGGCAAGGTATTTAAAAGTTTATCACTAGGAAAGAGTAGAAGAAGAGAAAATTACACTTTAAGGTTGCTCACAGCTCATAGATAAATCATTAAACCACATTTTCAGTGGACTGAGGAGGCTTAAGTGTGGTCAAATGGGCAACCAGCTTTTCCAGAAGTTCAATGCTCTCCTCCATCAACCAACCACATTAATTCTGTACCAGCTATGAGCCTAATGAAATGGCATGGCAATATATACATAAATACTAAATATATAAAATATTTAAAAAAAACCCCAACTGTCCTCAATATTGTTGCAGTACAGCACGTGAATTTGTAGCATAACACTTTAAGAAACAGAGAACCACCCTTGTACTGGCCCTAAATTTGGAAGTGGTTCCTGCATCCAGCTGGAGTGAAATTGGCCTACAGATTTAATTACTGCTTTAGAATTTGCTGTTGAAAACAACTAGATAAAACAAGCCATTAACAATTTAAAAGCTCCATTTTTATATGTTTTTATGTGTGAAGATTTTAAACACTTTCAAGGCTTCCTTGTTTAAAAGTTTGAAACTTAGGTTTAAAGACCTTGAATCTAAAATAATCTCAGGAGAAGTATTATGGAAAGAATTATTAATTGATCCTCAGCCCTATCAAGACCTATTTCTTTCTTCCAGTAATTTTTCCTCTTTCCCATCAGGTCTTGTTCAAAGACATTACTAAGTTACTAAAAGTAAATTTTCACTCCACCATATGAGTGTTGCTCACACATTTGGTGTGATTTGGTCTGGTGTTTTTAAGACTGAAGGAGAAAAGCCTCTTCCTATCTGTTCTGTATTTTCTTTATTAAATACAAATTTCACTTGGGTACTGCATAATACCTGGTGTTGAACATTATTGTGCATCAAACACCACAAGGAGCAATATGGTTAAGAGGAACAATCAAGCTGGGTGCGGGGAGTGAAGGAGGTGCCCTTGTTTATATTTAAGTTTTGTATGTAGGACAAATCCCAGCTAATATTCATGACTGAATTGAATAAATTATTTTGCTTTGCTTAACCAAATACCACAAAAATTCTGAGCACTGAGGATAAGCTTCTTCTGGAAGTAGCAAGGGCTGAATTTGGTTATCTTATTTTTTTAAATGTAGTCATGCATCTAATAGCTTTTTTGTATAAACACTGAAGCTACAAAAAGATATTAAAAAGCTTTTAGTTAGGAGAGGAAGAAACTTTTAATCTGAATCAAATTGTGGTTATTACTTCATTATACCACTAAATGGAAATTAGGACTTAATATTGGCTCCTTTCCAACACTTTAAAGTCTATCAATACAATACAAAAGAAGAAACAATAATGGATCAAGGAGCCTCTGTTAATTTGACAACTTGGGTAATATTGGCAGCATGGTTTGACTATGATGATCTAAAAGATGTTTTGAAATAGCAGGTCTGCCAGTTTTCAGTAAGAAGGTAAGTGAAGTGTCTTCATCTTTCTAAAACCTGCTAAAACCATTTAATCATAAACTGTGTTATTTTACTTTTTTTTCCCTCTATAACAATCTTGAAAGCAAATCCTGCTTCACTACCTAGAAGTGATATAAATTTCCCAGTTTTTTAAGCTTTTCATTGCCGAATCTGAGCCACTTCTTTACTCTTGGCTTTCCACTAACACCCACAGTTTAGGGAATATAATTGATTGAATTACACCAAACTGTAAAACAGCCACTAGCTCCATTTATTGTGAGAGAACAGTAGAGCACTATTGTGATCAAATTAAAGCTTCCATGAAGAGCAAAAACATTTGTACCATAGAATAAAAAGAGAATGAATACTGACCGGAAAGTCTATTTCTAAGAACAATGTAGGTCTTGCCCTCACAAAAATCCCAAAGAAAAGCAGTCCTCAAATCCTGTACTCTGTCAAAACCAGACTTCAGTGATCCCAGGCACTTACAACACCTCACAAGAGTCTAAACTGAAAAGATCTTTTGATATGGCAAGCTACTGTTCTAAAACAAATTATGTGTACATTTTTGCATAACGAATGTGATACTCGAATTTTTAAAATATGTGACTTTATTCTCCCTTAAATCTGCATCCAACACTTAATCTAGTTTCTCATTTTGACATCCTACAGATTTAAGCTTCTAGTGGCTTTCACTTGGCTCCTACTTTCTTAATACCACCAGAAATAAAGTACTCATGGGAGAGTTCTGTCTAAAGAAAGAGCTCAGTGGTGACACAAAATTGTCTTCTGAGCTGCAAGAATAAAGTACACTTCAGTTTTATAGAAAACATGAAAATAAAGCCCTCATCCTTCATCACCTTGCTACCTGGAAAACAACATCAGACACAAGGAACTAAACTGTTCTAAATGGTGAATTATATTTTGGTACTTATTAAAACTGTAATACAAAGTGTGGACAACTCCTCAATATAACCTGGTTTGCTTCTCAGCAGAGCTAAGGCTGCCTGCAGACAGATTGGCCAGCCTGATGTGACTTGCCTTTGAAAAACCATTTCAAGGGGTTCAATTTTCACAGCCACCTTTGCACCATACATTAATCTTCCCTACACAGTATTACAAAACAATGGACTAGTCTTCTTTTACAAGGATACAAAAATAGTATAAAGATAACAAGGGCCAAATACATTGTGACTGATACATTACAGAATCCATTTTGAACTGTATTGTTTTTGTTACAAGCCACTTGGATGTGTTTTCACCTTCAGTTTATAGCTACTTTTTTAGAGAGTGCAACTTGTCTTGAATCAGTCCTTAAAAGCAAGAGAAGATTTCAGGCTTGCTTATTTCTCTTCCTAGCCAATTTTCTATACCTGTGGAAACCTTCAATACATCCTGCAGAACAGATTGACATTCCAGGAGCTAAATCAAAAAATACTTACATCTGCCCTTCACCTAATTAACCACCAAATATCTTTATTTTCTCTCGGGTAATCACATCAGTCCGAAATATCACATCTTAAAAAAGGACAGAATATTGCAACAAAATTTCAATTTGAAACTTATGCCCACATATATGATTTGGAAATAGAAACATGAATCTAGGCTAGATGCTTAACACCAAGACTAAAGTTTTTAACTTTAGAGCTGGGCAAAGACTAAAAAAAAAAATTAATGCAAAAAGTTTTTGATGAAAACAAACCCAGAAAAACAAGAAACCACCCTAGGGGGCTTCACAACCATGCTAAATGTCTTTTCATAAGATTTGTGGAAGCAGGAGTTGGAAAGCAAATTTCAAGAGAGAAAAACTAATAAAGTAAAATTTCTCATGTATGTGAAAATTCTTGTGGGAATAAACATTCACAGCTGATTCACAGACAAAGAGTGGGAAAGCGCAGGTCTATACAGATGCATACAAACATCTCTTCTTATGCAAGCAGACATTTAGAGATAGTTAAAGACTATAAAAATATATCCTTCAACCTTTGATACTGTATTCAGGAATTCACTCATTCTCCCTGGTTTCCTCTTATGTAGCTCCAGAGAAGCCAGTTCCAAAGAGGTCACCGGTGCAAATATAGCAGGAGTTGTCAGAATACACATTGTCCTGGCCAACCTTGTTTTCCACTATGCTAAAACTGTTTCCAGTTGTTTTGACCTACGCTGCTTAAATCCAGCAATGCTTACTAGCGGTGAAAGGTATCCCTTAATTTTTATTAAATATTCTGTTTCCATTTTCTACATGCTGTACCACATGAACGTATGGGTCAAAAAGTTGTATCCTGTATATTCAGAATAAAAAGGACTATGCTTCTTAAACAATTTCTTACGTTCAGCCTAGCACACACATGTCCCTGAAGTCACACAACATTGGATTTTTAACAGACTTGTCTGTGAAGGCTGACAGTACTTACAGTCTGGATATTTCATTTCTGAACCAAGAAGCATTTCTTGTGAGTGAAGAGAAGAATGTGAACATAATGAGAAAAAAAATCAATAGTCAGCAGAATTATTTCAAGTAACTGAGTAAGTAGCTTTTATTTAAAAAAAAAAAAAGGTGGTTTTAAAGTGTAATTCACTTCAAGGTTTTAACTGAACTGCAAAAGGTCAAGATTTTTATTATGGTTACTTACAGTATGTTGCTAGAAAGTCAATAATCTTTAGTACTGATGCCTATTATACTAGAGCAAAAAGCTACCTTTCTACATCTGTCGTTCTGACTATAATCTGTACTATTTCTTTTCAAAAGGCTTAGCTATTAAAAAAAAAAAAAAACCCACATAAAGAAATCCCAGAATCTGGTATCATTACAGAATGTTTTACAGTGTTTAAGATATTGTCAGCACTTGTACTATAAACCCTTACTTTCCAGGGTTTATGACTGAGCCATAAAAATCAGTCCATTGTATAACTTCACTTATTAACTCGCATTTTAGGAGTCCATTTCCCCCCACGCTCCCCCCAACCTTTCCTCCTCATTAAATATCCAGAATATTTTTCTTTACCTAAATTACAGAAATATATTTTTAGAAATACTCTTTTATGAGTTATTTTCTTCCAATTCTTTTCGCTTCACAATTACACAGCATGACATTTTAGAGTATAATGTAACAAAACTTTTAATATGATCTCTCAGCTTTCAAAGACATAGATTATTAATAACTCAATAATTCTAATACATTTAATCCCAAAATCCTGAGCTCCTATTTTAGCTCACCACATTCATTATTGAGAAATAAGTTCCTTAGCTGTTGCTTCTCTCTGCTGTTGCCGCAAGCCTCAGCAGCATCCCCACTTGATTCTGTATCAGTTTGACAACATATATAGAAAGCTATGAAACAGAACCACATTTCATGAAATATTTGCAGAAATCCCACATCTTGGTGCTTGCCTTGTCTCTTTGTATCTGTGTGACGCAGACACAGGCCATATCACTAACCTCACATGTTCTTAGCAGGCTTTGGTGTTACATTAGCACCAGCATGTCTGGTAAGAGTGATCCCCTCTACATTGCGAAGAAATTTCATTAGATTTCGTATGGTATCAGAAATTCTTAGCATTTCAACTGCTCAGCTGCAAGCCATGAGAATGGCTGGCAGCCATAGCTGCAATAACCTCCCACATGTACATTCCTGCACGTGTGGGGTCCTGATCCTACACTATTGCCAAGCACCCAGATTCACATTATCCAGAATTCCCCAGCAACTCGCTTTGGCTACTCTATCACAATCGTCATTGCAAGGCAGAGACTGACCTGGTTTCTTCTGGCTCATTTGGGAGCAACCCTACAGATTACCTCTAGTAAAACAACTGGGTATCCACTGCCTGGCCTATATCACCTCGCTTCTTGCAGATGATCTGCAAAGGATTCACTTGTCAGCAGTCACATTCTGATCTTCCAAAGGTGGCAAAACAAAGTGAACAGCCCTGAAATACACAAAAAACTGCCAGAGATGGAATTATTGGTGGGGCAAGGGTAAGGATGGGAGGAGAAAAATGTTCTCATATAAATGTGTCTCATCAAAGACAGCTGCTCATGTGCTAAACTTTGTCCATCTTCTTTTAAGTACTCTGAAGATTAGCACATCCAGGTAGATGTGCAGTGGCTTCAGGAGCTACAAACAGAGGAGAGAATAAACATCTATGAGGTATGAGAGCAAGTGACTCACCCTTTAGGTTAGAATATTTTTTATTCTCCTCTTTCTCACACTAGATCCTTCTCCCTGATTTATTCTAGATATTAAATCCCCTGTCCAAGGATCTCTTAGACTCATCATCCTGCTGGAAATACTCCTGTCCTCCCTTGATTTAGGACTCCAGATGGCTAAGGAGGAGGCTTAAGAGACTCTTAAGAGGAGCTCTTGGCCCTTATGAGAATCCATGGCATTCTTCCTCCTGGTGTTAGTTTGTTCAGAAACCCTTTGGAATGACTAAACTAGCTCTTCACTGCATTCAGCACCGGCATCCAGAAAAGGTGTTTTTCCTGTTCTGTGCAAGCTATTGAATGCCTAGCCTCATTTGACAGATCTGGTACATTGGCACAAATGGGTTTTGAGAAGCAGTGGGAAAGTTCCTGGTCTGACTTTAAATCCATTTTTTCTTCCCATCACCCTTTTCCTGTGAGGCACTGTTAAATAATAGCCAAACACCGGGAGGGCTCCTCTTGACCAGCAGCAGCCAGGGACGCATATGAAAACTCACCAAGGGGAACGATGTGCCCGCTCTAGACGAGTCACACTTTTTCACGAGTGGTGCTGGGTGAGTTGCAGAGAGACCCTGTGGGTCTCAAGAAGGACATGGCTGAGCATCACTACATGTTCACTCCCAATGCTGCATTCCTGAGGAGTGATCTAACAGAGCACTGGTCCTTTTTCAAGGAGGATGTCGATGTAGGGTAATAAAAAGGGATGTATTGATTTGGCTGTCAAACACAAAGATAAACTCACTGACATTCCCAAAATAAGGCAGAGTTCTCTTGTCCCTTTCTGTCTGAAGAGAAGGAAAAAACACATCATGCTTCCATGCAGTGAAACTTCCTCTTTCAATTCTTTCTTATTTATTCATCTATTTACTTGCTTTCATCCATTTTTTGCTTTTTTTTTTTAAACTATTTTCTTCACTTTACCTCAGCTTTCTCCCCTGAGACATGATGAATTCAGCTGGCCTGTTGAATCTAGTTTTTTTCTCAAAAAAGTGATAACTGAAAACAAGTAAAATTAGACTGTCTACTTATTTGTTTATGATGTATTGGCACTCCCCTAGATTAAGTCCTCTTAGGAAAGAGAGATTCATATGTCTATATATGTCCCAATCTTTCTAAATAACCATCCAGAGAACTGACATAAAATCAAATAGACTGATTGTTTTTAGTTTCTGTACCCCCTTCTCTTCATGTAGTCCATCGAAGAGTTTAAACATCACTGGGAAGGATATCAGATTTGTATATAGTATTTCTAATAGCACACGTATGGGTCAATGAAAAGTAGAAATAAGATATTCTAGACTCTCATTGCTTTTCACTTAGTGTGATCTACAGAAGCTGCACAGTTTAGACTCTTTTTGTAAGAGTATCACTAACTTTCAGAGTAACCTTCAGTAAATCACTCCACCACATTTTTCCTTAATTATGAAATAGTGAGAGTAATATTGTAATATTTCATAAACCACAAAGCACTTTAAGTACTAAGTGTGGTCGTTGTTATCTAATTAACTTCATTTTCCTCTCAGAAATATATACATACAAAACCCAAAACAAAACAAAAAAAACCCTAAGAAAAAACCAACCCCAAACAAATCTGCAATACTTATGATCTTCAAGGCCTTTTCCCAGCAATTGAAAGACACCAATCCACTGGTCATTGTCATGTAGAACAAGGATTCTACACTTGCAAGTCATCATCAAATGGCAGGGGAGGAATCCATTGAAAGTTACTGGTTTCAGAAGTCCTTGGATGAGGCCATGTATTTTTATTTAATTACTTAACAGGGCACAAGAGATAGTTTCCATTAGATTATAGAGTAAAAATACCTGATCTTCAATTGCATCTCCCATTCTAAGAGATTAAAATTACTTTGCTTCTATGGGAAACTGCTCCGCTATAGCTGCAAGGTTACCTCCTTTCTAAGAGCACAAGGAAACTGAATGTAGGCCTTTCTATAAATAGATGTATACAGTGGATATGTCACAACTGGGAAAAAAAGAAAATAAAAATTGAAGCTCATACTAAATTTTCATATTAACACTTACACTGAACAATCAGATTTCAGGATGAAATGAACGCGAAATAATCTCTTAATTTATTATCAAGTTTAAAGTTCAAAGATAGTTTTCCATATATAAAAACTGCATCCATTCTTTAGAAATGCTAAAATTATAATCAGTACTGCTGGATCATCTATTAATGTCAGTCACTTTTCTAAAAATAATGTTATCTGGACACTAGAGAAACAGGAACTTGTTAATAATAGACTTGAAGTACACATCAGCTGGCTAGGATACAAGAAAGCATACAAAACAACTGTTTAATTTTTGAAACATTTTCCTAATTGCAGAGAGAAGTAAAGAAACAAAGGAATCAGGTTTCACAGCTAAAATTTTCCTGCGCTAGTATCAATAGATATTTTTCTTTCAGCAAGTCAACAACCAAAAGAAGCTGGTTCTCTTCTGAACCATCTGCGTTATTGTATTTAAAATTACATATAATGATTATATGAATTTGAACATTTAACATTTCTGGCTACTTTGAGAGAAAAATGCCCAACTTTTTATTTATAATTTGTCTGATGCACTCACAAGGGAGAGAACAGTTGCTCTGTAGCAGTTGTTCAAGTCCCCAATCATAAAGTTAGTCAAGATTTTGGAGAATTACACAGAAGAGTTTCAGGATGCCTTTGGCCTACACTGAATTGCCAATAGTACCAAGTGAACATACAAGTAGCCACAAATGAGGCAAATGACTCAGGGCCAGTGCCCAGTTCAATCAGATAAACTAAATTTATGGTAACCATCATTAGGGACTTAGTGTAGGGAAGAATGTGACTTTCAAATATTGATTTCTACAGAGGAATCATTACTTTGAAGTCTAGCCAAGTCCAAAACTATGCCTGAAAACAATATCAGGCATTATATATGAGTCTTCCTTGTCTTAATTTTCTTGATTTCCATTTTCCTTTGTTTTCTTCTCATCCTCTCCGCTCTAAATATCACCAAAAGCAACATAGGAGAGTAGTTGAATAAAGCACATTGTCAAAAGAAATTGTTCAAATGCATTAGCAGAAATAATGTAAGTAATTACTAGCCATTTTATTCCTAATTTTTAATCCCAGCAATCCTAGAAGTACACCAAATCAAAAATTTTTTTTTTCTTGTTTTAATTGAAACATCTCTGTAAACATCTTTGGTTTTAAGTTTTACTTTGAGTAATGTAGTTAATTCAGTGATTGGTTTGGTGTCCTAATATTTCTTTGGATCTGACCAAAGGTATTCTTATTTTGAATTCTGTGATGAGTTTGATGAGGTGCTACTGCAGATTAACACATTTACTGTGCCTAAAGGAAGTGGACCACAGCACAAGGGGATTCACTGCATGGATGTCTTGCTAGTCAGTAACTTATTTAATCACTGGTTTAACAAATTTTGTCGGTGAGTCAAAAGAAGGCAGAAGGTACTTTGGGCACAAATAAAACCCTGCTAAGACGACCGATACATTATGGCTAGTCAATTGCTGAGACTGTGAGGAAGGTTTGGTGCGGGAGTTGATGCATCAGGGGACTGTTGCCTGAGAAACCTCTCATCAGCTCAGGGCAGGGATGTTCCATATCCAGCTTTTTGGATAAGGGAAAAATTCTATCCATGCATACATGCTACATATCATTCCCATATTTTTCACATTTTTAGAATTACATTTAAATTTCCTGTTGAAGATTTCCTTGTCTTTATATGATTAGAGTGCATTTCCAAGTGAGGAAGTTTTTCCTGCTGCAAGGAGGTTACAGAGTACAGTTACTGGGGTTGTGAGGCACAAGGCAGTTTATTTATTGATAAAGAGTCAGATTAAACATGTTGACCTAGGGGGGTTTTTTCTGCTTCTGTGTGGCAAAAGAGCTACATAGATGAACTTTTCTCATAAAATATTTATTGGTAGAGTGTTGTGGATATTATATTTATTATAAAATAGTATTGCAATACAGTAGTGGAACTATAATACTATTTGACAGAAGAGTAGATAATGACTAGAAAAAAATATCCATTGCCCATTTTAAATTGTTTAAGCACTGTTTTGGAAATACGTGATGATCTTTACCCTGATATGCCGCACTGTACAAATGTGCAAAGGAGTTATAAAACTTCTCTGAGTTAGCGGCTAAGGGGATCTCTTAATGATGTATTGATGGCACAGATGTCACTACAACATCCGCTTTTTGTGGCAATAAAATATAAGTGCAGACTTGACGGCAGAGGCATGCCAGAGTGCCGCTTCACTCTAGCTGACTTCTAGCCTGTGTAATGACACTTTGGATACACTTAGAGACTGACATCATTTGTTACGATGGTACCAAAATGAGGCTAACAGAAGGTTGGCACGAAAACTTTGCCCCCAGTTGCCTAAAGTCAAAATGTGTTCAAGCTGTGAGGAAGTTATTTTAAGATTTTGTAACACAAGCACAGTGAAACTGAGTTAAAATTCTAAGCATTTCTTAGAACTTTTACCGAAATAATATTACTTAAACTTTTGCCTTCAAACATCATGTTAAAAGTATCCAGTGCACATAAGAAAGAATTAGGATAGTGATGAACACATAATCTAAATGCAGGAACAGACAGAAAGCTAACCAACACAGATTAATTGAGAGGATTAATGGGTTGTTTCCTCACTATATTTTTGTAATCTGCTAATGTATCATAACACCCAACTGTCTCAGTCAGAGAGATTACTATTTCCTATCTCATCTAAAAGGAGTAGAAGTAGAGAGTCACTTGAAAATGTTGCTTATAAAGCTGAATTATATTTCTCTTTCAGGGATCTTGTCAGTGCTTTAAAAATTGTTATTCTCCTACTGCATATTTTCACATTTGATACACAATTATTATTTACAAGCAATGTGAATTCATTAGCTTTATGAAACTGATAGTTATTATGCATGGGTTGCTTCCTATCCCCCAGGACTGAAATGAAAGTGAGATACTGCATCTAAAGACTTCCCTAAAAAGAACATTCATAAGTAAATAGCATAACTAAACATTTGCTAAATTGACACCAACATACACTGAAACATGTCTTACCTTATGTGAAGAAAATCTTAGGAGAATTTGAAAGAAAGGATGACTCGGCTCCTTAATTTCTAGTGTCAGTCTAGCAGACCTACATGTAGTGATGAGTTTTCTCAGAAAGATTTGTGTGTGTGTGCGTGTGTGACTACAGACTTGTTGACACCAGAAGTCCTTCTCATATTGATTTTATGGTTACTAACAGAATTCTTTTTTATCAAAGCAACACGTTTCTGAGAGTTGCATCAATTTTGAAAGTTTCTGATTGGGAAGTTTCTACAGTTGGATGTTTTCTGAGAAGAGTAATACAGAGAGATCTAAATAAGAAACCTGTCTGTTTCCACACAGAATACATACTCTGACATGAATCTTTCATGAAAAGAATTCATTATTTCCATCACTGAACAAAAATAAACGTGAGCTATCACAAAAATTTTACAGCCACCTTTTCCAGCGAAAGGCCTTGTGATGACTAAGCAGGTAGTTAAAAATAAAACCTCATAGAACAGTTGTCAGTAAAATAACTGCTGATACCCTCTTTACAGGTACCAGGAAATAAAGTTTAATGCAACATGACTTAGTTTATATCTTAAAAAAACAATATTCTCCCATTCTAGCTAAGTCAAGTCACTACAGTCTGAGGAAACCTGTATTATGTCAAGTCTGGCTTCCAACTTTAAAGCTTCTTTTACATATTTCCCTTAGCTTATGTTCAGCTGTTGCAGCACAGGAATACATTTGCTGAGGTGATATGAATCTTGAAAGCCAGGACTAGTACCTCCTTCAGAAGGTTTAAGAGGAAAAGCCATTTAGCCGTGTTTCTAGAAGCAGCACAGATGACTTAAGAAAGTATAGGAAAGAGTGTTTCTGACTGCTCAGTTAAATTAGCAATTTTAATTAGGCGGACTAACCTCTTTCTCTTATGAGGAATGCCTTCTGGCCTCATAATTGAACAGTGGGAACAAGACAGACAGGAATATTTGTCTAGCAGACCTTGAGACCCTCCGTCAGCTCCCTGTCACATTCAAGCAAGTACCAGCCATATCTCCTAGCCTACATCCTCCTATGCCAGAATGGAAACTCAAATGCACAGACTTGACGAGATATAGAGCATACCCCAGTTAGGCTCCCAGTCTTGATAAGCACTGAATATGGATTTGTAGGTCATCCACAGGCGTCCTGAAATCTATATAAAGCTTTTTCCTGCTTTCATTTTCTTTCTGAAGTTTTTGCCTTACTCTTAGTGTAACACTCAGCATCATAAATATTAATGACTCTTACTAACTCATTAATGATCACAATACAACCACACTTAACAATGCAATGGAAGAGAACAAGCAAAACAAATTCAGCATACAAATAAACATGCATTTTAAAAAAAAAAAAAACAACCAATGTGGTGGGTTGACCCTGGCTGAAGGCCAGGTGCCCACCAGAGCCGCTCTCTCACTCCCCTCATTCACCAAACAGGGGAGAAAAGGCATAACAAAATGCTTGTAGGTCGAGATAAGGACAGGGAGAGATCACTCACTAATTGTTGTCACGGGCAAAACAGACTGAACTTAGAGAGGGAATTCATCTAATTTATTACTAGGCAAAACAGAGTAGAGGAATGAGAAAATAAAATCAACTCTTAAAACACTTCCCCCCACCCCTCCCATCTTCCCGGGCTCAACTTCACTCCTGGCTTCAACCTTCCCCCCCTCAGCGGCACAGGGGGACGGGGAATGGGGGTTACGGTCAGTTCATCACACATTGTTTCTGCCGCTTCTTCATCCTCAGGGGGAGGACTCCTCTCATCGTTCCCCTGCTCCAGCATGGAGTCCCTCTCACGGGGTGCAGACCTTCAGGAGCAAACTGCTCCAGCGTGGGGTCCCCCATGGGGTCACAAGTCCTGCCAGCAAACCTGCCCTGGCGTGGGCTCCCCTCTGCACGGGTCCACTGGTCCGGCCAGGAACTTGCTCCAGTGTGGGCTTCCCACAGGGCCACAGCCTCCTTCAGGTGCCTCCACCTGCTCCGGCGTGGGGTCCTCCATGGGCTGCAGGTGGAATCTCTACACCCCCTCATCCTTCCTCCATGGGCTGCAGGGGGACAGCCTGCTTCACCATGGTCTTCACCACGGGCTGCAGGGGGATCTCTGCTCTGGCGCCTGGAGCACCTCCTGCCCCTCCTTCTGCACTGACCTTGGTGTCTGCAGAGTTTCTTACATCTTCTCACTCCTCTCTCCGGCTGCAAAAGCTCTCTCTAACTGTTTTTTTCCCTTCTTAAATATGTTATCACAGAGGCGCTGATTGGCTTGGCCTTGGCCAGCGGCAGGCCCGTCTTGGAGCCGGCTGGCATTGGCTCTGTCAGACACAGGGGGAGCTTCTAGCAGCTTCTCACAGAAGCCACCCCTGTAGCCCCCCCGCTACCAAAACCTTGCCACACAAACCCAACACAAACAAAAACAAAAAAAAGGAATCAAGATAGAAGTGAACTACTTAGTCACGCACACACAAAAAACTAATTAAAAGGATCAGTGCAAAAGCAAGAAAGACATCCAGATAAACCGGGTGCTGATAAATCATTTGCACAGATTGGCAACCGAATGGGCTGAATGGGTTGACAACCGACCCTTATTACATAAAACAATGTTCTAGAGCTAGTATTGCTAATCTTATCTCTAATGCTTCACTTACACACAAGCAGTATCAAAACTCATGCTTATACTGGTGACGTACACAGGCACACAGGCACAAGGTCACTCCAGCTGACCCATTCCTACAGCACTCATCACCTTCCTGGCCACCAGCCACACCATGTAGCAACGGCAGGGAAGTCATGCTCCTGCACACTGCCTGAGAGGGTACCCATGCACACGATGCTGGGGAATTCTGTTTGATCCCCAGGGGACATACACACGGCTTCTCTGCCTCAAGCTCACTGCTATAGCAAGCTCTTCTCTCCTCCCTTCAGCGGTCAGTGCTGCCATCAGGTGTCCTCCAGGATCTTAAAAAGATATTCAGCCAAACATCTGCCATGGATTGTGCTTCTGGGTCTAGGTATCTCATGAGGCACCCAGTCAAGTGATTCCTCATTCATCTCACCGTGATTTTATACAGCCATCCTCAGTGCCTAGCAAACCACACTCTTCTGCTATTGGTTTCAACCAACCACCATTAAGATCAACAGTTAATTTCCTTTTTGGTTACACCAAAACCTTACAGTTCTTTTCAGTTCTATTACCATCATTTTAAAGCCAAGGTTTACACATTTGTCTCTGGCAAACTTCAGGCATCAAGGGATGGCTAAGCAGCCTCCTCCACACAAACGCCTTGAGTACTGTGGGCAGTCCTGCACCTCAAGAAAAACATTGTAGAGTTAGAAAGGTACAGAGGAGGAGACCTTAAAAGGAGAGATGAAAAAGCCTGGGATTCTTCCATCTGGAGAGAGAGATGACAGGGTATGCTTGAGGGTCTGTACAATCACAAGGGTGAGTGAATGCAGAACTGTTTCCTCAACAAGTCCACAACAGAACCAGTCAGCACTCAATGAATCTATTAGATCAGTTAAAAACAGTTAAAAGAAGAGATGTCTGTACATAGCAACAAGTGAAGTTCTGAAATTTGTTGTCTTGGGACTCTGTTGGAAGCAGCAGATCTAAAAAAAAATTAGACAAATCTAAAGACAACAACCTTAAACCTGGTACTAAAGGTATTAAAGTGAATAAGCAAAAATCTACCCTCTAATATCCTTAATCTAATAGTTGTGTATTTATAATTTCTTCAATATTGAGAATTTGTAAGTTCTTACAAGTTCTTATCATTCTTGCTCTGTTTTTATAAATTTTTATAAGGTTTTCAAGACCTAGTTGGATAAGGCCCTGAGTAACCTAGTCTGAACTCATAGTCGAGGATGCTTGGAGGAGGAAGTTGCACTTGAGGCTTCACAAGATCCCTTCTAGCCTGCAATATCATGTGAATTTATGATTGCAAGAAGTTTAAGAATTCAGAAAAAATAAAACTGTGCCAGTAACCTCTTCAACGGAAAGGCCTCATGATAGGAAAAAGTACAGCTATATTCAAAAGCAGAAAAATAAAATTCTGCTACAATATTTAGCACATATTAATGTTAATGGCACATAGTTTGAAACAGCTTAAAGTCCATTCGTCCCCACCATTACAGTTAAAATGGGTAGAGGATCAGTCGTAACTTGGTGATATTTCAGGTGCCTACCTGAAGGGCAAATCTCAGCCCACACAGCTGTTCCCTTTTTCATTCAGAAGGAAAACAGTTGAGACTGCTTGCTTAACAATAGCTTCATTAATAAAGCTTTAAAGTGAGAAACTTACTTGTGCACTGATCCAAGGGTAATGTAAATGGAGAAACCAGGCCGTCCATGAAATAAAACTCACATCTTGTGTAAGCAGGATTCATAAAGGACTATCACTCTTGTTTTCCAGAGAAGGGATAAGATAATTCTGTTTTGCCTCACACTTGTTTTTTTTTCCTCCCTGCTCATCCTGATATTGAAGAAGAAAGTTAAAGCAGCATGTTTTATTTTTTTTATTTTTCATTAATATTGCCCAGTAAAAGATAAAATCCCTATAAATTATGTCACCTTTGGTCAATCAGTGCTTCTCATTATAATTATCATAGAAAGTGATATGGTGATTGTTAAGTTAAAACTTCATTACAATAGAGCTGTAACCAATATTGCAATGGCCATAATAATTAAATCCTTTCAATTCAGTTACAAAATTTAATGAAAAATCTGTAGGGAAGATAGGATAATTTCTCTCAGAATTGAAAACTATTCAAAAGAGATAATTCTCAGGAAAAAAAAATCTTAAGCAGACTATTAAATATATGTTTTAAAATATATTGGATAACTTACTTTCAGACAGAGCTCATTCCCATATTCAGTCATAAAAAATACTCCACATAACAGCCTAAATATCACTGAAAGTGAACAAGAATCTGCTTGCTTTCCCTATTTTGACAATATTTTTTGCCATACTGGCACTTTACATTTGAAATGTACAACTTGTGAAAAAACTACAGACAATTCATATAACAAAAACCAAGCCAGCATATGTCAGTAGCATCTTTTGGGATTTGTTTGTGGTTTGGTTTTTTGTTGGTTTGTTTCTTTTTTTTCTTTTTTTTTTTTTTTCAAATTAAATAACTCATGCTATTTAACTTCCTATAGTGTTCACAATAATGCCTATAGTTTACTGACAGATATCAAACTCTTGACTCTGTATAACAGCAACCTTTTAAAAAGTTCCAAACATGGTCATTGTAGAGTTAGGAGTTAGCATTTCCAGTCGTTACTCTGCTTACAACCCATGCACCAGAGGAAGCAAAAGCCCATGGAAAAATTAAAGATACATATTCATCATTATTAGCAATTATTTAACTAGCATTCCAGAGACCACCATGCACGAGTACTTTACAAGGAACAGCGATACTCAAAATAACAGCTAACATAAATTAAATTTATTCATATAATGATGAACTATTGACTTAGTCTGATCTTTCACCTATACTGAGGTAAACTTCGCATTGCTGGCAGACAAGCACAGGAAGAAGTACATGTACCTGCAGGGAAAGCAAAAAAATGGCCCCTCCAATTCCCTTAATTTCGGATAAATCGGTTATTTTTCTGCTTCTTATTCTAGATTTTGTTTGCTTGGGGGCTTCCGTGAGCTTGTAGTAGGAATCTGTGAAATCTGAAAGAAGTTCTAGAAAAACCCAAAGCTGCTTCTCCTTCTTTCCAAGCCCATTCAGGCATCCTCACACATGGATTTGGCTGCTGCTATTGCCACATTCAATTTGGAAAATGGCATCCCACACCTACCTTACAGCAAAATGACAGAAAGTGACATGCATTTTATCAGCTTCAATGGTTTTACTGAACTTAGTAGTTAAAGCATCCATCAGCAGTCATATTGCTGACAAGGGCTCGGTAGTACAATTCAATATGTGTCTCATAAGGAATGAAGGGAAAGAGATTTGATTTTCCCCTTCTCTGCCTGAGTCCTTAGGAAAAGCTAGATTTCATCCTCATGCTATGCAGCAGCCCACAACGTACTCCAGCCACAAGGAACTTCACGTTATTCTGCTACTTTCTACTAAGCTCTAATGTGAGTCGGGGTCAAAGCAATAATGGATGATAGAGGGAAAACCTATGGATTCTTTCAAATCCAAAATACAATATCTCATATTGTCTTGGATTTTGAATACCAACATCTGTCTTTGCCATGTTAATAGTTCATTGTAAAAGGTTCATGACTGAAACATTCATATTTTATTTCCCCTGGGAGTGAGTCACAAGCTGGTGGTGAAAACTGGTGTCTTTCCATTGATTTTAATGCAGCTATGCCAGTGGGCACCACCTAAAAATTTCATGTCTTATCTCAAATTCCACATTTCTTATGACTTAATTCATAAACAAAGTGAAACCTTGTAGGAAGAGGCCATGCCTCTCTGCTGCACTGTCTCATTACTAACACTTACAGAAGATTAGATTTTAGAATTCATGACCTGCTTAGTACTTCAGAAAGAAACTAAGCTAAAACAGTAATAAAAAAAAAAAAAAAAAGAAGCTGGTTTTATTACCCAGCTTGTGTGTGTATTGAGTGCTCAGCATCTTGGCTTCTCAGTCCAAAAGTATAAAAAATAAACAGATGGCAAATAAAATTCTACAAGTGTCTTTGAAATACTATTGTTATATCCAAAAAAGATATATTTCCCAAGGTCACTCATGTCATAAAACATTAAAGACGAGTGAAGAAATAACTTGAAAGAACTTGTAACTAGGCTCTTAATGTATAGCAGCCCAAATTTTACACCTCATTTTTAGATCATCTCCAGATTTGTAAGATCAGTTTGAACTAAGTATATTGCCTGAACTGTAATTGCTCTGATTTCTGTTGTTTAATGAGGTAGAGAAATCTGGGCTCTGTGTGTGTATATTTTCATGTCTTTTTTTTTTTTTTTCCCCAGTTATGACTATTCATGAAGAATTCATTATTGTGGAAAGCCTTTATATTTGAGACAGATCTTAGATCTGTATCTTAGAGGGATTTAAATTCCACAGCACTGAAACATCTAATTTTACTTGCTTGCTCCCTTTAACGAAATCTATACCTTTGGCTTAGTTTACCAAAGTAATTTTAAGAAGTACAGGGACAAAAAGTTGTCTCAAAATCACAAAGTACAGCAGGAAGCCAACCCCGTAGAATGTTTCTAAAGTCAGCGGACAAGATAGTGAAAAAGATATTCTGTAGCCTAGAGTCATATTGGAGCAGGTTTGCTGGCAGGACTTGTGACCCCATGGGGGACCCATGCTGGAGCAGTCTGCTCCCAAAGGACTGCAGCCTGTGAAAGGGACCCACGCTGGAGCAGTTCACGAAGAACTGCAGCCCATGGGAAAGACTCACGTTGGAGAAGTTCCTGGAGGACTGTCTCCCGTGGGAGGGACCCCAGGCTGGAGTAAGGGCAGAGCGTGAGGAGTCCTCCCCCTGAGGAGAAAGGAGCGGCAGAGACAACGTGTGATGAACTGACCGTAACCCCCATTCCCCGTCCCCCTGTGCTGCTGGGGGGGAGGAGGTAGAGAAAATTGGGAGTGAAGTTGAACGCGGAAAAAAGGGAAGGGTGAGGGAAAGGTGTTTTTAAGATGTCGTTTTATTTCTCATTACCCTACTCTAATTTGTTTGGCAATAAATTAAACTAATTTCCCCAAGTCAAGTCTGTTTTGCCCATGACAGTAATTGGTGAGTGATGTCTCCCTGTCCTTATCTCGACCCACGAGCCTTTCATGATATTTATCTCCCCTGTCCAACTGAAGAGGGGAGCGATAGAGTGGCTTCGGTGCGCACCTGGCATCCACCCAGGGTCAACCCACCACAACAGCAGACACCCAATCTTAAGGATGCTGACTTATGCCCAAATTCCCTCCAACTCTTCTCTTTCCCTATAACTTCTCTCTGTCTCTTCTGCTTTTCCCTCTTCCGTTTCCACACTACAAAGTGGTGGTCATCTAAGGCCACTTCCACCAAGCTAATCAGATAGATACAGAGCTGGTATACAGCCAGATAGACAGCTGATATTCAGAGAGTGCAGAATTCTTCGGTGTCCAGTCCACAAGCTGTAAAACAACTCTCAATGCACAAAATATGCCTCAACATCTGACCACAGAATAGGGCCTTTAGTATACAGGATCAAAAGCCTTTAAAATGAAAACATGCCAAAGGAGGAAGCCTGCAGTGATTAAGGATACTGCCTACGTCTTGAGATTCTGCAACAGAAGAGAAATTTTTAGGTGAAAATACCCAGAGGATCTCTGAAACAAGGTCATATAAAACAGTACAGAGTAAAACGGTCTGGCATAAGGGAAAATTCCTTCTTTTCCCTACATTTGTCCATAGGTTTAATCTGGGGCATTGAATTAGAGACCGTCCCACCAACCAGCTACAGGCAGCTAAAGGGTTTCTCAACGTGACTGGAACGACAGCCTTTCCGTAACACCTGACCTTGACGACCCTTAGCGTAGCTCCACTCTTTCAGAGGAAAGCAGTGCAAGCCATTACCCCAGCCACCACCCCAGCACTTCTCCCCAAACAAAATCACATTTCAAATGAGAAGCTATTTTTTCTAGCTGGGCCAGAAACTTTTAAAGACAGCAGTAATTGAAAGCAACACTGATGGGGAGCAAGAAAATAAAAAAGACTGATCATATCGCCTTTCAAATTCTGTTTGGTACTCAAATACAGGGTCTGGAGCAAGTTCCACTGTGCCTTCCAAAGTAATTGACAATGAAGAAAGAGGAAAGGAGGGAATAAAAAACATTGATTGCTCAATATGCCATTACAGTCAAGAAATGACCATACATCCATCCAAAATGCCATCTCCTCCAGAATAATATGGCAGCACTGATCACTGTGTTTCAAAAAATGTGTTAAAGAACTGGCAGAGGTTCAGAAAGGGAGTTCAAATCTCAGAGAAAGATTTGGAGAAACGATCAAAGAGATGGAAAAATGCACAAAAAAGTTGGACTTTATTTACTTAAAAAGGTGATAGAAAAATGGTATTCTTTTTTTAGCATGTATACCAATTGCAGTAAAAACATATGCACCAACAGTCTGGAAATGGTTGGGGGATTCTGATCTCCATTTCCTGTAATAAGTGGACGGGGGACAAGATTCAATTAAAGGGTGGTAGATCAATCATAAATACTTTTCCTTGCACATAGCGGAATACAAGTCTCTGTTCTGGAAGCTGCTGAGCCAAGAATTCAAAGAGATCCAAAAAGAAAACATATGTAGCTGATGAATATCCTGCATTCTTACACATATCAATAATCTTTATTTTGGAATATGTATAAATCCTCAGGCCTAAGGGTAAAAGCTTTGTATCCAGCAGAAGTCAGTTTAAGACCTAGAGAAACAGAAAGGAGGGAGAAAAAAAAAGTATTCTAGATTAACCACGTAATAACCAAGTATTTTCACAGGTTTTTTTTTTTCTGCCCCTGCAGCTACAGATATAGTAAACTATATCCTTCCTAAAGTCAGAATAAAAATACTAGACTAGATAAACCTCTGGTCTAGTCCAGTATGGCTATTCCCAAGACTGAAAGGAGATTAAAATTATCTAGAAAACAAGAGCGACGTACATTTTTGGACAGAAACAAATCAATAGCAACAATGGTATCTTTCAAGTAATCCTACTGCTTAAATATCCAGGTAAACAGAATGCTATTGGTTATGTGATATTTAATATTTTATTAAGTAATGCTTTTTATATGATTTTTTTTCTTGCACTTTGAGGTACGATTTTTGGGGGTTTTTTTGGATTTGAGTTCAACCACGCATCATATACTTTATCTTTACTCTAGCTCTATTTCGATACAAACTTTATTCTAAAAAGCAGCTTGCTGCATGATTATGTAAATTATAATGCATGGTGCATACTTTATTGCACTTATTCATCTATACATCGCAGATATTAGGTTTTTCATTGTTTTAATAGCCATATAGCTATTGAATAAAAACCAAAGAGATGTCTTTGAGTAGGTAAAGGAAACATTTATGGCCTCACTTCCAAAAGTTATATCCCAATAAATATGAAGAATAGGAGAATAAAGTGTCATGAATTCCACAGTCATTTGCTGATATTACAGTATGCCTGTGATAAACAAGGCTAACTGGACTGTTGAAAACACTATTTTTGTACTCTTCACAATTGTGTGATTTTATACATTGATTCATTTTAATGAAATGTAAATTTAATGTCTTATTTTTCCATTTGCCAGTACATAACTAGAGCATTTTTCATATGTCCATTGCAACCCTTTATTTCCTTTGTCATTTAAAAATTCATTCTTCATCAATATATCTGGTTTTCCTCAACAAGTTTTTTTAATGTATTTTCCTTATATGCATCCAAATTAGTTTTGCTATTAAAAAAAAAAAAGACATAAAATAAGCCCAAATGCATCAAATTTCTTAACATTTTGCAAAACTACTTTTATTTTTATTCAGTCACTTCAAAACATATACCAGTATCATTTCCTTTGGACAATTAGAAATTTCAGAAAAGCTTCTAAGCCTGCCTGCAAAGAATTGCATAGTCCAATGGGATTTCACATGCAAAAACCTATCAGTTGTTATGAACTGTATTGCAGTCACCACGTGCCCCAGTTAGGGCTTATTATTCCTGAATTACGGTTAGCTTCTTAAATGCCAGGAAGAAATATCAACAGTTGCTGAGATGTTTATATATCCTGCAACATCTTATGAAATGAAGCCTTTGGTTTAGAAAGAAAAAGAAAAAAAAAAAAAAAAAAAAGAGAAGAGGAGAGAGGAGAGAGGAAAAGAAAAAAAGAAAGGAAAGGAAAGGGAATAGTTGAAAGATCATCATGAAACTTTACTTTTATAAATTTTATTTGAAACTAACTAAAATGAAACATTCTTCGTGTGCAGCTCTGTTAGCACACAATCACAATCTTTCTTACATTAACATTTAAGCAAGTACAGCTTTGACTTTATATCATGCTGCATTGCTGAATGTTTGGTAAAGTGGCTTCAATGCACTTTTTTCCTTCACAAAATATTATAAAGCTTTGATTTTAAAACCACAAATATAGAACATCTATTGGCTTCATTTTATTTTTTAAGGGAAGCAAAGCAATCTCCCAGACTTGCATTGGGATTAGAGAGGAGTGTTTTCTCACTTTTTCCCTGTTAATTTATAAACTAAAAAAAAAAAAAAAAAAAAACAACAAAACCCCCCCACGTTATTGTATTGTTAATGTATTATTAAATGTTAATTTTTACAATTAAAAATTTAAAAACTTTCAATTTTAATTTAAAATTTAATTCAATTTTATGCATGATTTATGCTAGTCTTTAGAAAATTAAACCTTGGAAATCATATTCAGATAATTTTCTTTCCTAATATTTTAAAATGGTTTTGTATACATGTAGTAACAATTCTGCATTGTATTCACTGAATTTGTCCAGAATGCCACCATGTATAATCTCTGGATAAGCATGTGAGTTTTAAAGTGCTCTTCAGAATTAATTTGGTCACACTCACAGATGAGAGTTACAGGGTTGTGAAAGGATGAGAGCACCTGCTATCTCACAGTAGCTATAAATGAGTCCAGACTGGACTACTGAAAAAACCTTGATCTCACTCTAATCAGTGACAAAATTTTCACTTTAGTGATGAGACCAGAGAGTCTTAATCAATGTAACATACACATTTCAGAGTGGCATAATATGCAATTTACACAGATTTGGTTTGCTCTTTCTTTCTTCAAATTATGTTGAAAGATATCTTTCTAAAGATCAATGCCTCTCTTTCCTAAAGCATTTTTTCAGCACATCCCTTTTTTCTTTTTTTTTTCTTTTTTTTTTTTTTTTCTTTTTCCCCTCTGTGTGTTCTGCTTTTATTTGTTAAATAGCATTTCTGTCCTGAGTGGGAGTCTCCCCTGGCAGACCTTCCTGAGACCTACATTAACCCTCAAACGCACCATCCATAATATAACCTGAAACTAGGCAGCTGTAAAATAAGTATGCCCAGCACAAGAATGAATAACTTGGAAATTAATTACAACCACTTCTGTTCTACTTCCATTCTAAACCATCCATTCTCCTGCAGTCTATAACTCAGCAATTCACATACACAGGAAACAACAGGGCTCAGGATGCTCCCATACTATCAGGATTTTAAGTCGGAATACTCAGCATCGTGGGTTTTTAAGCTAAACCCTTTTACTATGTAGTTGAGCCAGATTAGAAACATCCAAACTGGTCTGTTATTGCATGACAGGTAACCCAGGAGAGGACAAGAGTTTCTCAGCTGTTGGACTGTGCCAGTGCATCGCTGCATCGCTCAATGCCAAAGTAGCCCCTCACCGCATTCAAAGACAAGAAGATCCCTCTGAGGAAGCTGGGCAAGGGTTTCTTGCCATCTGCAGAGCGAAAGAAGCATTTCTGCCACCACAGAAGGCTCAAAGGACTTTCAAATTTCAAAAATGCATCTTCTGATCACTCCTGCTACAAATACAGAGAAGAGCCATAGACCAGAGAAACAGATACTATATGGGAGAGAACTAGGCTTTTAGCCTGCGAAAACTCAAGTCCAAGGTTTGATATGATTGCCCTCTGCAGATATATCAAGAGGCAATGTGTCAAAAAGAGAGAAATGCTATTTCATATCAAGGGCAATGTGGGACAAGAACAAATGAGTATGAATTGGGCATGAAGAATTGAAATAGTTCTGGAAATTCAAAGCGAGTGCCTTGTTAACAGTCACAGTTCTGAAATACTGGGAAGCCCAAACATCAAACTGTTTTTAATGTGGACTTTAATAAATTGATTAATGGCATTGCATGATGCAATTTCTTGTAATATTATTTAAAAAAAAAATGCTGCAATTCATTGGTGAGTGTTCCTATTCTGGCGTGCATCATCTCCATCTTTTCAAGGAGTAAACATGCAGCACGAGAAGAGGATTCACGTTTCCATTCTGCTATCAATAACTGCCAAGCAATATAAGAAGCCACCTGTACCTTACTCTACAGTTAGACTATAAAGGTAAAATAAATAACACTAGGTCACTCATTTTATACACATAAGTGGATTTTTTTTTTCCCCACATACTGTTATTGTGAGAAGGAAATACTAGATCTCACCATCTTTGATGGTAATGCAGTACACATTTGGAGTCTTGAGAAATTAAACTTGAAACAACAAGAGGTTTTTATAGAAAGGTTTGTTTGTAAGTGTATCACTCCAAGCCTTGTCTTCTAATGCGATCTTTGAAATTGTCTTTTCAACTGAATATGAATTATATTTTGTATTAGTTTTATGTGCTTGCTAAACACTAATAGTATAAATTATACATCTTGCTCTCTAGTGTGTATTTCTTTTACGAAAGCTCAATATCTTTATGAAAGCCACTTGGATTCATTAGGAATTAAGTAAATAAGTTTTGCAGAAGTACAGGAGTCCTATGGACAGTATTCTAAAAACCATATGAATTTTCTAGAGAATTATGTTTTTTCCATAGAAAATTCTGTAGAATATATACAATTAACAACAAAACTTTATACAAAAGTTGAAACAACACACTGGGAACGGTGCCATATTTCTCAAATTCCCTAGGACATTTCTACAAGGTAACTGCACAGCAGCATATTACAATAATTATTCTTCAATGATTACATTTTGGTCCCATTGCAATTTGATTGCACTTTGTGATAAACTTTCACTTCTTTATGACACTGAGTTTATTCACCATTTCAGACAGATACCATATTTTGGACCATGATGTATTATCAATATTGAAAAGACTACATAGATTTGGGGGTCAATCATTCTTAACCTGGTACAATGATCATATCATAAAAGAAATTGGAGGTAGTTTGGTGATCAATGGTTAGACAAAACTAATTAAATGAGAAAGAAAATTTAGGAATACACGTACAATTCAGTTCAAAAGGGAAATATGTTTGAAGTTGTATCCGAGATGAAAGTATAGGCATATATCAAGTATTGTTAGAGACAGTCAGTTTATTGACCGTGCTAATCCCATCCACAGGAAAATGGACTAAATAGGTAATTAAACTGTACTGGACACAGGGGATTGCACTATGCTTATTGACTCAGTACTTACTATCTTACTGGTCTTTAGCCATGAGACCACCTTTGCTTTTGGCACCTGTAAAATTGCCATTTGGGAAATCACAGAATGCAGTCATAATGATCCAAGGATATGAAAACAAGCAAATGTGTGATTAAATAGGGAAATCTTACAGAGGGAAAAGAATGGAAACATCTTTGTTCAATAGGCAATCTGAACAAACCTTTGGGCAACCTGGTCTAGTGGAAGGTTTCCCTGCCCATGGCAGGAAGGTTGGAACTAAATGAATTTGACGTCTCTTCCAACCCAAACCATTCTATGATTCAATAGCTGATGCCTACACAGATGCTCTAACCCAAACGAATAATTACACTGACATAAGTTATGTAAACTGAAAGACAACAGGACAGACATATAGAAGCAGAGATTTCTAAAATTTTATAATTATATGGGGAAAAAACTGAAAATTATTTTCAAATCTGTGGACCAAATCTAGGAAAAAAACAAGTTGGCAACACATATTAAAAGCTCTGAAAAATGGCACACATTATAATTGTTACAGAAATTGTATAATCTTCATGCAAATTCATAATCTAGCTTTGAAATTGGCATTCATTGGCAGTGAGACAAGTAGTAATTATCTATAAAGCTTACTGACAAATTGTAGCATCAAAACCACTAGGTCCCACTTTTTTTTTTTTTTTTTTTTTTATTCTGCAGGTTGCATAATATAAAAAGAAAAACCTCTACTTTTTCTAGCAAGGTTGAAATACATGATAGCACCTCTTTAATGCATATCTGCAAAGGTGACATACATGTCATAAAACATGAAATGTGCCATATGAATCTATTCATTCTTAAGAATTACTGATGTTGAGATGTCTTTTACCCTATCACCAAATCTGATCTTTATGTTTTCTTTTGCTTGGTTTGGGGGAATACGTGTTGAATTCAATGTCTGATACAAGACACTTGTTCCTTTAAGGTATATAGAAAAGTGAGATTTTTTTGGGTTTTAAGTCTCATCTCAGTAGGGACCGGAGAAAGAAATGTCATTGACTATACTCTTTTAAGAAAGAGTAAAAAATCACACAAAATCCATAAACTATCGACAGGTTTTATATTGGTGAAGGAAAATGTGATTCACACACAAAGAAGAAAACACAAATTAGCTTCAGCATCTCAGCTGGATCAAGTTTCCAGTAGTGATTATCTCCAACCTACTTTTATGCAGTGGATAATGGAACTGAGTCACAGTATCCTGTTTTGGATCCCTGGCTTAAAGATTTCACACACACAAATGTCTGAAATCAGTGTGATTCCTTAATGATACAGGTTTTTTGTTCTGAGAAAGCTAAGTATCATTAGCACTTACCACCCGTACTTACATAATATTTTTCAGTGTTCAAGGGCATGTTGGCAACTGGTTCAAGTCATCTGTAAGAGTTAGACATACTGCATTAGAAGAAAAATTCTGGAGAAATATAATGAGGGAGGGGGAGTAAGAACCAAAAAGAGTACAGAAATTCAAAATAAAGTATTCAGCTATACAAAGAATATATTAAAATCATAGAAGCCTATGAAAAAGAGGACTGTAAAAGCACCTGGCAATTACATAGCAAAAATTTATCTGTACAGACACAAGTCTGTGCATTTCTCTTGGTGCTAAATTTTACCTGACTCAGTTAAAGATACCTTTTTTCAAGACTGGAAAATAATTCAAGTATCCCAGATGATAACTGAGACAGGAAAAAAACAGGAATTAATTTTGCATTGCCTAATAATCCTGTTTCTTAATTAGTCTCTAGATGTATTTTGGAATGAAACAATCTGTTAGAACCACTGGTGTAAGTAATACAGTCAAAGCGATTCCTTCCATCAGCAGCCCAGAATATGTCTGATCCCCCCCCCTTCTTTCCCTGTTTTAAAGCTAATGGAGTAAACGCTCCAGCTTTTCTGGGATCCCCTTTCCTGTATTCATAGCCAGTGTAACATCAGGAGAAAAAATACAGCAGTGACAGCAGTATTCCTCTCTTGAGAGGCAAGAGGGTGCCAAGGAAGGATGTTTCTTGTCATGGAAGGAACGTGGGCCCAGCGCTCCTCCTCTGTGATACAATGGGACTTCATCAATGTTACACCTCTTTCAGCTGAGCGTTGAGCTACAACAGATTTTCTCTCTTTGGCCAACCTTTTTCTCTGCCTTCCATCTCCTATCTCCATCTACACAATAGGTGCTGATCAAGTAACGTATAGAGTGGTGAATGAAGGGAACAAAACATCTAAAGAGCAATATATTGGTCTGTCCCCTCCTATCACAGTTTTGGCTAATTTTATACCATTTGACTTGTTTTAGCTAGAAATCACTTTCCCCATTTTATCTAACCTAGGAAAGTGATGTTATATATTCACATACACATATCATTTCACAAGGATCTCAAAAGTCTTTGTAAATTGAATGTAAACCATACAAGAATCTTTTCAGACATCCGGGAATTGCAGTTAGTTCCAGGGTAAATTGCAGGGGCTATACTGATTTTACACAATAGTTTATAACAGGAATTGAAGATTGCATCCATTTGGAACTGCAAGGGAAGGTAGGTAAGGAAGAAGTAATTAACCAAATTGGAATTTGAATAGAGTGCTAACAACTCTATTCCTGCAGAACCATACTGACATTCTTTTGGGTTTGTCACTCACGTGAAAGACGTAATCACCTCTATAATATGGAGCTCCTTACTCACTGCTGAGCCATAGATTCAGAATTGACTCAAATGAGTAGGGTTTGGGTTTTTTTTAAAAAAAAAAAAAACACAAAACAAAAACAAACAAACAAAAAAACCCGGGACCTACCACTTGATTTTCTTTCTGGTTTTACTAGGAGGGAATCAGCCTCTTTGATCATGTTCTTTTGTTCAGGAACCAGCCTGTTTGATTACACAACTGAAAAAAAAGCAGCCGAAAGTGGATTTTGCCAACGGAAAAGCCATTTTAGATGCATTTCTGTGGTTAAGCCCAATTCTCTGTAGCAGCACTAACATTATTTCCTTTGTCTTCAGAACAATCCCAGGAGCAAACACTCTTTCTATGTGCAGCACAGGAGCAAAGACATGACTTATGTGTCTGTACTGCCTTTAGGGTTGTCCTAAGGTTGCTGTCAACTGTGGACCCATGGTCTGACAGTGAGCACTGAAAATCCAGGATCAGGTGAAGGACTGGAGTTCAGGACCTTCACATACCTAATCAAATCAGTACTCTGATAGATATGTCCAGTTTGGCAAGGTAGAGAACAGGAGGATTGCTCTGCCTAAGCACTGCGAACTCGCTGTACTCCTTATGAATTTCCATATTTTTTATGTACAAGGAATTAGTTGTGATTTTGCTATGAACACTAACTGTAATTTAAAAGACAACAAATTTCCATCCAAAAAATCAAAACTTTTTTGTTTTGTTTTAGTTCTGTCTTTACATGAACTCAAGAGTCACTCTTCTTATCCAGTAGACCCTCTATGCTGACGGATACTATATCAGAATTTTACATGTACCTTTCACAGAATGTTAAAATCACATCAATTTTTCTCTGTCACTGAGAAAGCCATAATTGTAGTTAAGCTTGAAATTAACAAAATCTTTAAACATTACCAGCAATTATATTGAAAAAACTTCTTATTGTGGTGGTAATAAACAAGACCACAAAAGACTCAGACATGCTTTTTCAGTTCCCTTTTGGCAATTTTTTCTGTCTGAATTAGATATATCCATTGCAATTATCTTGTATATTATAAGAAATATTGAAAGGAAAATACAGCCTGAATACTGACAGCATAAGTGATTCAGAGACAAGGCTTCCAAGAATAAAGTACCACATAACCAGAGCTTCTACGTCATGCTTCAATTGATGTTGAAACAGGGCAATACTTACTGTATCATCTATTCATAAGAGATGAAGACAAATATATATGTATCCCTGAACTATTTCTGCAGACTTGAGAACAACTGCAGAAGAGGTCAGAAATAGGAGTTTGTCAACTTTCTCATTAGCCAAAACCAGAAGAAACACGTTTCCAGGGAGGTAATAAGTATCAGAAAGAAATATACTGAGATTCAGCAGCAGAAGCTCTCTACTCATCCCATCTTCTGATGGCATTGTCACACCATGAAGAAGCTACTGTAATCCACTCCTTTACTTGGTGGGACCAGGACCCAGCAGACGCCCAGGCTGCGCAGGCACTTTGAAGCTGGTGCAGAGAAGGGTCCCAAAGGAGCTGTGTGCTCAGGGATTCACCTCTCTCGGTAAATTTTTAGACCCAATTAGAGCAGGAGGATGGAGCACAGAATAGAAAAGAAACTGTTATGAGTTATTATAACATTATAGTAGTTGCTTCTGCTCCTGGCTTTTATAACATATAACTCAAGACACTCAGCATGAGAATATTATTATTCAACTTTCCTGTACAAGCCTTAGGATCAATATTACAACAATATGAAGAATCTATAACTATCTACCTCCGCAATTTTCCTTCAAGATTTTTACCTATTTTCCAATCATCACATTAAACTAACATATTAACTTGATTGGTTTTGTTACAAGTTACAACTTTTGTTACATCCACTTTCCCACTGCCTTGACATGCTTCTAAAAGAATAGGGCAAAACTTTAACAAAAAAAAAAAAAAATCCTTAAATCTAATTAAACCTTAAATCTAATCAGCCTATCACTGAGAGTTCAAATTATTTTAAGATATAGTATAGGACTCTCTGAGTTGGGCTCTCGATTCACTTCACTTAATTGTTCCCATTCAAATCAGAAGTAAAATTCCCACTGACTTCTTAGAGTGGCATCAGTCTGATGCTAAACAGTTTTCGCAGATTAACTACAGCTGTACTTTTCCTCCTGTATTCTACATTTTTTTCTATTCCAACTGCTCTCCTGCCCTTTCTTTTCCTTGGGATGATTTGTGTTCTGACCTACATCAGTTTCATGTTATTTCACTTGGACTGTTCCTAATCTAATCTCAGTTTTTAATCATGTTTAATTTAATCATGTTTAAATTGATATTCATATGTTAAACATTAATACACGACTGTGCATGATGAGGGGTTTATTTTAAAATTGCTATCTTCAGTGTCTTGTTTGTTCTCTCATCTCCTCATTTAAAAAGTAAATTGGAGTAATTAGCAAGCAACACCCATATGGAATTTACTTGTGACTGACAGGTGAATTGTGCAGCTTAATGATGGGTGAACTGATGTAAAATGGATAACAGAGAAGACTATCAATTCTGTTCCCTAGGATTAACTCATCAGTGAACACATATTCTTTAACAGCTCAATCCCATTTTAAAAGCTTTTTCTGCTAAATAGAACATGCTAAATAATTCTAACTAATCTAACATTCAGACGATTAGCCCCCAGTATGGATTTCTGAACTATGCCATACGTTCATCTTATCTAGAAAATGCTACTACTGAAATCTTTCTTCGACCTCCTTCTTTCTGTCTTTTCAATTTAGAATTGTGGTACTTCTAGTTAAAAAAAGATTTTCATTTTCCTGGCACTTTTGATTCTGGACTGTCCAGATATAAACCTCAATACAGCACACCTTAATTAATTTCCTTGCTTCGGTTTTAGGTTCACAGTTTCCAAAAAGTGAAAACCTCCACATTTTGGGCTTGACTTCATAAATGCAGATTACTCTTTTAGAAAATGTTAGGCTGAATGTAAGGGAAGTAATTTTTCTTTACAATTACAGTACAAGTCTCATATGTGCAGTATACTAATCTTCACTTCATTACACAACTGCAGTTACATAAAGCACTTTACACACAGAAAAACAATAATTTGGATGTGTTTTCATGCAACAGAACAATTGCATCTACAAGACATTTTCTATTTAGAATAAGTGCACTCTAAATGGGTTTAATTTTGGAGCTACAACTAGAAAAGCTGCTGTTTAAATATTATTTCCTAACCAAAAATCTGCAGCATATATCCCTTTTTATCTAACATTTAGCAACTGAAATTAAAGTTATGTAGAACACTTGTTCGGTTCTATCACCACAGTGAGTACAGTCGAGGTACAGAGTGAGATGGATCACTCTCGCCTTCTGACCCAGCAAATAAATAAATAGAGTTCTGCAACTGACAGCAGAAGTATTGGTCCTTGTCAGAACTAACCCTAGGAATTTTCTGTGGATCTACTGGGAGTCAAAAATAAAGTCCTCCATAGACAAGTAATTTCCAGAGTTAGAGTAAGATTTGGGAAGAATTAGGAAAAAGATTGTCTGAGATATACTCAAGTGGGACACTGTAAGATGCATTAAAGTGAAATCTATGGCTACAGAGTGAAAAATGAGATGCTTATTCTAAGTCAAACCTAGAATGGATTCGGATTAGATATTTTTTTTCCTAATATTCTTTATCACACTTGAGGCTAGAGCTGAGTGGCGCATATTTAAAAGGCAAAATTCAGAGCGCAAGAGGTAGACACATATAATGGATCTGTCTCAAAGTCTGTTTCAGAGGTTTTAAGATAGATTTGTATCATAAAGTTTCAAATTAACTCAAGATAGCTTCCTGTAAGTTCTTAAACTCAAGAGAAAAGAATAGGGTTTTGTAACTATTAAAATAATTCTACAGAAATGTAGTAGACAAGGGTTGGATTTTTTTTTATTTTTTTTGAATTATTACTAGCTCTGTATTTGTTGGCCGTAATAACATGCTGGAAAAAAATAATATCTTGAATGCTAGAGAGCCAGCTTTTTAAAAATCAGAAGCTTTTGAGAATGGCTTTAAATCCTCTGACACTTTGTGTGTTTGCCTTTTGATTTTTTCTTTTAAAATTATTCTCTTTCAAATCCGGATGTCAATTGAAAGACCTAATTTTTAGCATGAGGCCAACGTGGGGCAAGAAAGAAGACAAGAGAATTGAAGCTGACAGACCCTCTGGTAAGTGCGCCGAAGAAGGTTTAAGGCAGAAAAGGGTACAGTATTACACAAAAGAAAAGCTATCTGCTTTCAAAGTCTTCTAAATAGGTTGATGTAAGTGGCACGCCTTTTTCATTGGCCTTCCCCAGAGGGTTCAAACTGAGAAAGGAAAGATTAAAAAGCCATATTGCTATCTGAATAGCCCAGAGTTAATAGCCCAGAGAAATGCAGATCTCTTAAAACTTACGACGATCAGCAGTGCACCTATGTGACCGCCTTTTACTGTTGCCACTGCAAGACGTGATCCTACTGGCAGTTACCTCAAGCACGCACTCAGTGAGAAAATGTCCACGGAGAATGGAACTGTGCTCTTCCACAGTTTTGCTGGGGGCCTGTGATCACTCGTAGGCATGTACATCTCTGCAGGTCAGTAATCAAAAGTCAAACAGTCATTGATGACTAGCTCAGAAAAACAATATCTTGTTGATTACTGCTGTTTAACAGAGCCTCTATTTAGTAGCACAAGTATAACATAATTTGGGGCATAGCCCTAGCAGCAGAGTTCTGCAAATCTTCTCTTCCCAACCATGAAAAACAATTTCAAAAGCTAAACATGGAAAACCATATACTTATAACAAACCTATTATTTAAATCCACTAAGTTCAGTTAGAATCTATCAAACACTGTGTTGTATGATAAAGATCTACAGAGCTTTAGCTGACTGGTGTACGTAACATAAGCCTTTGTATAACAGCTAACTCCTAACAGCTCAAAGAGCCTCCTAGAAATATAACCTTCCACACCATCTACCTATCAGCTGTTTGAGGCTTAAGTGCTGCAAAGGTCATATACCTTCTCCTTTAGTGAGGAATAAGTTACTGTATGCACACATCTGTTCTTATTCCATTAGTCAACCTTCGATTGATTTACTTGTTGACATATAACATCTTGAAGACCTTACAAGCTATATGTCAAATTGTGCGATGTGCATATATAAAGAAACACGCTGTTGGCAGGAGTGAAATGTAAACTTCAGGGGTAGGAAGGTAGCAAGACACATGATCATTCTTTGCTCCAGCCTTAAGAAAAGATGGGTTTGGATATAGTACGAGTACTACTGAATTTGCCAAGATGAATTATAAAATATAATACCATTATCTTTGGGATACAAATAAAAAGAATTAAAATGGTGAACTTTTCCACAGCAGTCGGTGCTGCAAAAGAATTAGAAGGCAACATTTTATATTCTCCACACCTTGTATAATTTAGGAAGGCAAAATACCAGAGGAGGAATTTACACCCAAGGCAGCTGCACTTGAACAGCCGGGCAGGGTGCGCAAGCACAATCAGAAGCTGTCTGCGTAGCAGGGTGGAGGGAAAGAAGAGCAAATTATTCTACTGAAAACAAACTCCACAGGACAACTGTACTCTGTGGAGGCTTAGGTGATGAATGAATGGTTTGCACATACAATAAGTACACTCTTAAGAGCCGTAGTGGCATGAACACTACAGGTCTAACTGAAAGGTTTGGAAAGGGTGTGAAACCTCCAGAACATCGTGTTTCCACACTGCTGTAAGGAGTCATTGAGTAGCAAATAGAATTGGATTCCTCCATCTGCGCTTCCAAGACGCTTGCAATTTCTCCGTCCCAGACACGAGGCGTGCAGACGATTGATTAACTACACACTACTTAAGATCTACTTTGAGTTTCAGTGGAAAAACAAAGAGGATATAAGGTTTATGTGAATCCTTTTAACCTGGCTGCTTAGTGGGGCTCCCATAGCAGAAATCAAAGCTGAAAGAAGTGTGAGAACAGTATTTTAGCGGGGCACAGATCAGTCCAGTGGAGGCTACTGATTTGTACAGTCCCAAGCTACCAAATTGTCCTTATTGGGAGCAATAGGTCATCTGCCTCAGGAACTCATCAGGAGCCAGGAGCTGCTGTCCTAATAAGATTTCAGTGGCTCTCACAGAGTTTTGAGAGGTGTAAACTTGTACAGTGTGCAGCAGTCTGTTTTACAGCTCCTTTGGTAATTCAACAGAAGCCGAGAGCAATTGCTGTATATGAAGGCAAGATGATGGCCCATTAATCAGTAAATCAGTGCTGTCAAGGTGGAAGAGTGAAAATTTTTAAGTCATTGAGGGTAGCAAAACACCTTATACTAGCCATGCCTTCTCTTCAATTGAACTTTAATACCAAAAACATATACTTTTGAAAGTCTGAATGGATGAAAAATACAGGAAGAGTGTACAAAGGTGAGGAGAAACTTTTCACTTATGTTGAGAAATTTTGTCATGGGCAGATTTCTAGCAATATTTACAGAAATGTAATTCCTGCAAAAGTAATAGAAATTAATTTCAGTCATTATTGGATGCGAGGACACTCACTACACCGAATCACAAAATTGCACAGAAATTTCATCATAGCTGGCACCTAATCAAAGCTGCCAAAATAACCACTCAGATTAATCATTATTTAGGATAATTATCACATACAAAACAAAACTAAATAAAAAAACCCATAAGAGTATAAGTCCAGTGAAGAAGAGTCAGGACCTTCAAGTTTCAGCAAGGCCCAGTACAGGGTGAAGATTACAGTTGTTTATACGTTAAAATAACCCAAGACATACCATGTTAATTCTCACACCTAAACTAGTCTCTTAGCTGGATGGTTCAATGTTTAGCCGCCTCTCCCATTGCTGTCATAAACCAGCCACTTGTTTAGCTACATTCTGACATTTTCTGTGCTGGCTTGTAAAACAGCAAATACTGGGTGCGCCCAAAGCCATGACGGTGCCTGGCAGTGACATACAAGGGGAGCAGCGCCCATCGTCACTGGTGATGCCCAGCAGCATGACAGCACTGCTGCTTTACACCTCATCCTCCAGGAACTGCTGAGCTGAGAAGGAGCATCGCAGCTGGAAGTTGCCCTTTGCTGCAATGCCACTGGCTGTCTCTCTACGAGATTCAAAAATGTTACAAATCTTATTTAGATCTTATGAAAATATTTCCACAGACAGCTGGTGAGTACTGCCTGATCTGCATTTTGTTTTTAAATGAATCAGCGCACTGAATTCAACATTCGGGTTGTTCAGAGCTGATAAAAACGCTCCCAACTTTATTACTGATGACTCTATTTTATAAGAAATCCCTAGACGTGAAATAAGGGTAAGAAGGAAAGGGCCAAGCAAACCACAGACTTACCTCGTTAGCCTTGAGATTCTCGGAGCCGGGGAATTTCATGGGCTCCCTTAGGTCTTCTACTGCAAATGTGACCCACTCTGTACCTTCCTGTTGCGACGAGGCAGGGCGCTCAGTGTCACCGACTGTGTCACAGAGGGCACAGAAACCAGCACTGCACGTTAGCCACTTTTGTTCTGCCTTGCTATTAACGAATGTGTACAACACCTGGTTTTGCTGTGCTGTTGACGAAATCTGTGCTGCCTTAGTAGTAATAGCTTGCAAGACTGCATCCTTAGGCATCGCATATACTTTTACCATCCTCAGATTAAAGTTAATTATATTGTGCCTCACCTGATTTATTATTCCTTTCTTTACCATTACTATTGTATTGATAAACATCCAGAGCCCATTTTTGAGCTATAAAAAGCATTTTACCTCCTTGTGCTCCCCAGATTTCCAGCTTGTAAATTAAAAAGTAATATAGCAGCTATTCATTCCATTCTGAAGAAATTAAAGTTACAGCATTATGATTACAATTATTAATGAATCCATTTCCCAAAATTACTTTTTTATGGTGTACATGAAAAAAGCAAATAACAGCATAACAAATAAGTGAAACAAATGGTGAATGGAGCGTGGCCAGCATTTGATTCTGATAATTAGAAATACTGAAGAAGAGTTATTTATCAAACTAGGAAAAAAAAAAAAAAAAGCATGATGTTAGAATATTCACAAGAAAAGCACAGAAAAAATGTTATGGCTGTTACAAGCTTTGTGCATAATTTGGGTTTCAGAGCCCCCAGAAATGAAGGAAAACCATTTAAAGAACTGCAGTCAGAGTAAGAAGCTGTTGCGTCTTGAAGGGATAGAAGTTTCCCTGGCTGCATAGACTCCATCCAGTGGCTTTTCCTCAGTGTAATGGCACCCGCTGAAAGACTGTATTATATTATGTTCTATCATAACTGCTTTCTTAGGAAGGTGAATTATAGTCTGTGGTACAATGATAGGTAGTTAATCACTGGTGATATTTTGTGCTCAGTATTTTCTACACATCAGTGCACTGCACTGTCATTGGTTTATTATAGTGACTGATTTAATTTGACGAAGTGTGATGATTTATTAAATATTTTTTTTAAATTTTCAGACTATATTTCAACGGTTAGTGACACATTCTGTTGCCATTACCTTCAGCTAATTAGCACTCCTGGATTTTTTTTTTTTTTTTTTTTTTTTTTACCCAGCTAACTGAAGATGAAGCACGACACCACAAGGAAATTGCATGACATCAGAAAGCCTGCAGTTCAAATGCTTTGGATTGAATTCAAACCTGATATCTTAGCCACTGGAATTGTACTGGGGAAGCAAAGTTCCACTGATTGTATCACATCTGAATCTGGTTCCTTAATATTAAACTATGCTGCTAGTCTGATTCTTTTTACAGAAGAGCTCCGCTACCAGGGTAAAATTCACCTCAGCACAATAGGTCAGCACAAAGCCCATGCATTAGTTGAGTCCCACTTATGTGTTGCTCAAAATAGAACTATAACGTAAATTGTCCTTTAGTCACCCTCTATAGAAAAGTAAATTCTCTCCCCCACCCCCAATTTCTCTCTCTCTCTCTCTGCATATTCAGAGGTGTACTTTTCTGAAAAATAAAGATTTTTTTCATGCTAATTTATATAGCCAGATAATCTAAGACCAAGGGCATCAAACCACCATGATCAAATTAAATGTTCAAACAGGCAAGTTCAGTATTTGACGGGGGAGTAAAAGGAAAGTGTTAGCAATATCTTTAATAGCATTCCTGTCAGTAGCAATAAGGAATCTGCAGTCATGACTAGCAAATACTCCATAGCTGAAAATATTTTATATCTCACTCCCATTTCTACTTGTATCTGTATCATCAAATGAACTGTTGATCCCAAAGGAAACGTGATCAAAGCCTAAGCCTGGAGTTTGCATCTTATCTTCCATACATAGCATGTCATTTTCTCTAACAGTTGTCTTAACTGCATTGTGTTTCGTGTCACTTTTTCTTTCCGAAATGTGTATGAATAGATTGTTACCTTATGCTTCCATTATATTGCCTTTTAGATTGGCTTTTCTTTTCCTGTTACCTCTTAAATTGACAAGAAAAATAATAAGTATAATAGAAACTCAACCTACTGTGATCAAATTCCTGCCCTTTCTTGTTGCATCCTTTCTTGTTCAGTCTTGCTCAATGAAGGCACAGCATCATACAGTCAGTTTTATAATCCCTAGGTATTTTCCTTTAAAGCTGCAGGATGGCCACAGGCAGCATACTTAAATCCACAAGCAGTATCAGATCAGTAGAAAACACTTGATATACCAGCTTTATAGATTTTTTAAAAAATAAGTGTTCCACTAATATAATGTTTCCTTATTTGGATAGCATTTAAATAATAGACATACTTTATTTCAGTAACATATTCTCAGCTATGTTTATATGTAATATTTATGATATTTTATAGATATAGGAATCCTTGACCTTTATTTCTAAAGTTACTTGTAATATTTAACAATAGGCAATACGAATAACATTTATGCTCATGTTTATTTTTATCACTATAATATACTCTCTGATGGTGATGGCACTGTGGTGACATCTTTTACCTAAGTAAACACCAATTGTTTGGTTTTGTGGGGGTTTGGGTTTGGGGGGGGTGGTTAATTATTATTTATTATTAGAATTATTAGTGAGAAGAAAAATAAAACAAAACAAAAAACAAAGGATGATTGTGAAATAAATTTGTATAACAAATACAAATTATACAAAAATATTTTTTCTATAACATGAAATGCCAGGAAAGGAATTAGAGGTAATACTATTATTTAACGAATACAAGCAGGACAATAAGCCTAATTGTTTTAAAGCTAATGGTGAATTAAGTTTAGCTCAGAATTAGTTTCCAAATTGGAAAAATATCAGAATATTGCATATACTTCTGGTCTACTTTATTTAAGAAATGTGAATTTAAATTGGAATGGGTTGCATAGCAGTACTAATACAATGATTAGATGACTGGAGAACTGCTTCTTTCATTGAAAAATAGATTAAGAGAACCAGGATTGTTTAGTCTGCTGAAATGGTAGTTGAAAGTGAAGCTGAGGAGGTCTGCAAATATTGTAGGGGCAGGAGTAAATATTAAGAAGAGAGAAGAATTATTTCAGTTATGAGACGTAATGGTCTATGGTCACGCTGACACAAATTTTTCTTGTAATAACTCAGTAGAAATGAAGGATGCTTTCCATGCCTCCACAGAACAGAATTTAAATAGAATTTAAAATTATTAGGAAGAACTTACGCTCTTTACAATTGAGAAAAGCATGACAATATAAGTGATCATGGAGTAAATAGGAAGGCTTGGATTGAAAAGCCTTTCCCAGCCATCATTTTGACCTCGAAAGTAATGTTTGCAGGACACTGAGTTGCTGCTTGAATGTCTGATCTATCCTGCTTTAATCTTGTGAAAAATTACAATTGATGCTTTTGTTTCTTTCTGTAGATCTCAAGTTTTTCACAGTACATTGAAAAGCGTTTTATTAACTGTGATGAGGGGGAAGTAAATGTTTAAGAACATAAACATATTATGTGGTAACCTGAGAGTGGGAAAGGGGACAGAGCTAAGTTCCTCAAGAAGTCCATTCCATCTTTGTTCTTTAAATCATCTTTTTTTCCTCCCTTTCTAGCTGTACATACACAATTTATAATCTCAATCATCAACCCTTCCTCACACCCATATGTGTGTGCTCTAAAAGTTTTGTTTTGACATTAGGGGGTCAGAGTTAACGGAGGAACCAACATGAACACATCAGTCTCCTTCTCACACTCGGTGCTAGAAAGCCATTAACAATTTGCCAGTCTCACCGGCAGGGGAAAAAAACCCAATCCCACAACAAACCAAACCAAACCAAACCAAACCACACCAAACCACACCACACCACACCACGCCACGCCACGCCACTTTCCTTCTAATCCATGAGCAGCTGACAAGTTTCCCTTTCCTCCTACTACGTAGTGGTGTGTGCGTCTGTCATACAAAAAAAAAAATACCCGTCCCACTCTAATGTTACCCCCAGCCTATGTTTACTTACAGGGCAAATTATCAATTATCAGCTCTAGTAAGCTTTCCAGTCTCAGCATCAGTGCTCAGATGCCTCACAAAAACAGAAGGAGAATTGTTCCTGAGGTCAGAGGGACAGATTGCACAAACTAATTTATGGAAACAGAGAAACATAAACCACAGAAAAGCAACAGTGTGCAATTTCACTGCACCAGAAGGAAAGGCAAACGTAAAAAGGCTTTTTTGAATCTGGCCCAATAATTGCTTTCTTCAATATGGCAATGATCAAAGATACCCATGCAAACATTCTCCTTCTTGCCATGTTCACTATCAATTGGCAACTGAAGTGAATCACAGTACTGAAATCATTGTACTGTTTTACCAGTGATATTAGAGACTAATGTGAAGTAGCGTCTCTAATTTTCCAATGGCAAATTGAAACAAAATCTAGTTATGAAAAAACATGAATTACACAATACAGTCCCATCAACTCAAGGCAAAAATTCCTCTCTGAAAGAGTATGAACCAACTTGGGTTATAATAGATTTAGCAGTTTGTGCAACTGTATAGGAAGTATTTTTTTTTTTCCCCTGAAGATATTTAAAAAAAATAAATCACATAATTTAACTACTTTTTAAATTATTTTCCTTCAAGAATGTACAGTACTTTATAGTATTTATGGTAGGAGAAATTACTTTTCTAATTTATTCTGTAAATAAATGTACTTTAACATTGGATATGATGGAGTACATGGTAAATACGGCAAATACACTTGGAACAGGAGAAAATCCAACCAGTTTTTTTCAGGGAAGAAGAAGGTACATTTCCTTTGAACATTGTTTGACATTAGCCTGATGAAATCTTTTTTGGATAAATGATTTGGACTAAGAGGGGTCTGGTTTTCCCCCTGCAGTTTACTACACTACTCATGTATTTTCTTTCCTAACTGTCATCTCTGTGGCTCTGAGCATTACAGCTGTCTAGGATGCAAAATGCCAGAAGCTAATTTATTGCTCTGCTTAATTAAAGTTGCATTTAACATTGAAGGTAAAAGAAACTAGATCTCTGTTAGCTGCCATTAAAAACGATACAACATTTGCATTTTTGTTCAGAAGTGCCCTTGCTCCCCTAACTGTTGCTGTAACCTGCCGGAGAGATTTTACAAATGATTCACATTTCCCCATGCAATTACCAAATATCAACAGCTGGCGTTTCACAAGTAATAGACTTCTGCTTTAACATGGGCACCACAGTTAGCATTTGCCTAAAATAGACATACAGAAAAAAGGCGCGTTGCTGAAAGACTGACACGCTCACAAAACTCTCAGATACAAACACGCTTAGAGTTCCATGTTGCAATCCTATTTTCTGTGTTCAACCTCTCTATCCTTAACAATAATAAAAAATACATCGATATGAAAGCAGGAAGCAGATTCAGCAGGAAGGCATTTATCTTTTCAATTTATTCCTCCCTGAAATGTCTATCCAATGTTTGATCTTTCCAGAATTATTGCCGTTTGCTTTTTTCCTTGTTGCTTCTCTTAGGCATTTGTGGACTTTGAGAACAGTCATTAAATATGTGGAACAGGATGCTGCCACTCACAGACGTATAATAAAAAGGGATGGCAAAATACAACCTGGCAGTAGCCCCTCTGCATCATGTTCTCGTTGCACGCTGATGGTATTAGATTCTATTCAGCAAGGATCTGCCCACACATCCTAATAGACTGTTGTTAAGGTCAACTAGAAAATAAAGCAACTCCTGCAGAAACGGAACAATAATCAGAACATTTGTTCAGATTAAACAGGAAGGAAATTTATTCGCTGGATTTGTTTTTAGTCATTTCTTGACACCAAAAACACTGGCATTTTATGATATGCTGCTGGCTGTTGAGAAAGCAGGAAGGATGATAGCTCTGAGGGATTATAGAATCCAAACTGCCTGACCTGAAAGGGTTATGGTGACCTGGGGTCCTTCTTGTCCCCCACTTGCCCCAGACAACAGTATGAATAACAAATACCGCTTCATAACTGCAGGTCTTTGCAGGTGCTTACAAGGCAAAGAACGTAACAGCAGAGCTAGAATCTGAAAGCAAATAATCCAGAAACAGTCTATGCAGTAAAACTACTGCAGAAGCATGACTGGAAGATCACTGTGACAGCAGCATTTAATTAAATCAGGAAGAAATAATTGCATCTGATTTGTTCTATTCCTTTTATTATTTCTGCTAGCAGAATCACAAATGTTTATTATTATTTTTGCAAAACATATTAAAAAGATGTATGTTTCAACCAACCGTGTACACTATATGTATACCATGTCAAAGGTGATTTCTTTGATAGCAAGCAGTTATTTGATTGAGCAAGAATTCTGTGATTCAATAGTTCAAAGAGGAGTAAAATATAATTAGAAATATAGGCATATATTTAGAGAAATAGGGATCACTATGAATTATATTTGTAATGTATTTTATTTTGAAAGCCCAGGGTACTTACTAGTCTGTGAATCTATGTGAATCTCCACTGATTTGCAGGGTATCATGTTATCCTCATAGGAGGATTAACTACAAAAACCTAAAGCCCGTCCATTGCCTCCACAGATCACAATCACACTTGAAGTATTTTAGTGTAATGCCAACAGCAAATAAAGGTTCTATATTAAGTGCTAATGCTCTTGAAAATGAACTGCTTTTGTTCCAAACTCTTCTGATTGACAATTTAAAATCTCAAGCTTGTCTGCTTCAGAGTCTTAATATGCTACTAGATTTTTATAGAGTTCTGAAGGTTTGAAAAAACATGAAACATTTAAATCCTAATATGGTTGAAATACTTAATATGAAAGTTGTTGTTTTTTAATCTGATGCAGTCTGCTGGACTCTGCTGACCAAACTGACCAAATCCGAGGTTATGGGTATTTAAATCCCCAATCAATTCCCATGTTTGCACCTTTCCCTAATCTTGCCTCATGCAAGGTATAAAAGTCCTCAAAAGGCTTGGGAGCTGCACCTGACCTGCATTGTCCAGATTGTCTTCTTCAGCTTCCTGACACCTGAGGAGAACTGTAAGTCCAACTTTGGTAACTTTTCTACGGTTCTTAGATTTCATGGGCCAAAACATTGCAGAAATAATCTATTATCAAGTCACATAACCTACACAGTATCTGTCAATCTTTTTTACTTTAAGCTAACTCTACTAATCCCATAGATTTTAGCCCTCTTCCAATGAGTTTGCACACAGAGTTTTCCAAGTTCATGTTCCCCATATTTCTCCTTCTCTTCAATCAATACAGCTGCGATGTGTGTTGATCTGATCTCCTCCTGTCTAACCACCAGGATAACCAGTCGTATTTGTAATCATGCTCTTCTCTTTCAGTCCCAATAACCTCAGTATTCTTTCTGCATTGGCCTAAGAAACATGAGTTGAATTGCTTCACACAAGAAAGGGAAATGGTTCTCTGCCTTGCACTATTTCAATATGTATTCTAAATTCTGGACTTCCAGGCAAAAGAAAATGTGGCTAAGAATCGCTCATTTTTAAAAGAAAGCCATGATCTCCCCCTTCAGCTTCTTTTTCCCACTTACCCCTGCTTCACTCCCAGTTTCTCAAAGAAGTTAGATCGGCATCTACCTTTGAAAAGGGTTCATGGGCCACAGTGTGGGCATGATTAGGTATAGGCTGCTTCCTGCAGCCTTCTGCAGGTGTGTCGCACTTTAACTCCAGTCAGTAACTGGGCACCGCAGAGCCGCTCACTCACACCCAGCCCCTGGTGAGATGGGGGAGAGAATCGGAAGGTTAAAAGTGAGAAAACTCATGGGTTGAGATAAAGACAGTTTAATACTTGAAATATTAAATAATAATAATGATGATGATGATGTAATGAAAAGGAAAATAACAAAAAAGAGAGACATAAAACCCAAGAAAAACAAGTGATGCAAACGAAAAACAATTGCTTATCACCCGCTGACCAATGCACAGCCAGTCCCAAACAGTGATTGCCCTCCCCCGGCCAACTCCACCCAGTTTATACGCTTAGCATGACATCATATAGTATGGAACATCACTTTGGCCAGTTTGGGTCAGCTATCCTGCCTGTGTCCCCTCCCAGCTTCCTGTGCACCTCCAGCCTTCTCTCTAGCAGGGCACGAGATGCTGGGAAGTCCCAGACTTAGTGTAAGCACTACTTAGCAACAACTGGAACATCAGTGCGTTATCAACGTTGTTCTCATCCTAAACCCAAAACACAGCACTATACCAGTGCAGATGATGTGAGATATGACAGCTCCAACCCAGACAGAAGTTTTGCAAGGCAAAGTAAATCCTATAGTGAATGCACAAAATCCTTATTTAATTACTTTCATAAAAGCATGAAAAATTAAATTAATTAAAACCAGAGCAGCAAATTTACTGCTGGCAAAGAGTCAGACACTAGAAGGCCCTAAATATGTAAAATGGCAACAAAATATAATGGACCAAATTTCACATTATTTGTTATCTGTTTGTTGCCATTATGCAATAACGCAAATAGAATGAATTAAAAGCAAAAGATGAGCACATAAGGCTTAACAAGATTATGAGAAGAGAATGAAGGGCTTAAATTATGGACATGCCAAAACTATAAAATATTCACATTTCTGCAATATCAGAGTACACAAGACAATTCTTCACTTAATAGAATTTTCCCTCTCTGTAATTACTTCAGTGTCTGGGTCCACAGAGAAAATACTTCTGGTACACAAGTGTTTTGCTATTTCTTTCCTCTTCTTTACAGTTGATTGTTGCTTGAGTCTATTTGTATTAGTAAGCTCTATTTTCTACTGTGCATGGTGGCTAGGGCCTTCTCTTATGCACTGGTATGAGCAAAGGCAAATCTGTTCTATTTCTTGAAGTTTTTTCTCTATATATAAATCAAAGAATTTCACTAGATTAAGAGGTGGATTGATTTGGACATTCTTAATTCTCTTTCTTAAGAATTCTATTTATTAATTTCAGATCTTTTTTAAGGTATTGACTGTAACATGGTTCATTATTTCCTATTAAATCTTGCTCTACTTTGATACGCTATTAAATAACCACTTCATTCTAGCATTGGATGGTGTGATCTTGCTATCATTTGCACCCCAGGTTAAGTACAAATACTGGCAGGTGCTTACTGCATTTGTAAGCAGATTTATCTTAATATTTAAGTTGATGAAGAGATCTTCTCTAGCCTGCACTACTCGAATAGCTGCCTCCTCTCATTATTGTACCTTGTACCTTGCACAAGCCAGCTCTTGTTTGTCTTATTCACAAAGGAGGCTTGTGCTAGAAAGCTGTTTGTGAACCATATTCTAAATTCATTTGTTCTTACAGAGGGAGAAAAAATGAGAACAAAGGAAATCTGGAAGATGGGAATAAGGCTCATTGCCAATAACTCCGTGCTGAATGAGTAGGTTAAATTTCAATCATTTCAGAGAATCAACCTCCTCCCCAGAAGCAGAAAACTTTGACTTCTGCTGGCTGCTGAATGCAGATCTTTACGTTACGATAGTTGGCAAGTTTCCATATGATCTTATGTGTATACCAAAGCTACGCAACATGCTGACTAGGACCCGCTTAGGAATTTGCTCTAGGAACAACTGGAGAGAGATTTCAGTTTCTTCAAAATTTACATTTTCCAGTGTTTTGACTGGGTTTTTTTGTTTGTGGGTTGTTGGGTATTTTTTGTAATTTTGCAAACATTGCTAGCATCTTCACATTAAATTCTAAAAGAAGATTCTTTGTATATGGAAAGTCAAGTTAATTCAGCATCAAATTGCAACTCTCTATAGCATAATTCATAGAAGTTAGTTCATGTCAGAAGTGACTACATCTTCTCTTAAGCAATGTGATGGAACTAGGAAGTCACCACTATATTGTAAGAAAACTAGCCCAAAGAGGAAAAGCACATGCAATCTGAAAAAAATTAGGGTCAGAAGTACATGAATATGAATATCTACTTCTAAGTGGAAATATGGTACTAAAAACATAGAGATTCTAAAATCAAACTTAAGCAAGGAAAATTGTTTCAATTCATGCTCTAAAGTGGACAAAAACATTATGGTTCTGAACTCTCCTCACAGCCTCAATCAAAAAAGGAAAAGAAGTGCTTTTCAAAAAGTGTTCAACATTTCCCCACATTGCAAGGTTTGTTTGAAATAAAAGGCACTACAAAAAAGTAAATTACTAGTTACTACCACTAGGATCAATCAATCAGCATTTTCCAAAGGGAGGGAAACAAAGGCTTAATCAAAGTATTCCTTATTACATCCATAATTTTTCCAAAGCAAATGAAGTAATTCTTAATTTTTGCCAGTGTAACTCACAGTAGCAACTCTGATCTTTGCATTTCCAAATAATAAAGCATAAAACACGCAATATGCAGCTTTACCAGCCTATGCAATTTGCCTTAGGGAAAGTAAAGTTGCAGAGTTTTCCCATAATGACAGATAGTTCTGTTCTGAGCACAAGAATTGATATGGGATGCTCAGAGTACTGCTCAAGGGCAAACATTTGAGGATGTATCCTACTCCCCTATACATGTCTCTTGCTTTGTATTGATTCATGGTGCTACTTCTCACCTTTTTTTTTTTTTTGTCACTCTTTTTTTTTGCATGACAATATTCAAACTCTGGTCACATCTCCTTTCCTAATCTCTACACCACCAGGTCTAATAATTTACACTTTAGATCCACAACAAAATTCTTTTTCATGACTTAGTATTTTATTCTACCTCACAAAATAGTAATCTGAAGTAGTGAACTATGAAGAGTGGATTACAGCAGAATTCAGAATGATAATGATGATCATAAATTTTGTTGTTCTGTGGTGATATAAAAAAATCACATAAATATCTTCAAGCCACAAAATGACCAGCAAAAAAAATTAGAAGAAAGTGCTAAATATATTAAAGTAAAAAGAATCATATTAGAAGGAAGTTTCAGAAGGATAATCTCAGTGAGAGGAAACTTTTTCTCATCTGTTTCAATATCGTATCATCAAATCATTAAAGCCATATGACTATGGTTGCATGGTTTAGATTTTTGGTTTTGCTACCAACTAAACTTGGATGATACACTATTAGGTAAATTATTTGAGCAGACCAGCAATATTTGTTGTATAAATGGAAATTATTATTTCATGTGGCTAACCAATAATAATGGCTATCTTTATATGAACTGAGCATTTTCATATACACATTTCAGATGAAGGTCACCTTAGTGTTAAGCTCTATGATTTTATTGCACTGTAAAACATTATTTGTAGAATCATTTAATAAATCAAATGGAATACTACCTATAAATAAGGCTTATAATTCTCAGAAGAGTAAAACCAAAATGTTCTGAAAATAGTATGATTTATTTTTTTCTATCTTCTTATTGAAGCTGTGGACCACAAATCTTCTAATACAGAAATCTAACTGAAGATGTGTATCTCTAATAAATGGTCAATTAATTTTCAGCTAGTTAGATTTCACTTTCTATATTTTATCTTTTCAACAACAGATCTTAAAATCAGAATTACCTGAGAAATTTGTTGTTTACAGTATTTCTATTTTACGTTCATCTGTTGACATCTGCTCTCTAGCAGCAAACTCACAAATACTTACAAATCTATAATCAAGCAAACCAGTACAGGCAAGGTAGTTTTTTAACTTTAGTACTGAAATTGTATAAGAGCAGTTGCAACAAATATTTTATGGTTAAACAGAAATTTCGTCTTGTTCTCTGAATATTATTCAAACCCTGTGTCAGTTCTTAAATATGATGACTTTTTCGAGGGATTAAAATAAATGACATTTCATAATGACTGATTAAAAATCAATTAAACAATACTGTGTATTATTGCACAGAAAGTTAATATCTCTAACATCATTACTATGATTGGAAGAAAGGCTTTTTACAACTTCACATTATTTGAGATTGTGACAGGATTAATGGCAGGTTCAGAGTTTCCATCAGCAACCAGACTTTTCAGACACCTTTGAGGATTGCCCTAATCTGACCTTCCAATACAGTTTATGGCTATATGGGATTTCTACACTGTTATGAAAGCAACATCTGTTTTATTATGTAAATCAGCAAGCTATTTATATACGTTGCACATTAATGTGAGGAAACAGCCTTTATTCTTTTGTAGTGCCATGGTGTACATGAAATAATCACATCTCTCTGAGCACTATTCCATGGCTCATTCGCATTGCTTTACTGCCTGAAGAAAGAAAAAAAAAAAAAAAATCCTAGTTTCCCAAGAATTACATCCTCTACACTCAGAAAACAGACTCAGTACTTTCTGCTTGCGATGTCTTTAGCTGCCAATATTTTGGGGGGGGTTATGGTCCAGCTATAAAATAAGAGAATTTTAAGAATTGATCTTTGTTTCACTTCTGAAAACAGAAGTAGGTACAAGTATTAAAACCCGTGCTGTCACTTCTATAACATATATATGTTTGGGAGTATAATCTAGCCATAGGAGCAAACATACATGCATGATATGCTGTCACAATATGATGTGCAACAGCAACATCAACAAAAATTAACTTCTCTGAGTTGACTACTGTGTGAAAAGACAGTGAAGAGAAAAAATACCGTGTCAAGTTTAGTAGAAAGGATTCACTAATATTTTATCCAGATATAGCAATCATCTTTTCTTTTCTGAACTACTGAATTTCTGGAATTCAATTGATGCTTAAAAATAAGCCACTACCCAGATGTGATTAAACCGGGTTGTTTGCTTTGCATAAAATGTAGAGACACTTCTTCAAGGTTTGCTATTCTGAAGATGCAGAAGAGACCACACGGAAACCAGAGGCTTCAGAAGGTAACCAACACATCTGTTGTGTTGGGAGAAAAAAACCCAAACAACTCTTCTTTCTGAGCGAGGGTAGAAGGAACTGAGATACCTCATATTTCCCATTATCCTGTTCTCACCCTGCAGAAACTGCTGTTGTGCTGGGAGCACCTCAGACAGCAAGGTAGAAAAATACAGGAAAGGGGCAAGAATAATTTCTTTCCTTTTATTGTCTTCCCCTGAGGGAAGCTGGTAGCTCAAAGCTTGTTATCATCATCCATCGCGGAAAAATGTTCCAAAAACCATTTTAATGGCTTTGACTACTTTCAGTGGGAATGTAGGTTGGGATGCACCCATTGATCTGAGCAATAAAAGCACATTTTGGTCTCAAGGTAAGCTCAGAATTTAGGTAGAATTGGGGCTCAGTAATTATTTAATTTAAATTTGCAGTGGAAATTCCACTGCCTTTCAGTATCTGAAAGAACATGAGTACCAATAACACACTACAGTCCTCTATCCCAAATATTTAGCTTGTGACAGGCAGCCAGCATCTCTAACTCTGTTTTATACCATTTGAACAGCATGTTGCAACAAACAAAACAAGAAAATATAGCAATTTGTTGTGTGTAGAGCTTCAATATTCACCTACGGGCAAAATACCCAAAGTTTGACAGGATGGTGAAAATGTGATTTTATTTTATTTTTTTTAAAGCTAAAATTAATTCTCTTTTAGAAAAAAAAAAAAAAGAATGATGGTTAAAAGAAAAAAAAATAAAGTCCAAAATAATAAGTGCAGTCTACTTTCATTATTTACTCATTTGTACACCTGAATGAAAGGAAACTAAATTACTTGGGGCAAATACCTATCAATTATTTGTCACACTGTCCATTTAGAAACAGGTTTATAAAAGACAGAGAATAGAACTTTCCTTTTTCTTCTAAAAACTGTATTTATCTGAAGGTACAATTAACTCTCCTATTGAATTGTCTAAGTTTTAGACTACATGAAATTATAAAACCTTCTTTAAAGAGCCTTTGGAAACCACTATAACATAAGAATTTGCTATACTGTTCTTCAACATATTCATAATAAAATTAGGTTGGTCAAAAAATACTTAAAGTGGTTAAAGTGAAGATCTGGATCCTTTTTTTAATACATGGAAGCAGTACCTCTAAAGCCAATATTCTCCTAATAGCATAATTTTATGTTCCCATTAAATCCTCATCTTAGATCCACCCCAGAACATGAGTGTACAACTTTGGACCCCAGAAATGCTTGGTTTTTATCTGCTAGGGTTTTGAGAGTGCACAGATGGCTATTATAGATTACTAAAATGGGACTGTGCAATAACAGTGCCAGCTGTGTAACAACCAGGCCATCTCTAAAAGAGATTGCAAATTCAAAGAGGGAATCCTTTCAGAAAAGAGCTGAGAGCTGCTGCAGATGAACTGAGACCCTACATTAGGAGGACACAATTCTGGTTTTACACAAAGGACAGAATGTTTCTAGCATATTTGCCATTAAAATTGTGTTTCAGTGAGTTGTTTAGGGAAATGAAAGAGCTGAAATACTCCCCTTTATACTACAGCAATTATACCATTAAACACTCAGCTCTGATTTATTTTAATTTTTCTAATCTGGCCATAAAAAAATTAATTCCAGAGAGACTAGATTGGTGGAGAGAGTTACTAGGGGGCTAAGCTGATTTCCAGACCATTAGTCCTAGCTGAGGTCTGGTCCACAGTGCCTGAAAACTATCTCTTGAGGAATCTTTGCTGGTTTATTTGAAAAGATATGATGTCCTTGCTCTACATCTCATTGAACTAGTGGGGAGAGGGGGGAAAAAAAAAAAAAAGAAAGAAAGAAAGAAAGAAAGAAAAGAACTGCATTCAAAAGCTGGCCCCTGAATTCTTAAACCTTGAGATCATTTTATATTTCTTTCAGGAGGCAGCAGCTCCCCACAAAATCGGTCATCTCTGCCATTTCTTTCCCTATTCCTGTTTTTCTGGCTCACTGATACATTTAGCAATTGGAGATTCACATTATGCTAAATGCCTTTTTGATTATTACTGAAACAGTTATTACATGTGTTTGATATCCTAGAGTTCAGTGCAATAGGCATTGACAGTAATAAGTATCTTGCAGAGCAGGTGCCTTGATATCAGCCACAATTAATTAAAGTAAAACTTTAAATAATTCTGTCATTATTATAAATACAGGGCCATCTTCACAGAGATGTCAATAATGTCACATAAGGCTCTGCACAAAGGAGAAGTCAATATTACAGCAGATACTGCTTTCTGGTGCCTCAGCTGAAACACTAAAGACCAAAAAACACATACAGTCAGTTTTTTCTCCTACATTCAGATTTAATCAAAACTCTTTCTCCATACTGAAGCACTGTAGTACTGTCACTATACTTATCGTATTTCTACTTAACTAAATATATGAATCAATCAATATATCTTCCAGTCTTCTTGGCTTCTTTCCTCTCTCACAAAGGATTTGATGCAATCCTTACTCAGCACAAGGAATTTGATCCTGGGAAAAGATCAGTATTAACAATAAAAACAACTGGGTTAAGGATCCACTTCTCACAAGGAGAGATCAGCTGGATCTTTTAATTGTTTTTACCATTATTGCTTGAAAAACTGAAATAAAATTTGTCCTCACTGAACTTAAGGAGAGTTTTTAATGAGATTTGAATTTAATCATTGTTTCACCAGAATGCATTAGCTACAGAATTCAGCACTTTCTGTTTTCTCAAAAAAGTGAAGACCTTACTCCAACATCTACGAAAGGTTTATCTATTTTTTCCACATATGGAAAATATGTATAGGTATGTAGATATTCCTACAAATGTCAATTCAACTGTTTGTCAAAACAAAAATCCATTCTCTATTATACAATAATAGTGTATGCTATTAGCATTTAGGAGGACCAATATTAAAAATTGAACTGTTATGAGGAATTTAAAATTATGATACCCACACCCTGGACAGCTTTTCATCTAAATTTCTTTCATTTATGTACTATCTAACAGTGGTTTGGGGCTATTTCACCCATAAGTTGACTATTTTAATGCAAGGTACAACTAGTCCAGTTGGTTTTGAATAGGAAAGTAAAAGGAGGAGCACCTACTTTCTAAGATACACTTTTCAACAAGTTTTAAAGAAGTTAAATCTGCAAGGAAAAAAATATCATAAACAGAACCAGAGTGGGGAAAAAATATTAGTATTATCAACAAAAATAACTGGGTTAAGGTCATAGCATGGCAGTATGATTCTATCCTTTCAGAAATTATAATTCATAAATGTACATATAAAGCTAAAGGTGGAAGACACAAACAAGTTAAGAACCTCTTCATCAGATCATACATAAAACATATCGCTTGAGGGGATAGAAAATGTTCTTCTGGCTGGCTAAGCAGGGGAATTGCTTCGACTACCACCGTCTCCTTCGAGTAACAGAAAGAGTACTAAGCATAAAACCTTACAGTAGTTCCTGCAGCAATGTCAGCTGGAGTTCAAGCAGTACCAGTGACTGCTGAAGTGTCATTTACAAGGTGAAGTTACTGTCCTGTTAATGATCTGTTGTGTTTTCCTGATCATGTCATTTGTCCTGGTTTATGCCTGACTTATACCACTATTACGGAATAAAATCATAAGTTATTTGTAACAATATAATATTATAATACTAGTCTTTTTCCAAAAGTTCATGTATTTTCTCAGTGAAGGAGGTCATTATTTAGTGCTTCTATTAGGGTAGACCCAAGCTTCTGAGCTGAGCGTTTTTGTTCAGATTTAATGGTTCTTTTATAGATAATTGTATCATAAATTGTTTTAACTATTCTGTTTGGTCCTTCTCTTTGTTAAGAATTATTATTGTGCCTCTGGCTTAGGAGCTTTACTTGCTAATTCTCCAGTTTTCTTACATCAGTTTTAGGGTTCCATTTCCTGGAAGGCTCCTAAGATTTTATGGGACGACATTTTTCATGATCCAACCTTCATCTGTGAGGTGGCCTCCGTCTTAGTTGGAGGTGAATTGTTTAACTAGGGCATTAACGTGACATATGTTGAAGATCACTTTAAAAAAAATTACTGTACTCAGTCATTTCCTTCTAAATCACCCCACAGAGGGAGTTATTAAAGCTGAAATCGGAAATAATCTTCGGAAGTTGCATTAGATTCATACCATTAGAGTATGGCTTTTTCTGTTCACGTGGGTGCAAAACAGTCTTTGAGCAACTCTCTTATCTTCTTAACAAGTGTTTTATTCAGTAGACATAATGATATAAAAACCTCAGTGAACTGATTTGGAAACCACCATATAGTACATTCTCTGGCTAGGACAACTAGATGATAGAAAAGACAGATAAATGTTAGCCAGCTAGATAATTAAAAGCTGACCAATGCATATGAAGGGAAAAATGGCTCTTGCAACACTTTTTTGCAGCCTAAAAGATTGACAAACACTGGGTGGCCCAATAGAAAATCCACCTAAAAACGGAGCCCTAAGAGTAACACTATTTTCTGTCTGCTAGCTTCATTCATCCCTTTCCCATTTTCTTAAGCAGAAAAAGGTTGGAAAGTGAATAACTTTTGGTAGCCCTTGAAGGAAACACCTGTTCTGGCAAGACTGCTTTCAGGAAGAAGCAGAGTGGGAGACAAAGCGTAAGAGCCCGTTTCACACGATGCACAGAACTGTACTGAGTTTTTCTAACAGCAAGAGCATCCTCTGGCCACCTCTAAATTTGTGACATCGGTGAAGTTTCTCTAATCATTGCAGCAGCAGATCAGACGCCTCATGTACTTGGGTCTAATTACCATGGTAGTATAAAAAGATATATTCTGTAGCAGATAGATTTGAAAGGTCAGAGTCAGTATACTGATTTTTAAGGCTTTCCATACCTTTTTATTGCTTATTTCTTCAACAGAAATTCATGACAACTTTGCTTATCTGCTCTTAACATTCATGAAGGGTAAGCAAAAAAAAAAAAAAAAAAAGAAACAATCTAGAAAATATACACATCAGATATTGTGCTTTTACATAGTTATTGGTGCAGTGGAAATAATAAAATTGAAGTATTTAGTAGAAAAAAAAATGTTTGGATCGGGTTGTTGGGGTTTTTTGGGGGAGTGATTTGTTTGCTTTGTTATTCAGGTTTTTTACCTGGAAAAGCATTCACTAGCCTGTTTATGTTTGGCTAGCCCACCTTGCATAGCTGTTTTCCTTCATCTACCATGTGACATTTAATAGTTGGAAAGAGCACAACATTTTTAATGTATTTAGAACTATGTAAACATCCACCTCCTCTAGCTAGGATTTCTGAGTGAGGTTGGCTGCTATCTTTTGCAATTTCATGTGTTTATACACATATATATATATATACACATATTTCAAATATGATGTAAAGTCAAGTGATCATTTATCCACTAAAGTCAATTCAGAGCTCTGAGACTAGAATTTGACTCCTTCTCTTAATGCCATAATTTAAAGGGAACCTTCTGTGACATTTTTTACCTTTTTTTTACGTACATTCCAAACTCAGCTAAAAAAAAAAAAAAAAAACAAAACCCCACACACACCTCAACCCAAAAACAAAACAACAAAACTTTCATTCTTGTTACAAAGAATATAATGAAAAGAAGAACGTATGTTCAGAGGACAGAGACTACATATAAAAGTCCAGGAAAAGAGATGTTTTCTTTCAGCTTGCTCAACAATATTCTACTAAGAAGTAATAGGTACCATTTTTATTTAGATGTAGTCAAAACCACTGGTCTTGTTTCTCTTTGGAATTCATAATGACACTTTATTTTGTTCTAGTTACTCTAATTTTTGTACTGATTTATATGCAGGACTTTTAAACAATCTTAAATGTGTCCAAATCCTTACCTACTAAGGTATAGAAGTCACCTTAATAGTCTCAGCTGGGCATAATGTAGATCCAAAACACCATCAGGAGCAGAATGCGGAAATGGGATTCTAGGAAAAGAGCCAACAGTTTTCCCACATATACGTTTTCCTTTGTCCAGTAGTTGACATTTTTGAGCTGGAAAGGACTACAACATATTTTAATGAATTTAGAGCTTTGGCCAACCCTTCTGAAGTGCTGTTATTCCCAATTTTGCAAAATGACTGCAAAAGGTCTCAAAAATGGCACTAACAGCAGTGACAAAGAGTCTTTCAATTGTATCCTTATTCTGTTATCCTGGGTAACAAATCTGCAGAACATTAATGGGAAAAAAGAATATATGCTGTTGTCTGTGACGTTTGACAATGCCTGGATGCACCTGGGTAATGCTAAAAGTCGTGATCGAAACATAACATCCTGCAATAAAGACCATCTATGTTATTGCCTTTTGAACTAAAACTTGCTTCAGTTAAACCAATAGTTTTGCCCCAACTTCCATTTCTATTTATAACAAGCAAAGCTAAGTCATAAATGGAATTGCTAATTACAGGAAAGTTTTGGCAGTGGATGAACTCCTAAGAAACTTTTGAAGAAGTATCTATGGCTTAACCCTAACTATAAACTTTAGACAATGCGCATCTTGCCGTATAAGAGACATATGCACTGAGGAACCTTTGAGGAATCTTATTTAGGCATTTCATATGTATTGTACCAAGTTCTAGCTTATGTGTGAATTCTTCCTTGCTCCTATTTCCAAAGACGCAATTTGAATTCAAACAAACATTTCAATTTAATGAGGTTTTTCAGCTGGGATGCTTCAGTGATGTTTTCACAGAAATACATACATACGTACACACATGTCACGATAGCCACAGCAGGACTAAATGGCATCATAGATGGCCATTGTAGCAAAGGAGTAAAATCAGAAATGTTCAGCCTTATTGAGACATTTCTTTTTTCAGCTGCCTTGGACAAAGAAAAGCAGCAGCTGCCCTGATTAATTCCCAGGGAAAAAATCTGGGAATTACAAATTCACAAATCTGAATAACTTCAAAACTTACTGGACATGTTTCACTGGTCCAAATTAACCCCATGGCCATAGCAAGGCAGCATAATTAAGTAGAATCAATTAAAAAAAAAAAAAAAAAAAGAAAAAAACCACTTGGTTGAGAAGGAAAAAAATAAAAGAAGATAAATTTTCAACATACCTATGCTAAATTTTTAGCCAAATCGCATTTTTTTCTAATTGTTATGAACAGAGGCATGATTTTTCAGAAGGCGAACAGGTAACTGACTACGAAGGCAAGTGGTGAGGCAAATGATTGTCTAGCTTTTACTGTATACATCTGTGCACACATTTCTGCCAATGCAGCATTAGCATTCATGATCCATCATCTGATCTGTGCTGGGTGGATCAGGAAGGGAGAAGGCATCTGCTTGCAACACAGCTGACAAGTGCGACTTGGATCCTGTAGGAATATTTGCAAAAATATACCCTTAAGAGACACATATACCTCGATCCTCCCCGCTCCACCTTGACTTTTCTCTGTTCTTTCCTCCCTTGCAGCATTTTACTAGAGAGTGATTTTGTACCCTTGCAGTAATAACGGTATGCTTTCCCAGGGTCTAGCAGTTTGTGGAAAGGCAAGTTGGTCAGCCCAGGAACGTTGAAGGGAATGGGCAGGATTGCAGCACCGCACGGTGTCCTGCAGGGACTCCCGGGATGCCTTATTTAGCACTGTGCACCACCAGCAGCACAGTACTGAGGTCAGATTAATCTGTCCTGTTTCTCAGCAAGGAAAATTAGCCAGGACAGAATATCATGCTGTCACAAATTTAATGCTTTAAACTAAACTACCAGAGGTGCCTCTACTAAAAACAGGACAGCGTCCTCCACTTGTCTGGAAAGTATAAGCAATCTCTTTCATCAGCGTTGTCTGTGAAGGTGCCACCTCCAGTAGTAATGGCAAGGCATTGCATATGAGAACTACTCTCTTTCTTTCTCTTCAGTCACATCTCGCACCAACAGTACCTGTGTGCATTATGATAGTCTGCTTTGCTTCTCCGAAAGACTTTTGCATGTCCTACTTTAATTTGTTGCATCACAGAAGACCGTGTCTATCTGACATAAGAATAAGGGAATCCAGTATCCAAGTAGTTCATATAATTAAGGACTTTACAAACCTTTATTTTTCTTTTCCAGGTGTCGCAAGGTTGTCTTCAGAAATAGATCATAAACATTCGGTAGACTTTCATTTTAACTAGTAGGTACTTCTTTTTCCACATTTTTGCCAACAGGAGAAGATTTGGGAAACAATCACATAGGTTTTGCACACACAGCATGAAGCATGTCCTTCACTGGCCCTAAACCCACCAACAAATATCTTCCATAAATGTTGGCAAGTCTAAGCTAGAGGTGTTACTCTCATCTTACAAGAACTGGATGAAAATTTACTTTCAAAAACTATCTATACCTTTCTTGACAGTTTTATTGTGAAAGACAGAAAAGAAGACAGACATCATTTCCCAGTAAAACTTTTCTCATATGTTGGTCTCCTCTCCCCTCAGCCTCTGACAGCTCATTAAGATTAGTAAATGTTTGTAGGTAATAGTATTTAGAAGGAGCTCACTGTTGCATCTCTGGTTTAATGGCAGATGATTTTCTCCCTGTGAGATTCCTTAGCCTGTTAAGGCTACTGAAGCATATGCCCTTCTCAGTTTAGGGTTTAGGTTCTCTTAGGCAATGCGAGAAGGTGCAGATGGCTTATATTGTAGCCATCCTTTTTGAAGGATGAGCTATTACTATTAATGATGATATAACAGTCTCATACTGTTCTCCCTACCACCACAGAGCTGTAAAAGTCAATTAGAAGAGTCTGGTTACCTAAATTATGTTCTCAGCTTCCATCCCTACAGAACTCAACTGGTCAAGGAGGATGGCAGTCAGAATGAACCTCCTCTTCCTGGCAAACACAAAAACCCTACTAAATGTGCAGTTTGTGCTTACCACATAGGGAGTGCCAGATGTCAGTAAAACCACACTGCAAACTAAAACTCAGTAGAGAACGATCAGTTGCCTTTTTGAATCACTCAAATTTTATGGTGAACAACTGGAGTCAGACATTCAGCTGGTAAGCCTTTCAGATTTACAAAATCATATTTTTCTGGTTTATGATGGATGTAAATGTAAATTCTCACCTGCAGAGAGAGAGTACAATCAGAAAACTGAAGGGATTTGCAAGAAAGATTTCAAGGCAAAATTTTCTTTCCCACTGAGCACTCCAAAACAGACAGCAGTCAGGTTCTAGGTGACATAGAATCATAGAAGATTCTTTTAAGAAGCTTGCAATACTATTCAACTACTGTGCTTTAAAACTAACAGTCCCATGTGAATACAAAGATATCCTTGAATGTATTTTTAAAAGTAAAAATAATGAAACTGTAAAGGTACAAGTTTTACATTTAATAATAAATCATAGCAAATGTATAACTTTCAAATAGTAGTTAAGTGACATGTTTGATAGCTAGTAGAGCAGGTATTAAAATTTTAAGTTTAATATCCAGTTTTACTATAGCAAGTACAAAAATCCAGTGATATAGCAATGAAATATGAATCTATGCACATAAGCAACAAAAATTGTTGATACTACAGGAGTTTACTAAAAGCCCAGGCACAGAAAAGTTGCTAATATTTTTCCTACTAGTAGTATTTTATTCTAGAATTTCAGCTGCTAAACATTTATTTCCAAGGTGAGGCATATCACACTAAAAACTTATGCTATACATCAAAGTTTCTGGCCAAGTTCTTCGGTTTTCCATTTTCTCCGCTTATAAATAACTGCAAATGTAGTAACTTCTAACATCTTCCTTGATTTACTTTCTTTCTCCAGTAGTGACTGCCAGTTGTTGGACACTAGTTCTAACCATTAGATGACAAAAAAAAAAAAAAAAAAAAAAAGCACTAGATTTATCCCTTTCATTCTTTCTCCCATATTCTACTTTTTCCACAAAATACAACTTTGAGCTAATGATATTTTCTTCATTTTAATGAAAGTGGCAGGCCTAGTTGCTACCTCCAGCTTATATGACAGATCACGTAGCTTTAAAGATTTTGTGTGAAAATAGGATCTCAGTCAAAATACTGCTTGCAATTATATCACTGTAGACTTCTTCCCAAGTCTTCTGAGGTGAATTACAGAAAAAACCTGACCTCTCTCGTGCATCTTCTATGACACTGGTCTCATATCAGTCACCTAAAATCTCTCATTTGTCTTAAAACAACTGATTTATACTGAACTTACAACGCACACCTCCAGAAAACAGGGATATCACAGATTTCACTCTATTTGATTCAGCGAAGCTCTGCAAGATAAACACTATACCTGTTATTTTTTCTTCAGATCTACTTCCACTGCACATTGGGTAGTGTTGGCTCAAATAATTTACAAAGAGGAAATAAGATACGTAACCAGTATGAAAGGAGAAAGATATGCTTACTCACCCTGCTAGAGGAAAGAAATTAATATGCTAATGCTCTTTATTTGAGTAAAAGAATTTGAATCTAGATGTACTAACTTCTCCTGAATCAGCTAGTAAAAAACTGACACCCAAAATGTTTGTCTGGCAAAACACTTTCAGGAAGGGTGTGATTCTGAGGCAGTCTAAAAAGTCCTAGAGTCTTCTAATCCATGTAACCAGCAACAGAACTATATCCCTATACATCATCTAGGAAGTACACTTTTCTAAGGTGAGTCTTAGGTAAGGAAATTTCTAGAGAGATAATCTTAAAAAGTATCTTTTCGCAGCAAAAATTGCTGACATTTTCCCCCTTCAGTACATCACCATGGGTATTCCACAATAACCTAGGCACTATAGATGACAATTCTTCTGCAAATCCATTTCCTCTCAGACTGTATTGTCTTTTGAGAATTTCTACGTAGTCTTGATTTCCTCCTTGTTCTTGTTGAATCCGTTTCACACTGTTTTACAAGTATTTTGCTGACTCTTTCCCAACAAATTCTTCCTTGTAACACTATTTTCCATCCTGAAAGGATTCTATGCTGATTGGATAGGAGCAACATAAGCTGAATTTCGCAAGAGCGTATAATAGCAGCATTTGGCTCACAGATTGTCTCAGCCTATAGCCCTGTCATGACAGCTGCTCCCGTGACAAATGATAGGAGCTTACAAACAAGGCAAAGTTGCAAAGGAGAGAGGATTTCAAGGAGCCATCCACTAAGATATTTGTAGATAGAGCAGCTATTTACAATGTCTAGTGCAGTATTTACAGTGCAAAAATGGATATGAGATCCTTTAGCATTCCCTAGCCGTACTGATGTTCTCATCCATTCTCACTCTCGTCTCCTCTTCTCTATGCTCTCCTCCTCATTCTCCCCAACACACACACACACACAAGCACACATAAAACTCTCTTCTGCTTGGAAATAACTTTCTAGGAAGTTTGAAGAGGACAAATTCTGGACAAACACACAAGATACAAAAAAGTAATTATGCGAATAAGAAGAATGCTTGTTAATTGTTTGTGGCACTGGTGTTGGATTCCAATGAAAAATTTCTACTGCTTTCTAACTACAATGCCATTTAATTTGTAAGTGTAATAACAAATCTCCTGACATGGAATATAAACTAATTCCCACAGAATAATTTATTCTTAATGTTTTAACCACTGTACTGCCTATATTTTGACCAAGTCTGTGCACATACTGTTCATAACTGAATGATAATAAAAATTTCCAAATTGTCAACAAGACACATAAATCTTCAACAGAAAATGCTCCATCTGTACCTGAACCATCTACAGTCCAAAGAAAGATTAAATATATATATATATATGTAGCATCACCGATCAGTAGTTAAAATCCTAGAAGAGCCTTGAGAGTTTGAAAAACTTGTTTCCATTTACTATACTATAAACTCCAAAACAAAACATTACTTGGGTCTGAGAAATACAAAAATGGTCAGATAACCTGAAGACATAATAGGTTTGCAAAACTTTTCCCCTTTAGGAAACATCTGTTAGGCTTTATTATTGCCCTTGCATCTATAGTTTGCTGCATCTCAGAGTAAGTGAATGCAACATTATTTCCCAAGCAGAAGGAGATTCCTAAAATGTAATCAACCACAGGACTTCATTCTGTTTAATTATATGAGTAGCCACTCAAGGTGAATGACACAGAACAAAGAAAAAAAATCCTTGCATTTCAGTACCTCACAAAAGGACAAGGAAATATCTCAAAGACAACCAAAAGTATCCTAACAAGGGCAAAAATTTCTTAGTGTAATTCTGTAAGTCCTTACCTTCTGTACTTGAGCAACATACTGATTCCCCTTCCAAAGCTTTCAATTTTCTAGGCACAGAAACAGAAAGTAAGAGAAATTTACACACTGACATGATGAATATTCATATACCCTAACGTTAAGAGTCTATCTGAGGCTGAGGTTAAGATATTAGTCTCTTTAGACCTAGATTGCAGTCACTGGAGAAGAGAAGGTTATTGCTTTGTGCAATTCAGAGAAACAAAATGAATCTCCTATCCCAAATATATGGAGAAGTGAAGAACAAGTTCCAGTGGTGCAGAAAGTTTAGAGAGATCAGCCTAACTTAGACAACCACATTGGTGATGTGAATATATCCCCATTATTTTCTTTCCACACCGCATTTTACATAACCAAATGCTTTTTTTCAGCACACCTGTGACCCCAACAACCAGACCGAGAGAAACTGCTATTGACCACTGACATTCCCAAATGTGGCACAGCAGTACTTACAGATATGTGGACTTTTCTTGATTATAATGCCTGTTCCTCTTGCAAAGTTAAAAGGAAGCAATAGCAAAATGTTCTGTGGAAAACTCCCTGCCTAGACCAAGCTCCCTAATTACATAATTTGAAATTAAAGTAAGAACAGACAGCAGCTCAGATTCAAGTATCTACACTGAAGCAGTTGGAGTATGGACTTGGTTGATTCTGGCATATTCCTGGTAAGCAGAGTTACTCTTTGGACCAATGGATAGTTAATTATTTATAGAAAATAAAGAACAGGTAGAAAGCGACCCATCCTAGCACAGTCAATTGCATGGTAGGAAGGATATTCATCTAGGATGTGGACTAATCATACAAATCAAATCTTGACTCTGAGCTTGGCAGAAACTTTAACTAAAGAAGCATCTAGTTTTCTAGGTACAGCCAAAGGTATAATTCATGCATATAATAAGTACTGTAGACTGCCTCCACTGCTCAAACATCTCTGAAAGTATTATGTAGGAAATGAGATATCACCTGATAATGCATTTTTAAAGGCAGAAAAGTATGCCAAAATATGGTAACTCATAAGATAGAGATAGATTTCTTGCATAAGCCAAAAGGAAACCAGATTACCTGCTTTTAATACAGACAATCTAGTTCAAGAGCTGTGGCACTGAGAAAAACATTTCTCCTCTTCCAACATTTCAGGCTGCCTGTACAAAAAAAAAGCCACAAAATTGTACAGATTGTATAGTTTCAGCTTGTGCTTGAAGGGAGTACAAGATCAAGGGGAAAGGATTTATCTGTGGAGAGTTTGGGATGCTCTCACATGCTGGTGTTGTTTCTCACACACAGACAAATGGCACAGGGATCAGTGATGACTTTTTTTCTGTACCTTCCTATCAGGCACTTTCAAATCATAGGAAAACCTGGCGGGATTTTTTCCTAATCACAGCCAAATTTGAGTCACAATTTCCCCACTGTATTTCATCTACAATTGTAAGTTAGCCCTACATTAATTTTGCACATCATCTTATGTGGCCTCATCAGGACTTTGGATGACATTGTGACTTAAACTTGTTTACTGACCATGTTCTACCCCAGACTACAAAACACTACTGAAAACATCGAGTCCTTGTCTCACCAGTGCATATAGCAGAGCACAAATCACTTTGATTCGCCATGCTGATACACAAAGAGTCTTAAATTTTTTTTTTTTTAAAAATAAATTACAGCAACACTGATAGTGCTTTGACTTACAGCACCGTAAATCAAAAAAACCTCTAAGTCAATTATACTACACAGCTACAAAATTGGCCTATAGAGAACAGAAAGTCAAAAAGCCCACATGTTCTCTCCCACATGTGTGCGTGTGTATGTAATAAACCACCTGTAAATGCCATAGGTTTAAAGGTGAAAGTCTTTTATAGTAGATGACAGCAAAGTGTTATCAAAGTACAGCTAATATGTTTAGCCCAACATATTGTTTACGGCTTTACTATAACAAGTATTAAAATTACTATCTCTTTATAACTGATCACGTTACATCAGACTTTCCCAGGGTGCATTAATATTGGGGTACAAACAATATGTAAGCTTCTTGGGAAATTCCTGGTATTAAAAATCCTGCTGGAACCAGCAGACAGGCAGAATGGGATGCAGTATGCTCTTCTAAATGTTACATTGAGCTGCCCTGGTTGTATCTCTGCTACTAGCATCTTCAGACACACAATAACACTGTGTATCTAATTCCAGTCACTGTCACAAGTCTGGTGGAGGATTTTGTCAAACGCTTTTTTTTTTTTTTTTCTGTGAAATGAACAAGAAGTAGTAATGCAAGGTCAGAAAGTATCTGTCATTTATGCAGAGACTTTCTTTGTGCTTTCCTATTTGCAATTTTTCTCTCATAAGTGGTGCTATAGCAACTGAAAATGTGATAACTTCCAAAAAAAAAAAAAAAAAAAAGAAAAGCACAGTATTCACATTTCAAAACATTAGCAAGCAAAAGTCCCAATTAGATACATAGATTTCAAAAATGATTCTATTTTTTATAAAGAATTTGACTAATTTTCAAGAATTGCTTTCTTAATCATTATGTACCTTTTGTTCATTATTTTAGCCATTGAAACCAGATTTAAATCTATATGTCAGCTCATTTTGGTCTGTATTTGCAGAGTAATATGTGAATTGTGGTGCTCTGAAGGGGTTTGCTCAGAAACTGCAGGTTATCCTGCAGTTTCATTTGACAAACTTTGATGGTCTTCCAAGACTGACAGGAAAAGCTAGGGACCTCAGACTTGTGGTCGTTTCTGAGGGAAAAACATGAGGGAAGACTGAAGGAAGGAATTTGGTTTCCCTTTGGAAAAAAAACCTTTTTACTTTGTTAGGGAGTAGATAGAATTATTTACCTTGTTATCTTTCTTGAAGACTACCAATAAAAATAAGAAAAACCTCTTTGTAAAACTTGCAAATCTGAAAGGGAAATGCAAGGCGTTGCTACAGAGGAGCTGAACACCCGTACGGAGGTAATGTGTTTAGTAATCCCTAGGAGGGCTTTGATACTAAATCAGTTGTACAAAATCAACCATCTCTTCAGACACCGCTATCATGGAGGGGAGAAAACCTTAAATGCTTAAATGAGAAGTCATAGAAAAGCATAAAGAGTCACAGTATGCTTACAATTTGCAATTCAAAATCTTTTCGCACCTCCTAAAAGCAAAAGTCTGCAGCTAGACTGATAAAGTGGAAGTAGAGCAAATATAAAATGCAAAGAGATCAATAGGATAATGACTTCATTTGAACTATTTGGTGAACGGATCAATAAGTCAGTGAATCAATTTTTTTTTTAAATTATAAATTAAGTCAAAGCTGAATAACAAAATGAAAATTGACATGAGAATGCAGAACTATGTCAGAGCTGAGGAAGGCAGAAAGACCGACCAAAACTGCCTGATCTTTCAAATCCAAATATGACAAGTTATATTTTATTAAGAACATTAATGACCCATTTGTCATTCTGCCACCAACTCAGCAGGGTCTGTGAATCTTTTTTTGACATACTGAACCAATAATGACTAAAGACATTGGCAGCTTTTACTACTGTTGTTCTTATCTAGTATTGAATGGAAACAAGCATAAATTTTGCATGTGAGAAGGAGGATAGTAGGTGAGGAAATTAACTGAATCGACCTGGGTTTTATGCAACTGGAGGCAAGGTCAGTGTTTCATTTCACCCTTCTGTTAAAGAAATATATATGCTGAATTATTAATACCATACATGGTGGTGATGTTGCTAGAGTCACGTAAGTAAAGTATGGAAATGCTGTGAGTGCTGGGCATCACGCAGCCAGGTATTTGAGTCAACCTCTAGTTCAAAGTGTCTGAGTATCCTTATCATCCTTGTTACCAGAAGAAGGTAGAAACTGAAGTCAAAGGTGTGTCAAATAAACAAGAAGAAAATTGATATCAAGTGTTATTTTAAGACAATATAACTATTAGAATAACAACCACTTTTTCTTTAACTAAAAGACTGCAACATTCAGTTTGACAATTCACAATACTCTCTTGTCCTAAAAGAAATAAATAGATTTTCCCTTTACCTTAGAAGGTTTGCTGTAATTGCTCAGAGGCACTGCTGGGGTATTTGAGCTTATACACATGGAGAAATGAAAATACAGTGATAATACCCATCTAAATTGGAAAAATGTTGTAGCTGACACTTCTGTAGTGTTAAATACCTCTGAAGGCAGGTCTGAGAGGAAGGTATATCTATTGCCTGGTCAGGAGAATCATAAAAAATTGTAAACCCAACCAAATAAAACTCCAATGAAACCATGAAAGATTGCCCATGGAAAGCTAACATCTGAGGCTCAGGCCATGAGATGCCTATGCCATTTTGAAAAAAATAAGCTTTTGAGAAAACTAGGTTAAAGTTGAAGTCCTTCCTGAAAAGGAATTTACTATAAGCCTGAGAAGTTGGACTGCTCTGCTTCTAACGCCATTTTCATTCCTTTCTTAAGGCTTTCCAGCTGGCCGCATGAAGATCAAATATCAGGATCAATAAAACCTTCAACAAAGAGTTCAAAAAGAAGCAATCCGCTATCAAGAAACGTGAAGTACAAAGAAACGCATGACAACATTCCACACCCTTGCAGGACAGAGGGACCACACAGGCCTATGCCAGCATTCAAAAAGAAAATCTGTTCTGACCAATGATAAAGACAGCACTACGGCCTGCGCATACAATGCCTGAGATACATGGAAACAACATTGACCTGACCAAGGAGAAACAGAAATGTCTGCCAAAACAGCAACCTCTACTTATAGGATGGCATGAGCAGCGCTAACATACATTCCACCTGCAACTCCAGAAGCTTTTCAGGTGACTGGGTAAAAATAGATGGAAAGCAAATATCAGAAAGCAAAACAAAAAGTTGGGAAAGTCTGTAATTAAGGCTGCATGTTTAAATTAATTCATCTCTCCCCTCTCTATTTCTGAATTACGGTAAAGTTAATTACATAATTGCATACATCTCACTAATCTTACTCAATAAATAGCAAGTCACTGCTTTGAAGAGAATGATTTGGTTTCATTTCCTTCAGGAGCTGGAAGAATTATGGCAAATCAAATGAGATATTGCAGGGGAAGAAAGAACAATCATACGGCTTAAGAATTTTTATACTTTCCTGGAATATTAGATTTTATCCCTGTCTCTGACAAAAAGTTCCTGGAGGATTCTGAACAAAATGCTCCAGCTGAAGCTTTTAGAAATCCTAACTAATCAGTCTCCATTATTTGGGCATAGATATTTGAGACCTGATGATATAAATTGCAAAACCACCGAACATTCACTTGTGAAAACTATGTCGGGGGATTTTATTTTATAAAATCAAATCTCAGTGCTGTGATTTTAAAAAATGTTCTGTCCAACTAAGTACCATGCAAGATTCTGAATTTTTCTGAACTACAAATATCAAGCCGTGCACCCTGGATTAGCAGATGAAATAACTAATGTTTCATGTGCTTTAAATAATTTTCATAAAATTGAGTCAGTATTGTACACTTATATCATATAAAAACATATGAATAAATTAGAAATCCTGTCTTCAGAGCAGGGTTTCAATATCATTCAATACTTTAGATTGGGCTTGCATATTGAGAAACTAAAATAAAATAAAATATTGAAGCTGAGTGTCTGCTGCTTATCCTGTGCAATGAACAAGTCTTGAGGAGGTTTGGGGAGGGGAAATCCAACATGTTCTCATGCTAATGCCTTCTGTTTTGCAAACAGGTTTTGTAAGTAGAAAGTGACTGATAGACTTAAGGTATTAATAATTATGCCATTCGGTGCATCTCTCGATACATACAGGATGTTAGCAATCCCTTCTTATCTTCAAGGATTCCAAATTGTTTTCTACCCACTCTACTCTCTCCAATTCTGCTTCCAGCCAGTCTTACCACCATACAAATTTGTTTTTGTAGACTCAAACTACATAGACTAAGAGATTTGGTGGCTGTTTAATTTTAATTTTTTTCATTTCTCAATTTTTTCTTGATACAGTTCACTGTTATGGTTAGACGTCAAGTATAAGGATCATTAAAACATACAACAAACAAGCCATAAAGAAGCAATCTCTACTGTTTGTTGGACCAGGCTTACAGTATGGAATATGAACTGAATGCTAAAAATGTTAAATTGTCTGTAACAGAACAATTCAAATTACTAAGTCTCATTTATCCCACCTAGAAAATTGAAAACTATATATATATATATGTATATGAATTCATAATGTAAGATGTTTTCTTCTTCAGAGGAAGGTTTCAGAGTTGTTTTTCTCAGGCATAAAACTGCCACTCCGGAATATTTTAAATAGTTGTGGGGAAGCTAATAGAGCCCAAGGTTTGTGAGGTTCACACACGTGCACACACACCCAAATAAAATAGTGAAACTAATCACATATCAACCATAAGCTAAATTTATTTTCATACTCTTGAAAACTGTAAGATACTACTGTCTCTTCTATTTCACAAAAACCTGGATTATTACAAATGATTGAAACAATATGGTTCTGACTGATCTTTAATCAGAAATCTTAGTGAGTTCTGACAAGAAGCTTGATCCATATAATTTAATTTTAATAGAAATCTTTTAGTGGCTTATACAGGAATTTTGGTTCAAATCCAAATGTCTTCAAGATAAGGCAGTTGCTGGAAACTGCACAGAATATTAATGTACCACACATTAATGGTGTGTTTGTTCCTGATATAAAACAAATTTGCTCCAGTTTGTTACCAGCTGAGAATATGACCAAAATGTACTGAAAAATTGACTGAATTCACCCTGCGAACCATCTACATACAACCTCTTATGTCGTTGATACAGGTATGCTATCTTTCTTACAGGAAAAATAGAGAAATACAGATCAAATACATGCAAACTTGTCTTAGTTAATTTTAAAAAAACCAACCAAACAAAAAAAACCCCACAACACCTTAGGCTATATTCTTCTCCTCTTGTTTCATTCTCTATTTCACGTTACTTGTCAAGGAATAAACATAATTCATTACATGCAAGTAGGAATTAAAAAACAAACAAAAAAAAATCTTTCCTGTGCCACAACACATAGGAAGCACTCCTTGTGTATTTCCATAAAGGTCTCTGCAGAGCAGTCTGGACCTGCTATTAATCTGCTTTGACCTGAGAGCTGACTCACTTGACTCACCTGTGAGTTACCTCTTTTTCACTCACAAATGTCAGTGGTGCCAACTTACTGGAAGAATTACGTCTCCTCCTTGCCTGAAACAAGACTAAAACAAGCCTGGAAAAAGCATTACTGCCAAGGGAACCTGTGGATGGGCGATAAAGGTATGGTTTACTGCAGCCTAGGATTTAAACACCTCAGTGTTGAACTCCTCTGCTTCCCAGTAAACAAACCTGAAAGTAGGGATTCCTTGAACTAATACAAAGGGAGTCTTATATAGAAAAAAACAACTAACTCTTACACCAGAGGTGTGATATACTTCTAAGCAACAGGTAATAGACTACTCCAGGTCCAGATAGACCTGCCCAGGATAATGCCATCAAGGCAGCGTCCCTTAGGAGCTACTAATATCTAACTGGGAAAAGGGGAGGAAACGTTAGATTATGTAGGAACTATGTAGAGCAAATGAAACAGGTCAAATTCAATTAATCCCTGTCAGAGAAGGTATATTTTCCCTGCTGCTTCATTATCAGTTATGATACTTTCAGAGTATATTGGCAGGACTTCGGCATAGGAGATTTTGGTAGGCAGTGGCCAGCTCTTGCATCTCACTGCCTTCTAATCCTCAACACAGAAAGCCAACAGAGGAGTTTCTAATGGTAGGAATAAAAGCCAGCAATATGATGCAGAGTCATCTACTGTAATCTCAACTTGTAAAACTTATAAAAATACTGGTAAAATACTTGTAAAAATACTTTTACTCGACATTTGTTGCCTGGCATACATTTCATTTTGCTCTGCCATGCAGCAAAGTGTAACCAGATTTCACCGCATCTGGGGTATGGTCAAATGAAAGCAAAGTGAAAATTGTAAATGTAGAAATGAAAATCACCAGCTGAAATAAAGCAACAGGAGTATTACACAGAAATCATCATCATCAGTTGGAGGTTTGGTGGTTGCTATGGAGTGAGTAATCACAAAGTCTAACACAGCAATAGGTATCCTTAATCTCAAAGGCTGTGTCAATACTGTAAAATATAAGCATTTATATCTAGATTAAATTCATCAGTGTAGATGTAGCCGCAGTGTATCAACCTATGAACCATGGCCAAAGACTGAATTCTTCTTGCATTCATGCAAATTTTAGCTTGGTGTTGAGGTGCAATAATAGGTATTGTAGGAAACTTCGAGGTCCAGAAATTATGCTTATTCAGAGACTCAACTGTCAGGCTTGGAAACTGTTGGTTACTCTCACTCAGTTCACTAACGTTTTGATTACTTGTTGTGTCAAAGGACGTGGCTATAATATTTGGAAAAAAAAAAATCAGAGTTACCCAAGTTGGCACTGACTGCACAAGTCAATTAAAAGAGTACAATGACAGCGCTGGCAGAGCTGTGACTGGGGGTGAATGCCCTGCTCTGGAAATACAGCATCATTTCACTGCACGGCACGCAGCAGATCAGGCAGCGCTCCACAGAGCATTTTGTTGCTTTATGGGGGAGACAACCCCACGTACAGGTGGCTTGAAGCACATACCCCTAGCTAGCCTGGAGAACCTCTGCACCGTGCTACTAGGATGACCATGGTTTCCTCAGGGTTTGCAGCTTGCCTATAGTTGCTCTCATCATTTCTTGAGAGCTTCAGGAACGCTCAAGACATTTTGAAAGTTTAATTGCAGTTTCTTGGAGGCAGGGAACTTCTCCATGTCCATTAAAACAGGTTCCTGAATATAAGCGAATTTTCTGAAAATCGGGGGGGGGGGGGGGGGGGGGCAGTTTATTAAGCACTACTCTCCAATTTCATCTAGCCTGTGCGAAGATATCACATCACACAGTGAACTTGCAGGGCTGTGTCACAGACAGTTTGTGGCCTGGCATTATTTACTCTCTCTAGTCTCATTTAAACCATGGTTGTAGAAGAAAGGTTCCATTACCTCTGCAGATGCTGTGCTAGCGATGTGGTCGCTATTAGAGCACTACATCCAAATATGACCTTCGTATTTCAGGAACAACATTATAAATTGGAAAAAAATCAGAGAAAATCCCAAGAACAATTAAAAAATTATAAACTTTGAGTTACAGAGAAATTAAGAAGTATATTCAATTTAGTTTATTAAACAGAATTGTATAACCTGGATATAAAAGACAAAGAAACCAAATTCTTAAATATATGTCTTCTATTTCTCAAGTTAAGATATCATGGGACTTGTACAAGTTCTGGATTTAAAATTTAATATAACTTTTTTTGCTTATTTCAATTTTTTTTTTTTTTTTTAAGAGAGAGTGCAATTAGCCATTGGGATAGCTTACTAAGCAGTGTTGATCAATGAAAATAAGAGACTGAAGACTTGAGGGTATTTTTCTAGAAGCAGCAGCTACTCACCACCATGGATCTTCCATTCAGAAATTATTCACAGAAGTTCTATAGCTTCTGTAGCAAAAGAAGTCAGAGCAAGTGAGGTCATGGTGGTTCTGACATCTGACCTCAAAATTTATTAACCTAAACAGCAATAAAGAAACATTTAAAATTTTGCTGAAGTCTCCAGAATGATATACAAATACATCCCACCTTACAAAACAACCCCATAATTTTCTGTTACTTTTCCAAAATGCCAGCTATACATATACAAGGTAATAGAGGTTCAGTAACTGGATTTCAGAGTACTAGAGCTTGGTGTAAAACAGAGATAATAAAGCTGTGAAACAACTTACTACACTTCACAATATCTGCGAGTATATTAGAAATTTTAGTAAAGAAAACCAAGTAAACTACCAGTAATTTTTGTATCATCTTTTTTTTTATCCATGAGAAAGCAGCCAAACTGAAATAAGTCCAATGAAACTTACTTGTGAAGTAACCTGTGAATTTCTCTCTGTGAGAAATGTTCAAACGTGTTTCCTTCTGGGGGCACTCTGGCTTTGAGCACTTGTCTAATATGTTTCTTACATACATACAAGAAAACCTGTATAAAAGTGATTCCAATATGGCAAGAGAGATACATTATTATTATTATTATTATTATTATTATTATTATTATTATTATTTCAAGAGTTGACATCTCAAAAAAAGCTCATTTTGGAGCATTCTCAAAGTACTTGCTCAAGCAATGACATTTAAATGGCCTCTGACATTTTTGAAGATAGTTTTTTTTTGTGAAAAGTGGCAAAACTCCTTCTTTCGGTATGCAGCTGCAATCAAGGATTTTTACTCACCATAAAACATGTCAAAATAATGGATGGCACTCCCACTAAAGAAAATTAATTTAAACAAGTCGGGTAGAAACACATACACATACCTTTCTGCAGAGAAAAAATTCTTTGTACAAGTTCATCTTATTTATTGCCTTTGTGGAAAACCATACTACACAATTGTTTGGGACTGGTTTATATTCCTAGCATATGCCTTTGAAATAAAACAAAATTCCAGTACTTCCACGGTAATGTTTCTTCTCTCAAATTGTGTAGGGGGAAAAAAAAAAAAATCCCTTTTGACTTCCAGCTGGCCTATTAGTTAGTTAATTAGTGAAGCTTATTACAAAATCAATAACAACATGCCATTGCTGATACATTTCCCATTTACGAATGTGAATATACAGGGCTTCCCACTACTTCATTATTGAATTTACTTGTTGGAAAGGTTCTTTGGTGAGTAATGCATTAGGCTGGCATGAAGTCTCTCAGTTCTGCATGTACAGAACACAAATAAAAGTGGGAATGAGGAAAGACTGCTTACTACTTTTCTATTTCTATAAATTCTGTTTACTTATCAGACTCTTCTTTACTGTATGAAACATCAATAAAATACAGTATTAAACCCCTTCCCACATTTCTTTATTCTTTAACACATCTCTCTCTAACAACAGAAATAAAAAGAGCAACAAAATTCACCCACCCTAACTCATGCAATCCCTGGCAGTATCAATTTTGTGTGTTACTGAGCTCAATAACATCAGACGCACAACTACCTCGGATATTGTAAAACACAAAGGGAGACATCTCTGGTCAGATAAAGACGTTGTTAATAGTCAATAGCAGCAGAGTAAGTCTAGCCAAACTAATGTTCTCCTTGCTGTTGCAGTAATCTTTTTCAAAAAAATTCGTTAATGCCATCACATCAAAAACCAAAGCAAGTTTGACTCTTAGATTAGACATGGTTTGAAAAGATTGTAACGCAGGATTTTGTCTTTATGTGTTTGAAGACCTCATAACTAATTCCAGTGCCAGATAAAACAGTGATAGCTACTGAACATATTTTAAGTGTTATCAGTAATCAGTTTGGAAGAACTCAGAATCATAGAATAATCTAGGTTGGAAGGGATGTCTGGAAGTCAAGTATTCAACCACTCACTCAAAGCAGAATTGATAGGATCAAATTGCTTACGGCTGTGTCCAGTCAAGTTTTGGGCATCTCAAGGACGGAGGTCCCAGAACTTTCCTACGCCCTTGCACCAGTGTTTGATCACCCTCGTGGTAAGAAAAGCTTTTCTTTATATCCCGTTTCCAGTAGTTAACTTTCACTGGCAGCAGCAAGCCACCAGAAGAGGTTCCTAGAAAATGCAGCTCCCAGGAGCTGTTTCCTGAGAGAGGAGCCTGCAAACTGCTGTGATAACTGCTCCCTTTCCATTAGCTGCCTCTGCTGTTATCCTATGTTGCATGAGGAAAAAATTACCAGTAAGGGGCACAGTGAGGCGTTCACATGCAAGATGCTATTGACTAAACTTTCCTTTTATGTATTTGCCTAAAGTTGTTTGTCATTATACTTAACTGAAGAGCATCTTGTCTCAAAAGCAGGTCTCTGGCCCTGTTGGTGTTGTAGCTACTTTTGGGTCTCTGTAAGCTCAACCTTTTCCCAAAGCAGTTATTTTCATTATGTGCTTTTTCCTGAGAATAGCAAAGAGTAGACACGGTACATTGCTTCCTAACCTGAAAGACTTCTGTAGCATGTAAGCAATGTCTCAAAATAACCTTCTCACCAGTACTTGGTAGCAAGCAATTCGGTGGTATAAAAAGCATTTATGTGGATCTGGACACTGACAGACAAATTATGGGGTCATAACTTTCTTGCTGCAGGACTAACATTGAATGCAGAAACTTAGCATTGAAATTATTAGGAAAAACACCAGCATAATTGTATCCAGATTTTTCTCACAGATGAAATGTTCAGAAAATTCTCATCAGGTTCTTCTTCTCGCCTGTTTTGTCAGATCCCAGGACATTGGATATGTGTGTTCTAATTTTCATTTTGTCTTTCAGCATTAGAACATCGTTGCTTCTCTCAACCTCTCTGACATGCTTCCTGACCACTGGCACTCTCTTTTTTACCTCTTTACAGGAAGTAGGAGATCTGCAACCCAAGTACTGTAGGCCCAGGCTACAAGGCTGATCTCTCAAGGTTCACCAGGAGCTTAAGTTATCTTAGTCATGCGATGATATTGGGTTAGAGCTCAAATCTTCATTCATACTTAGAATGAAGTAAAGAGGTAGCATTTGTGCTTGTTCACAGTATTCCGCTTACTTCCAAAAATACAAAACGGTAAGCCCTGGTGAAATCCGACTTCTTTCCTTTTGGCTCTTCTCTAAGTTACAAAGAGTTTCTATGCATTTTTTGGTCTAAGTAAGCTTCTTATGTGGCCAATAAACTGCTCCTCATGCTTATTTAATTTAGAGATTAGCTCTTATGGGCTCATCAGGACTTCAAAGTCTTTTTCGTTTTGAATTGTTGATTTCTAAAGCTCAAATTTGAAGAAAAAGAGTATATAAATTGTGCATACAGAGACCCCAAAATCATCACCAGAACGCTACTTGTTATTCACTCACCCGTGGACAAAGCTAAACTGCAGTGATGAAGTGGTGGAGCTGTGGCAGTCCTGGGGGACCTCAAGAATGCAGCAGGTTTTCCTACGTGTCCAGAAAACGAGTGTATTTTCTCCCACAGCAATCACGGTGATCCACCAGCTAACAGGCTCTTTGAGCCAATGATCACTTGGAAACAGTTGCAGTGAGGACCTAATGAGTGCATTCAGATTAGCATCAGTGCAATCAATTAGGACCTGACCGGGAAGAGTGTAGTCAGGAAAACCAGAACAAAAAAATAAAATTGAGGGGAAGAAGCCCCACAACAATTGCTGAAGTGCATGTTCTGAGTAAAAATGGTATATATTTTTGTTGACTGTAGGCAAAAAAAAAAATATTATAGTAATCAACTTTGAAGCTAAAATATGGGTAAACTGTATTCTGGATATAGGTACTTTTTGGAGATTTTTTCAGGTTGCAGTTTCTGGTAATGCATATGCTTCTGTTTTCCCTACTTCTTAATGTTCTCCTTAATTCATCTCTCCATTGTTTTTGATACTTTGGCGGAAATTCATTACTTCTTGCTGAGTATTATCTTCTCATTTTTAATGGCTTAGATATCTTAGACAATTAATGCATATATTGTGATTTGTGACCAATATAGTTATCTATCTAGTGATAGTGACCTATAGTTGCTTTCCTTAGTAGTCTGAAGTCTGTGTGAGTGGTTAAATGCCTGGATGATCTGTTCAGATATTGTAGCTGAGCGGGCTACAATAGCCCTGTACCTCGTTCTTTTACACCCTGCTAACAGCTCATGGCTGACAGTTCAAATACGGAAGCACAAATTTCATCTTTCAGCAGCAAGAAATACGCCTCTGGCATCTTTCTTCTGCACTTGTCAGTCATGGAGCTGTACATCAACACAGATTCTGAGAGCAGCACAGCAGCAGTGGCACCATAAGAGTTAAAAAAGTACTGCTATTTAGGGATTTGAAGTAGAGGTTTGGTTTCATGGAAGATAACTGAGAAAATGCTTTGCAAATATTCCACGGACTGTATGACATTATCACACCAGTGCTTGGACTGTGTACACCCTGACATCTTACTTGAGTAGTCTGTTGCTTTGAAATTAGTGCAAAATGCAGTTTTGGTACAATTTGATCTGCCCAGACTGGATTTACCCTCTCATCACAGAACTGACAATTCTTACATCATTTCTTTGATAAAACTCTCCAGATATTTTCATCATCTTAGCACAATCATTTTCACAGAATAGCCATAATAAACCAAATTTTTGAAGTAGTGGCTTAAAAAAAACCTTCACTCCACAGCCAGGCGGTCTATGAGACCAGGCTGAGATCTCCCAAGCCAAACCTCATGGATTTCAATACAACTCACATTCGTCTAAGCTCTGATACACAGGAGTCGAGCCGCTAAAGAGATGAGGCTGCTTACAAGTCTAGGTAAAAGGTGTTCCCAGATCACACTTTTTGCTGCACTTTCTCTACCTTCTGCCACACTTTTATCTGGAAACCAAATGCCCCATAGAGGCCCTTCTGGGTAAGTTCCAGAGGGACCAATGGCGTAGGAATGAGCTGCTAAATGTTGGTGTAAACATTTTCTTCTGAAAGAATGAAAGCCTCGATCTAAGACTCCTATCTGTACATGGGTCTTGGGAAGTAATCTGGTCTGTAGAACTGATTTTGTTATTGCTGCTTCCCCCCCCAAGAATGGAAGCTAAAAAGATCTGCCCATCTTCAAGGAACTTATACCTCCCTTGATAGTGCACTATTTTTTCCCAATATTTGCAGAATAATATACTGTGATGAGAAAATGCTATGCTAGACAGGGGATAAAATAAAGTTTATGAGAAAGGAGATATTTTATATATATATATATTAAAAAATCAGAATACCTCAGAAAAAATTCCTGTCTCATCCTCTCTGGGTGCTCAAGGTGCATTGTGCAAATAAAACACTCCAATATCTGTTTGCTCCGCAGTCCCAGAGGGAATGTGAACTATGTTTTAAAAAGCAGATTTATCTGAACCTTATGTGATATAAGGTGAAATGCTTCCCTCGAGTATACCGTGGGGTCCTGCTCTCTGCACTGCAGAACAGGTCTGCTGTCTTCATGTATCACTGTGGATGCAGATACAAGTTAGCAGATGTGCAGAAAGGAGTGCTCAATCCAGAAGCAGCATAAATTTTTAGTGCTTGTGAAAGCCAGGTTAGTAGAGACAAACGCAAGCAACAAAGCAAATAAGATTTAACTCTTTCAAGTAACAATACGCAGGAGAAAACTGTGGGCAAAATTGGATCATCAAAACATGAAGCACAACAATTTAAGCAGAGGACCAAAAATGATTCTCAAAATCATTTCTTTGTACAATAGTACATGCTGTGTCATAACATGCATTATTAATTTTTCCAGCAGAGTAATTCAACAATATTTTCTATGCCATGTCACAGATCAAAGACTTGGATATTGTTCGCATTAAAAATGACAACTGTGATAATTATTTTTGTTAACATTCCAATGAGCCAACTACTCTATTTTTTTGTTGGGAGCAAACGCATAGCATTATTGAAACTTCCTTGCATTTTCCTCCTTGCTAGAAGGTAAATGGGATGATAATTTTCTTTCTCAGTCAGAAAATAAGATGAATTTAAAAATCTGTTTACACTGTAAAGGCACTGAAGTAATAGAGCAATGCAATATAGTCCATGGAACATTTGCAGAGCATTTTCAATTATTTCCATGAAATCAAACCACTACCTTCAGTCTCTAAGGACCAGTTTTTAATAAGTTTTGTGGTACCACTGCTGCTCTACTGCACCATCTGCTCTTAGAAGTCAATCAAGAAATAAAGTGATTTTTGGAGGCATTGAATAAAAGGTTCTAAATACCAAGAGTAGACAAGGACAATCTTGAATTATTTCCATGTTTTTTTAGAGTCTCCCTCATGCTTAGACAGTTCTGCATGGTAAGTCATGTTGGGACATAGGTGATGTATTTAACATGCACAAAAGCAGGTTATACGGAGTAACTTGCTACTTATAACAGCAGTAAACTCAACTGCTGTAAGGACTGTAGTTCTTAGGGGAATAATGCACAGGGTAACCAGACATCTCCACATAGTTCATGCTTTGCAGGTCTTACCCTTACCTGGATCTTGTTCCAGAGCTGCAAGACAAAGTAAGGGAACCTCTCTCTTCTAAGCAGCTTTCTCCTTGTGCTCCTTTCCAAAGCGTGCTTCTTTCAGTTCACCTATGCCCCATACAAGTATATGAGACCACACGGCTTACAATTAATGCCTGAGAATCTCTCACATAATTTTTTCCAAGTGTATGACTAAAAATAAAAAGTTCAAACTAAGGTATCAGAAAATTTGGGTGGTAGGAAATCTTACCAGCTTTGAAGTCAACTAAGACACCACCCTGCTGATTTACTGACCTTAGAAGGTGAAATGACAGTGTTGCAATCAGGTGTGAAAATCATTTTATGTGGAGGAGGCACAATAGAGTTCTGAAATAAGATCTCTTTACAGAGTAGCAAACTATGAATTTCAATGTGGTATCCTGATGACTTTTACTCACAGGGGAATAAATGATCAAACACATATCAATAGCTTTAATCTATATAATGCAGGTGAAATGACATATTTTAGCAGTACTACTTTAAAAAAAAATGTCTAAATGTAGATTTAGTTCATTTAATATTTTCTATTTTGTCTTTCCAGTTAGCAGAAACTTGTGGGCACAATGGCCTGTTACAAGTAGTCATTGACTCAAATCTAAATTAATGTCTTTGAAAAACTCCTCAGCGTATGCCTAACTTTGTTTGCTCTTGCTATCTGTAATGTCTGTGCCTGCAGGTTTTGTATTTATGTGTTACAAGTGTTATGTGAGCTCATAATGACAGGCAGTCAGAAAGTGACAATATGAGTGTCTACTAATATGGTAAGATTTGAACACAGATCTTAACTTTTCAACATTTCTCGGGCAACCAGCATATACCAAGTAGTACCTAGTAACCACTGTTCACTCTCTTTCTCAGTATTGACTAGAAATACCTGATCACAGCTGATTGAACATTAGGGACTTTCTTTTGCACCGCGTCATGACTCTTCTCACTATACTCTAACTTTAAAGAAATTCTTTATGCAGAGAAAAAAATTTCCTTAAAAGCTTACCAGAGATCGCACAGGTTGGAAGACTATATCACAGTCTCAGAAGATCTCTACACAGAAAAAGAAAAGAAAAAGAAAATCTCTATTTAGTAAGTTCACTTTTATGCAATATGTCAAGTTCTCACACCAGTAACGGTAGAGAAAAGTCAGTAGGAACTTAAGAGCCCTAACAAAGAAAAACTCAGTCAGTACAAAGAGTATCTTGTAGTTGAATGCTTATGCTTAAATTGTGTTCACAAAGCTTTTTGCCCTTAACTTTGAGTTGCCACAGATTGCCATGGGAACTGAGGTCAGGAACTGGGAACATTTTTTAGTGAAGGATCATAGATAAAGCTAACTTTAAACCTGCATGAAAAAGAGTTTCCTTCAGTTTGGTAACTAGTTCTACACTCTGCCTAGAAATCTGGAAAATTTCTCAACACTGAAAACATTTTCTCTGCACGTGAAACCTTTCATGCTCTATACATTACTTTTAATCTTGTCCTTTCTTTTGGAGCACTGTTGAAAGCTGCTCATCAGAAAACTAAAGTACAATTTAAGCAGAATATGAACTGGACTGTTAAAGCTTTCAAAAAAAAATTCCTTCCAGTATAAATCAACTTGTTTATGAGGATCTAATTTAATATCATAAAAGAATTGAGTCTCTGTGCTCCATCACTCTTTGATAATTGAAGTGGAGATTTTATGCACTTGAATTGAGGAAAAGGGTACAGTCCTAAGGAGTGGATGTTTTTAGCCAAGAGAGAGCTGCAGTTCACATCTAAGTGTCACTTTCTAAGGTGCAGCCCAACTTTAGCCATCAGTGATGCAGCCATAAACATACATGTAAGGTAGGTAGTTTCTCGAAATTATTGGAATTGTTCAGGAAACAGAAGGCGTTATGAGCTTTAAAAAAAAGCTGTTACTATCCCGAGGACCTACTGAAAAGGTGGGGAAATGGATGTTTCTTGCATTTTCTGCTTCTTGTGCTCAGCTTGACAGGACCAAATGCTTGGAAACTTCCTCTCTTAGGAGCCATTATGTTGTCCATGGCTTTTATTTTAAAAGCATAGTAATCCAAATACAGAATCATATTGTTAACTTCACGCTTTCTTCTCAAGAGTTTCTCAACAACGGTTCACTTCAATGAGACATTCTACCACGTTAAACCTTTTTAAAATCAATTTTATACTAGATTTTCCTTATCAGTTGAGTTGATAGCACCCAAATTTCAAGTCTGAAGTTGTGCATATGGTTGCTAAATCTCAAGTTAAGAAAATAGTTCTTAATTCTGAGGAATTCCTGAAACTACAATTTTATACTGTACAGAAAATAACTTTATTAAACACTAGCTGCTGCTGGGGCTATCTTCAACTGCAATTTGAATGAATTCCTAATAAAAGTAATGTTATGTGAATGTGCAGAAAACTGGTTATTATTAAGTGAAAAGTAATGATCACCTTTCCACCAGAAGATGGATGATAAGAAACAGTAGTCAATACCCCATTAGCAAGCCCATTATAACCTTGGAATAGAAACACGCTTTATTTTAGAAAGCTAAAACAATTGTAAGTGAATTTTAACAGCTGAATAAATGTACGTGCTAATCTACAGTTACAAAAGTTAAATAAATTAGTCATGTCATCACTTCTACAGCACAAAAAAAGTTAGTATCTCATTATCAGACCCATTATCAAACTCTTCATTATGACTACACACACTTTTATGGTTAATGTTGTGTCAGCATTTCCATTAAAAACACTTCAGGAGCTTATGATTCAATCACTGCTGAAATTCTGCTT